>NW_017731580.1:2348879-2362906 GCF_001890085.2 Hipposideros armiger | reverse complement strand
ATAAGATAACATGGTCTCTTTCTCTTCAGATTCTTCCTGTTTGGTAAGAATTAAATTCAGGGTATTAATTATTCTCAGGCTTTGTCTACTTTAGTAGTAACTGAAGTGTCAATAAGGCAAGAATTTACCAGATGTTTTGCTTTCAGCAGATGAGACTTGTAGACCTACACGCAGCCATTCACATCATATGCTCCACTGTCTGCAAATTCACAACCTGAAAGGCTAGGTGGACGCCACCTGTTCCCCACGTTCCACTTCTACGTGTCACTGTTATGACTCAGCCGAAGCAGGCAAGTTTCCAGGGCTGATATGAGTCCTTCACATGTCTTAGTCACATGGCCCCAAGGACAGTGTATCTAAGGGTTATGCTGGCTCTACAGGGGCCTTCATTTCCTGTAGTTAAGAGGTCACCAGAGAGCAAATGAAATTAAGTGGCTATGGTTTAAAATAGGAAGTTCTAATTACCCAGGAAATAAAAAAGTTTCTGCACTGGGCTTTCCATTTATTGTTTAAAGAAGAAAAATCAAACTGTAGTAACTCTTTTCTGCTTACTGGTTAAAAAACCCAGCCAATGTCTCCCTAGAGGATAGACTTGTGCTTCTTCAGTGTCGGAAATCACTTCACTGGTCCCCTTCAGTGGCATGCCACTCCTTCACGTCTTGGTGCTTCCACATCGTGTGTTCATCTCTCAACCACCTCAAGTCAAACAAGGGCAGAGTAGGAGTCCACTGTACCGCTGTCTTCACTTTGCCATCAGATTGAAGCCCTTCCTCTGCTGAAATGGCCCCCAAGTCTCTCCATGGCCTTAATAAATCCAAGCTAGACCCAAAGCTCTCTGAGGTCTCCCCTGCTAACTCATCCAGTGCACCTTTGGCCCTTCGCGGCAGCCCTCCATCCCTCTGCTCTGGGGGTACATGCAGTTCTCCACACAAGCCATGTCAGGCCTGCCCGAACCTTCCAATATGCCCTCTTTGCCTCTAGTAGCTTCATTGTCTGGCTCAGCTCAGATCCCACCTCCATGGGGCAGGCTTCCCTCACTGCCCCAGGGTGAACTGTCCGTTCCATCTTGGGTTAAATGATCACAGTCTTTACCCTTACAGCACGTGTCTGTTCTCTTAATTCCCTCTCCTGCTTACCTGGTGCGCTTTAGGAGTAAAAGCTGTGTTTCTTCATCACTTTGTGCCCAGAATACAAAACAATGGCTGAAACATAGTTGGTAATTGGCGTTCGCTGAATGAAATCTTAAATTAATGTACTAACATCTCCCATTACTTGATACCAGCTTCCTCTGATACGCAAACACCAACATCTAATTTAGCTTCTGGGAGCCAAGAGTGATCAGGGCTGATGGGTGTTTCAGGAGGGAGTCAGTAACCTGTTATTTCTCAGCATGTGGGCCGCATTTATCCTTGCGTATGGCATTCTAGCAGAATGCATGAAACTGTTCTGGATGTCTATTTGAAGTAGTCGTGGAATGAAAAATTGGGGCAGGAAGAAAGCAAGAGTAAAAGCTGAAACAAGGTTTAAGAAAAGTAGAAAAATGTTTGGCCAGAAACAAGGATGGCAACCCACACGTCTTCTGGCTCCCAAAGACCCTTTACGGGAACGATGCTGCTGAACAGAAAACGTGCCTCAGGGAGAATGACGCTTAACTTTTCAAAAGTCATAAATGGCTCATAGGAGCAAACTTGAAATGCAATGTAACAATCTTGGAAGAAACTGATGTGATTATGAGTCAACTGTTGATTTGATGTGTCTTGGAAATCTCATGGAGTAAAACTTTAGACAAGATAGAACAATTTTTCAGTGATAATCTTTTTGAGCTAGTTTCCTTTTCTTCATCTACAATAGCAATCGAGATGTAATTTTAAAAGGATCATTACTGTTCCTATGCATGAGATTGATCAACTGAGGGTCAGTTTCATATAATCTAAAGCGGTGTCTGAGGGGTAGCAGCGGCAGGTGATAAGTCCCGAGGCGCCTCCCAGAAGAGGAACAGTGTGACTAGGGTCTCGGCTCCCTTCACGTCTGAACGGCTACCCTAGTACGTGAGTGTTCGAGAGGCAGAGGGCACAGAGCTTGCTCTCAAAAGCTTTCTTTTTCTGCATTCCCCACAGCACATTTCCAGCAGGTTCCTTGCGTACTGATTCATGGGTTTGGATTTTTTTGTTTTGTTTTGTTTTGTTTTTATTTAAACATCTTTCTTCACTAAACTGAAAGCTTTTTGGCAACACAGAAGGGTCATATTCATCTCTGAATCTGGAAGCACCTAAATGTTAGTATCTCCAACATAAGGGTTTGTTAGATCCTTGCTGAAATTACTCTCTGTAATCGTTTCAGGCTATGAAGTATCAAGTATCTTGGTCAGGCAACGAATCTACATATGTGAAGTCCGTGTCTCTAACACATGCACCTTGACAGGTGCTTCTGGGGCCACAAACTGACCCACCAAACAAACAAAAACGCACCCACTTCTCCTTCCTAACCTGTGTATGGACTATGATGTATCGTTACTGTCCCCTTCTGTGATGCTGTCCCCAAGGACACTGTCTTCAATAGACTTTCTCAGTTTACTCCATGATATGATACAAAGAAAACAACAGAAATACAAAATTTTGTTGGTTCCAAACAGTGTGAGTTCTTTTTGTCCCACCTTCAAAAAGCCTATCCAAAGTCCCCTTTTAACCAAAGGGAAAAACTTCACTGAAGAAATAAAAAGGACTGATCTACCAGAACCTCAGAAAGACACAGCACATGGGAGTCCAATGAGTCAATCAGGAAATACGACATGACCTTAGTAATTTGGGGCGGGGGAGATGCAGGCACCATGGATTTAACTATACCCAGAAAAATTCATCTGTGCTACAAAGTCAAACACCAGATGTTATTTGCAACTTTTGGATTGGATTACCCCAGAAGACCTGTGTCAGAGGGCCCTTTTGGGCTGGTGCCCTGAAGCCAAGCAGCAGTTTAAGTGATGGTCAGGGCTGGTTACAGAAGGATGTTACCTTGGTAAATTATAACTGGGCAACGAGGATTACTAAAGACAACACAAATTTAGAGGGTTCGGGCATGTGAATTACAGATGTACGCATTTGTAAAATGTCTTCCGTCGTCAGTTAGTAGAGGCTTCTCACGCAGTCTCTACTGAAACAACGTCCACTACCAGAGTCCTGCTCGTGGCACATATAGCATGACAGTTAATCACTGTGTGACCCCAAAGGCCTCCTCCTTGTGATAGCTCCACCACTTCGTTTCTGAGCTTGCGGGGTACTCAGTGCAAAGCTGGACAGGGCGCCATGATTTCTCCATGATTTGTGCCTGCCGGCCTGAAGCTGTAAGCCATGGCATTGGTGCTGATAATTATTTTCCTTTCTGAAGCAGCAATGTGATTCATTTGAGTATCTTGTACACAAGAATCCTCTCTAACATCTGCCTGGTATCCTCGATCTTTTCCAAAAGAGCCAGTCCAGGCAAGGAGGCTGGACTAGGCTTACAGTCTGACACAGGGACTGGCTGCATCTCAAACCTTCTTTCTGGGGTGCAGCCTAATTTGGTGGTGGGTATGTCTCAGAGCTGCGTGTGCCTGTGGCATCTCTAACCATCCCTACACTGGACTGAGAAGCACTGTTCTGTCGGTCTGGACAGCATGACACTGACAGCCTGAATACAGATTTGACTCATTGGTCCTCCTGGCATCTCCAACCCCTCTTATGCTTGCTTATTCCTCGAACCTAAATGGAAAAGAGCCTAACCAAAATACAGCCCATCCAGTGACTGTTTCAAAGGGACTGCGATGAGAGCTGAGTAACGCATGCTAAATATAAGGGCTCAGGCAATGAATATGGTTCGCAAAATTTTTACTTAAAATATAACTACATGTTGACTCTGCAAAACAATATCAACAAAAAGCTTGTTTTTTGAACAGTCTCAACATAGTATAATATTAATGAATCGCTCTATCTTTAGAACTTTTAGAATGTTTTCAATCTACTGAGATGAAAGTATTTCCTCCAATATTAGAAACATATCCTGTTCTTAAAAGTATACCCTCTGCACATTACCAGATGGTAGATAATAACACTAATTTAGGATGGGCTTGATAGCATCAGTAAAAATGGTCTTGATATGGTTGTTGCATTTATATAACATTCGTGACTATAAAACAGACCAGCTGTTCCTCACAGGGAGGTGTCTGCCCCCAAATTTAGGGCAATCACTAAATGACCTAATGGAGTAAATATTCAAAAGAGCTTGCATTTATATTTCCACTGGTGCAAATTGGTCCCAAGGCTGAAACAATTTATCTTTCGATCAGAGTAAAAATCCCTGGCATTTTTCTGTTAGCTTTCCAAAAGTGTAAGAATTGTTTGTGGATAAAACTAAACATTTCTGTTCTTAGCAAATATCTATACATCTGTCCTATTAGATTCAGAATTAATTTTAATAACGTGCTGTAACACTGTCTTTGGGGGGCACAAGACTGTCATTTTATATATGGTTTTCCATTTGAACAACATTGACTGAGAACGGTGGTGAAGTTCAGAGGTGGCAACCTTGGCTCCTTATAATAACTAATAGTTACTGAACTCTACTTTGTGCCCCACACTGCTCTAAACACTTAGCATGTAGGAACTACGTTAACCGTCACACCCAATTTCCAGCTGTGTGATCTTGGGCACCTTCCTTAGCCTTTCTAAGCCTCCATGCCATTTCCAGAGAGAGAAACTGAGGCTTGGAAGGTTAAGTAATTTGCTGAATTCACTTAGCTAGTGAAAGGCAGAGCTGGGGCCTGATCTGTGCGGGCTGCCTCCAGGCTGGTACTGTTCTCACCCCATGAGTATGCCCCTGAGTATGTCCTGGGGATCTCTAATGAGACAGACAGGTACTCCTAAAGGTACCCTGTAGAACTCACAGTCACATCTTACTTTTCCCTGAGGGTCTGCTAAAATCAAAACACACAAAAGATAATGAATCAGAAATGCAGGCATTCTCCACATTCCCACCCTAATCTTTGAGGCTTAAGTTTTCAACCTAGATGGCCTAAGCTCCTTTGAGAGGCAATCCAAAGCTTGTAACAACTTTCGTAATGGTTCCCAAAGAAGGTACTGATGACTTAATGATCTTAAAAACATTTCTGTCTTTGTAGTAAACGTATGACTGAAAAAAAAAAAGATAAACCTCAAATTAAATGAACACCATGCATCAAATCTCCTTTGTGACTAAAGAAATCAGGCCCAACTTGATTGAAGATGGAAAGCCATATTTTGAAGACAGTTTCAGAAAGATAAGCAAATGTAGATACACGTCCTTCTTAAGGAATGATTACAAAGGAATCTTAAAACAATTTGGCATCACTAAAGTCCTGCACACAGCTCTGGCCTGCCTAGTTCATGCCTTTGTAAGAGAAGTGAGAGAGGCAGAGCAAGTCACTTCAGTAAGGCTTATGCTTATGAAAAACACATGGGCTTTAGAACCAGATAACCTGACTTGAATCCCAGTTCTGCAGTTTGCAAGGAATGTGGTCTTGAAAGTTACTTAAACTCACAAGCCTCGGTTTCTGAATCTGCTAAAATGGAGTAACTGCCTCCTTGCAAGGTTACGGCAAGGGTTACAGGTAATGTCTACATGCAATTGGCACATGAGAGTTTCTCAATAAGTTGTAGTTAATACTCACAACAACAAGAATGACATTAATAAACACAACTTAAAAAACATTGCCAACAGCAGGGACAGTGAAAGTGTGATGGTTAAGGCCATGGCCAGGAGTCAGACCACCTCAGTTTTTATCTTGGCTTTCCTTTCCTCATAGAGTTCACATCTTATTGAAACAAGAATGTTCTCAGTTTCTCTCTGTTCTCTCCTAACAGCTTCATGGCTTAACTTTGACATCTGAGGCTCTTCATTTAAACAAGTTACTTCTCTCTGTATCAGTGAGCACAGCTGTACAGCGGAGCTGATAATAGTATCTACCTGATATGCTTGTGGTGAGAATCAATCAGTTCACACATGCCCAGCTCAGAGTCACGTCTGACCCCAACACATAAGACTAAATGAATGCTAGCTGTTATTTTAGTCATTGTGTGAAGGACGCTCTAAAACCAAGACCAACCACCTGGATAAAAACTACCCGCACTGGCCGGCTGAGTGGCGCGATGGTTAAGAACTGGCTTGGGACGCCAGAGGGCCCCAGTTTGGATTCCACATATGAGGGCCAGTGACACTGCCCTCTGCAGCTAAGATGCTGAACAACAGCTCAACCTGGAGCTGGGCTGCCATGAGTCGCCTTGCTGGCGACAGCGTAGGCTGCAGCCCCTACTGCAGTGGGTTGCCATGGGCTACCGTGTGTAGCCAGCCGCCAGCGTGAGCAGCCAGCAGCCGCAGTGAGCGGCCGTCCAGAAGCTGGCGACTGATCTGCCTCACCTGGGAAGAGCGCAATGATGGTGCCAACTTGAGCCAGTGAAGCAACGTCCTCCACAACTAGACTGAAGAACAAAACGACAGCAACTTGTCTGTTCCCCTTCCCCCAATTCCCCAGCACTGTTCCCATCCCCCCAACTCTCCAATAAAAATCTTTAAAAAAACAAACAAAAAACTACCCCCCCAAAGTGTTGGTTAACAAATTGAAAATGAGAGTATGAAAACTCCTGAGGATGGCGAGACAGCATTTCAGACTAATGTCTGTAATAATATAACATGAGAAGTTATCTCAAGGGCAAATTCAACATTAGATTGCAGATGACAAGGATGTGTGACCAATTAACTGGTAATCCTACTCAGGAGCTAGGGCTTCCAGAGCGCTTCACTGTAAAAGGAGTTTGTGAATGTCACTTTTAAAACTCCAAGCCAAAACATATACACACAACACAAACGCGCACACACACACACACACACACACACACTCATACACACACTCACACACGTGCGCACACACACACTCACGCGCACTCACACTCATACACACATTCACACACGCTCACACACGCAGTCACACTCACACACTCACGCACACACATTCACACACACCCACACACACTCGCCCATACACACCCGCACACTCATGTGCACACTCACATACACTCACACTCATACACACACACTCATATACACGCACACATACACGCACTCACCCGCACACTCACACAAGAACACACACACACTCACTTGCACTTACACACACACATGCACACTCAACACACACTCACACACACGCACACTCACACACACTCACGGTGAAGAAGAAGAATGAGGGAAAGGGAATATATGTTGCCTCCCTCCTTTCCTCAGAACACGTTGCTTTCCCCACCCCCCACACCATGCCCTGCCATATTTCTAAATCTTTTTGCAAAGGTCAGAAAAGCAGCAGTAATCCCATTGTGTCACTTCCCAACATACTACTTAACAAAATTCAGCCACCTAACTAATGTAATAAAGAAGGATTGCTGCACCCAGAAACCATCCAGGAAACAGCTACCCAACCAGAGCATTCCAATTTGCAAAGCTAACATATAACCCTGCTGCTCTGGGTGTGGCTGTACGGAGGAGGACGTAGAAGCTGGGATTCAGGGCGCCGCCTCTGGCATCTTGTGGGTTAGAATGACCACGTCTGAACCAGGGTGAAGAGCAGGGCGCCCCAAATTGCTGTCTGCACCCCGGACCATCTAAAGCACCCACTTCCTCACACAGGGCCAGAAAATGGGACGACAACTCGGTAGAGGTCCTTTGGGTCTCCAGGAAAAGCAGCAGGGATGATCTTGAAAGAGCCTGTTTTACGGTCTGTGGTGAGGAACAAGAGGCTCGTCTTAATAGTCTTGTGTGGTTGCAGCTCACTCCTCAAGCACAGCAACTTCAGCAGCCACTTCATCATGTTTCTACGGTAAGTGACACAGGCCTGAGCCAAGTCCACACAAAAACACCCTCCAGAATTTAGTTGGAGTTAGGTCATCTGCAGTCTATTGACAACTGCTGAACTCAAAACCCCAACGAGGCATCTCAGCAACAGTATGTGTCCTGCCACTAATGAGGCTTTTTTTCCCATGAATAATGAATAAGAACATCATGTCTGTTGCCAGGTACACAACATAAACAAAACTCAACACAAGAGCCCTAGTATGGTAAGTTTGTCCATTTGCAACAAAGGAATTCTGCAATGTGTAAGCCAAGTTCTAGTGGAGGGCGGGACGACTATTGTGACAAATAATGGGAACATATGTTATCAGAATGTAATAAATCAGCTTTCAACTCTTGTGGAACAGAGGCCATGCAATGGGGTAGATAGAGATGACAGAAGTCTCCAAATGAGTTCATTTCTTTATTTTACAATCTGTCATAATACAAAGCTGATGATTTCTGTAATGAACTGAGATCTTCATGAAAGGAGCCTTAAGAGATGTGCAAGCCCCAAAGGCTCTATTGGTGAAACCTTTTTCTCTTAAGCCCTAATGGATCCTGGTGAGTACAGGCCGGAACTGGGGATGAGACACTGGAAGCTTGTTACGGCACTGATGGCTACAGGGTGGCATTTGGAAAAGTGCATGGCACCGGAGCCCAAATGCATGGGACTGGGTTCCTTTGGTACCAAAGATCCTCAGTGTGCGAGCATTCTGTCTATAAGGTGGTCTCATGGCTTAGACTCCCAGTCAACCAAACAGTGAGATTCCAGCATCGAAACAGAATGAAAGTGAGCTGATGGGAAGGCCAGACAGTCTTTATTTTGTTTACCGTAAAATGCACCACAAATACCTTTCTCGTTTTCTAAAATCAGTTCCATGCTAAGTAGCATGTCTCTTGTTACACAGGGTGCTCGTGTTTGCACGGACCAAGAGACGTCATGACTGGCTGAGGGCTTTTCGTTTCCACCAATTTGAGCAAGAATTAACAACAAAATAGAACAAAAACAGTCTCACAATGCCTCAGTTCCCCCAACTGTAGGGGGTAACAACTCCAGCCTATTTCGGAGATTCCTTACGAAGAACTGTGTGTCAAACATAAGACTTAAATAGTACACTTTGCTCTGTATGTTTGATGAATTTCTGGAAATTTTGACCTGAATAATTCCTTAAATGCACCAAAGATGCTTACTAGAGAAAGAATATTTTATAAAGTACAAAGTGATCGTGTAATATAAGTAACTACTCCCTAACATCCATTTTATAAGTAAATATGTTTATTTTGGGGAAGAGTTGATGAAATAAGACAGAATAGTATGAAATTCTGCAGAGACTTCAGCAGCTACATCATGGCAGGTAATTTTTGTACAATTAATCAAATAGTGATTCACAGACAATGGCAACATAAGCAGAAGAGTTTTCAAATATCTAGGATGTGTCCGTTATTATTATTATTATTTTTATCATCATCATCATCATCATCGGTTTATTAAGAGCAGGCAAAATGGAATAAACTCACGAGTGAGTAACCAGATGGCAAAGGGACTTCAAAGCACGTCATGTGAAGAAACGGGGGTATTCTGCTAAGGGGAGAAGCCCCAGGGGGACGGGGACATGATTTTATCTTCAGATGCTTACTGAGTTGTCACAAGAGCTATAGCAAGGGCCACTGGCTGCTCAGAGTTGTTTCAAAGGACCAACGTGACCAGCAGGTGGTGGCGACAGTCACTGGGCCGACAGCAGGAGCTGAGCTGTCAGGGTTGCCCTACAGAGCGTGTGCTGCCTGCAGCGACTCCGAGCTTCCTGACCACGGAGGGAACAAAGCAGAAAACGCACAGCTCGTGTTGACAGGGGCGGTGCCAGGGGACCCGCTGGGAGGGCAGGAGGGGAGTATGGCAGCGGCCACTTGACATTCTGGGCCCACGAACCATGAAATTCTACAATTCCATAAAATGCCATCATAAAACTATAGGTGAAAATTCTCTAAGAGGAGAGTTGCCAAAAGGCTCTGCTGTGCGGAAGTATCTGCCGTTGTAATCACTGAAATACGTCCGCCAAAAAGAGGGCGAAGAACAAGGAGACACAAGTGCGGACTCACCGTCATACTTCGCCAACACAGCCTGGACATCCGCGTACGCCTGCAGCTCCAGGAGGGCTTCTAGAAGGTTCTCGTGGATGTTGAACATGCTCAACAAGGGGAACTCCTTCATCAACTAGGAAGGAAGGGACAAGGCGGTGGTTAGCACATAGTTCTCACTTTCAAAAGTATAACTAACATGCTGAATTGTAATGCATTTATGTATTAATAATATAAAAGTATAATACAATTTTTGAAGTATAGTTAATATTGAATTGTAAGCGTTCACACCAATTATTATTTTGTGAAGTAGTAAATGCTTACGTATTTTCCTGCTCTTTTGGGAAAATGGCAACTTTGAATTTGTGAGAACCTAAGATGGGAGAAAATCCAAAGGAGAGGAGGTTTCATAAAAACTGAGGAAGGTACTTAGAGGTAGTGCTCAGTAATGTTAAAACACCACAGGGCCAAAGAAAGCGAAGGGTGAAAACTCTCAGGTGTCCGCAGGTAAACTTCTCCAGGAGCAGCCTGGGTGGAAGCCTGGGAACAGGGGGCGAACAGGCAGGCACCACTCTTTCGAGCCGCCTGCAGGCAGAGTAAAGGAGAACGCGCAAGACGGTAACGACGGTGGTGTGGACTGAGAAAATGTGCAGGCGGTGACCAGACGGGCAGCGAAGGCGGGGTGTCCAGGAGTGCTGCCGGGAGCCCTCAATAAAACAGGACTCAAGATCATTTTCTGGGACCAAGGGGATAGGAGGCTGGGAGGAGGTTTGAAGACAGGATGAAGTGTCAAATAGCCACCGAGGGGAGAACTGCTCAGGGAAATGACAGGCTTACTAAGGCTGTCTGAGGGCCTAAAGACTAGAGATCCTGAATTTACAGAGGCGGCAATTGGCATGGTTGTCAAGTTTAACTGACGGCAGCCCAGGTACAGTAGCAAAGATGTTGAATGATTAAGCTGAGGCTGAGCAGATTGAATTAGATTCAATGAAAAGTCTAGGAGCAAGAGATGTGACAAGAATGGTGAAATAATGATTAAAGAGGCCTAAACGTTCTAGACAGGATGGGGAGGAAGAGAGGTCCAAAGGGAATTAAAAGATATAATACTGAACTTCACAAGAAAGCAAACAGAAAGAAGGAGCAAGATTGCCTAGTAAAATCTTGTATTAGAGAAAGGTAACTCTCATCTTAAGAGAAGGATAACCAGGTTCTTTATCAAAGCTAAATTGTGTGTGTGTGTGTGCGCGTGCACACGTGTGTGCACGCATGCGCACCTGTACATACGAGTGTATATAGTATATGTATATGCCTACATGGACAACTGTTTTCTATTATAACTTAATAACCTCTAATAAAGTGATATGTCTTTTTGACATCAACATCTTTAAAGAAATTGTGCTGAGAGAAACAATACTCAAAAATGGGTGAATTCACCATTAAGCAAGAAACCAGTGGACATGTTGCATAGTCTATCCATTTCTTATATTAGAAACAGTTGCCACATTGTTTTATTTTTAAAGCCAAGAATCATTTTGCATATCTCTAAAAATAAACTTCTGCAGCCTCAAAGCATCACATTACCTACGAAAAACACCTATCAAAATGATTATGTGTTCAATAAGACTGAGCCCCCCGAGAGACAGCCTGTAGTATTTTCATTGCTAGGAAGGGAAGTGAATAAGATTATACCACACATTGCTGATGTTCTGTAACCACTAAAAGTATTTCTTGTTCTGGTTCACTTGATTCTGGTTGACATCATCCTTTGATATTTTTTTTTCTCTTTCTAATTAGAGCTTGTTAGAATTAAAGCTCCCTGCCATACAGCATTTGGCAACACAATAAAGCCATTCTCTAAACTGCAACATTTAAACATTTCCCATTTTGACCAATTCTTCAGGTAAAGGTCAAACTTCAAGGGCACAAGTCATAGTCTGACATTTTAAAACTACAATTCCAAATATTAGTATGCTGGAGCCTAACAACTGAGCAGGAGTCTTGTGTGAGCAACCATGGGGGTCTCGGCTTGTTTAAACAGAACTTGAAGTAAGATGCTAGGAGATGGGGCAGAAGCGCTTTCATTGGAAGCTTGTCTGTCCAAAAAAACCATCACCAATAAAAGGCTTTTAACATGGCAAATAGCAAATGCTGGAGAGATGACAATTTAGAAACCTAGCTTCTCTTGTCTAATGTGAACATGAAGAGAAAGTGAAGCTTCCGTTGCTCCATCTCACGCACCGTCGCCTTGTCCGCTCTACCTACCTGACAGGCTCTCGTAGACAAAAGCCAGGAACATGGACCCGCTCCCTCGCTCCCCCGATTCGTCACCACAGGGCGACAACCTGGCGCCAGCCCCACAAGTCCTCTGTCTCTGCTCCTCCCTCATTTACAGGTGATTTAAATCGCTCCCCTGGACACCTTCCAGTCTTCCCCTTGCTTGACAGTTTGATGACTTTTCCCTTCAAACTCTTGTCTCTTGTGGCTCCCTTGACAACTTTCTCTTCTGGTTTTCTTGGTACTTATCTCATAGCTCTTTCTCTGGTTTCCCACTTGTCTGCCACTTCAGGGGTAAGGAGTGTCCCTGGCGTATCCCAAGTCTCTTCTCATAAACACCCTCATCTCTGGGTCTACTTTTGTGTCCAGGGTCTCAATACCATCATCTCGGAGGGGTTGGCTCCCCCATCCTCACATCCTGCCCTGACCCCTCTCCTAAGTATTATATTAGATCAATTTGTAAACTATATCCCTGACAGTTTTACCTGATACACCTAATCCTGGGCTCATACATTCCTCCCCTCTAAGCCAACCCTTCAAACCTGTTTTTCCTCATAGGTATTTCCTATTTCAGAGAAGAGAACCATTAACCTCTTCACCTTCTTTGCCCCACCCACTACTGCCGCCTTAGACTCTCTAAACTTCTGAACTAAGATGGAAAAATTGCTGATAGCTTCCATCAGGCTCGCAGAAAGCTGCTATGCAGAGACGATACACAAGCAAACATGACGGTCAGGTCATTACATCACCTCTCTTCTCCAACCTTGCTGCAACACCGTAGTTTACACCCTCACACTTGGCCTAAAGTGCTCTAACAGCATCTTCGCTCTGCTTGCCTCTGGGTCATCTCTTTCCAATCCCCTCTTCACAACCGCTGTCTTCATGGCTGTTCGAATATACACTTGAGTCCATCACACCCCTGCTTAAAAGGCAACCACTGACATGGCTGGACTTATCCCAAGAAAATAGGCAGATGTGAATACAAATTGACAAACAAGGCTGCTTATCACATTATTTATAATAGTGAAAAATGCAAGCAACTTAAAATTTAACCCATTACGAGGCATTTAAATATAAGATACAGTCATCTTTAGGGCTATTACATGTTGTCATTAGTAGTTAAATTCTCGAATAATTTTTAACGGCATGATCTGGGAAATGCTAACATACAAAGTTATGTTAGAAAGAGCAGTATGCAAACTATATTTTGCAGCCTTTTGAGCTTCTTTTGCTCGGCCCGCTCCAAGTTCTTTGGAGTGTACTTTTTCTACTAATAATGGCCCTTGAGCCATTCTCTACTGTTCAGGCCAGCTTCTGTTTCTTTGAAATGTACTTTTTCTTCTAATAAACTCCTTTCCTGCAACTTAAAAATACAAACAAACAAAAAACTATTTTGCAATACGATCATGCTTTTCTTCTGTATTTACACATAGAAACATACTCGGTAAGAAATGAACTAAACGTCTTAACAGTGGCTATTTCTGGTGAGATGAAAGGTGGGTTTTATTTCTTCCTCCCTATTTTCCCTATTTCTAATAGTTTTTAAAGGTGTATATGTACATTCCATATCAATCAGGGAGGAAAAACTCTCTATAAGAATATTGGCTTCTCCCAGCGTGAGCGGCCAGCAGCTGCAATGAGCGGCCGTCCAGAAGCCGGCGACTGATCTGCCTCCCCCGGGAAGAGCGCATCTTGGGCCAGTGAAGCAACATCCTCCACAACTAGACTGAAGAACAAAATGACAGCAACTTGTCTGTTCCCCTTCCCCCAATTCCCCAGCACTGTTC
>NW_017731580.1:2335091-2348362 GCF_001890085.2 Hipposideros armiger | reverse complement strand
GTTGGATCGTGTCCTCTAAAAAGGCGTATTGAAGTCCTAACCCTTGGTGCCTATGAATGTGATCTTATTTGGAAATAGGGTCTCTGTGGAGGTAATCAAGTTAAGATGAGGTCATAAATCCAAATCTAAATCCAACATGACTGGTGTCCTTATGAATTGGTGGAAATTTGGACACAGATGTACAGACACACAGGCAGAATGTCACATGAAGACAGTGGCAGAGATGGTACACCTGCAAGTCAAGGAATGCCTAGGATTGAAGCAAGAAGAGTCTTTGCTAGAGCCTTCGGAGCACGTACGGCACTGCTCACACCTGGTTTTTGGACATCTGGTCTCCAGAATTGTGACAGAGTATATTTCTGTCATTTAAGCCACCTGTTTGTGGTCCTTTCTTACAGCAGCCATAGGAAATGAATACACCTGGTCTAAACAAATCATAAGTTGGTTTTATGCTCCAATTTTCGGTGGGTAGATTTTTTGATATCCACATTTCCATGTGTCTATTCCATTTTTTACCTTTTATATCCACTATTTTGCTGTTTTGAAAGTCATCTTAGTCTTTATTTTTAAGTTTTATTTTTATCATCATAAGAAAATAAGAATAATATGCTTATTATGATTTAATATTACATAAATTCGTAAAGTAGAAAGACAGCTATAATCGTACTGCTAATAATTTTCTCTGTATTTCAAGATTTTTTCTTATGCTGTTACAGTGGCTCTCAAAGTATGGTCAGGGGGTTCCTGACACCTTTTCAGGAGGTGCTTAGGTCAAAATTATTTTCATCACATGTTTTTTGGCTTTTTCCCTCTCACTGTGTCCTGAGTACACCTGGGGCGTTTCACAGGTCACATGTCACATTGGCTGATACCACAACAAACCAAATGCAGAAGGAGGTGTAAGACTGCAGCTGTCTCCTACTCAGCTGAATACTAAAAAGGTTTGCAAAAGTGAAAAAACAATGTCACTCTTCTCACAAATGTTTTTCTTTGAAAAACAGTTATTTTTCATAAACATGTTATTTATGTCAACATGTAAAGCATTTATAATTGTTATTCTGAAGTGAATACACACATATTTTTTATATTCTGCTTTAGTTTCTAAAGTGGTAACTATCAGTATTTTAACCCATACAAACCAATGTTTTGGGGTCCTTAGTAATTTTAAAGGGCTCTGAGACCAAAAAAATTGAGAACTGATCGATATTAGCATCTATTTTTAATTGAAAAAATGTAATAAAACTATACCTAATATTTACACCTTTCCTTTTCACTTAACAATATGTCTTGGACAATAATGGTAAGAAAGCAACACTAACTGAGNCAAAATGACAGCAACTTGTCTGTTCCCCTTCCCCCAATTCCCCAGCACTGTTCCCATCCCCCCAATTCCCCAATAAAAATCTTTAAAAAAAAAGAATATTGGCTTCTCGTCGACTTCTGGATATAAAGTCCTTAACACGGCACATGCAGCCCCGGGGGATGAGTCCCTGTCCTCTGCGAAAGCCTCGTTTGTAGCCACTTCACTCGGTACACATCACACTCCCACCATCTAACGACCTCCAGTACCCTATGTAGCCCCATATATGCAGGTTTCTATCTCCCTCCTCCTCCCTGGGTGTCCTCCCTTCCCTCCTACATCCATCTGGCCAGCTCCTCGACCCCCAGGAGCCCTCACCTCTCATCGTCTGCCGGCTTCAGGCTTCCTGCCCCAGACTCCCCCAGTCCTATTACAGAGTCTATCGCTCCATCTTCCCAGGAGCCTAGAAAGAGCGTGAGAGCTGCAATTCCATCTTATCACTAGATTCTCACTCACCGACTGACCCATCACAGGCGCTCAATACAGATTTCATGAATGGAATGCTTTGTAAAGTCCTCTTCTTTGCGGTTCACATATATGTGAGCTGCCACAGGCCTCCTTCAGGCCCTCGGGTTCCATGTCCCCAAACACGTCCCTCTACCCTTTAAAACCCTCCAATGACCTTCCTTCCACTGTCTACACCTTGGAAAGGTACAGGTAGATCCCATCAGCTCTGACTCAATATAAGGAAGAATTTCTTACACTTATAGTTGTCTGAAATGGAGCAGATGGTCTAGAGAGCCCTCCGCCACTGGCACTATTCAGATAGAGACACGAGTTACCCAACAGGGATGCTCAAGAAAAGACACAAGACATTTCCAAGACTGTAATTCCAGGGGAAACGTCCCAGCTCCTCAGCTCAACTCCCAGGCCCGCCCTCAGCTCAGCGCCAGGCCTCTCTGGCCTCTCGTCTTCTACAGGATGAAAACTCGAGACTTGTCAGCCTGGATTACACACCACTCCCAGAATTCTTTCTCCAGTTACTAGCCATTGTGTTTCTGTTCAACTGTTCTTCCCACCTGGAATACCTTTCCCCTTCATTTACATGGCAGTCTGTCAAAACCACCCCACCCTCCAAAGCCCGGATCAAATGCCACCTCCTAAAGTCACAGCATCATAGGAAGTGAGAGCCAGCAGGGCCCATGGAGATCATTGAAACACCCTCCTCCGTTTACAGAAGTGTTCCCTCCCACCCCCACCCCACCAAAAAACAATGAAGGCTGCATATTTAAGTGATTCGGCCACAGTTAGTGCCGGGACTATGATTCAAACCCAGTCATCGGTACTGATTCCAAATTTCAACACATCAGAACCCCAGTCTCTGGCCTGCCAAGCCCAGGACTAAAGCATTTTGCTTATGCTTCTCTGCCATAACCCTTACGTATCTGCTTTATGTGGTGTTCACAAGAAAATATAAAGTCAGCTGAGGAAAGAGCCCTGTATTTGGAGTTATTCCCCGAGTTCAAATGTCACCTCTGCCACTTCCTACCTGTGTGACTTTGTACAAATGACTTAACCTCTCTGAGCCTTGGTTTCCTCATATCCTGTGTCTCAGCTCATGTGGCATCTTTTCAGGTTCTCTCTACCACCCTCTAGTTAATGTCATTACCCCAATCCCATCACCATTTTTCATTGTTTCTATCACATTCTGAAATCATCTTGTTCACTTATGTGGCTTAATATTAGATAATTTAATAAGCAAAACAAAAAAAGATTAAACAGAGTGATAGTAGGTAATACTATTATTACCAGGGTCAGCAATACTTTTTTTTTTTTTCTCTAACGAGTGAGAGAGCAAATATTTTGGGCTTTGCGAGCCATGTGTTCTGTCTTGCAACTACTCAACTCTGCCACTGGAGTGTGAAAGCAGCCATGAACATTACCGAAATAAATGAACAAGGCTGTGTTCCAATAAAACTTTACTTACAAACACAGGCAGGAAATCAGAGCTGGCCTGCGGGCCTAAGTCTGCTAACCCCTGGTCAACAGGAATAAATTTCTTTTTAAAGTCTTCATAGAAAGAGTTTCATGGTGATATTATATTTGAAAAATATAAAATCTCTTATACACAGCTGGTTTGGCAGACCATATAAAAATTTAAAAAGACCTACCCTACAACCCAACACTTCCTCTCCAGCTCTGTTCCCTAGAGACCAATCACACAAGTGACTGAAGAGTCTGGCCCTGGGACGGACCGCAGGCAGGGGAGCATCATCATAAACAGCGGGGTGCACACATCACATGGGGACACTCATGGGACAACATGCTATTCAGCAGGCAAGAGGGCTGAGTTAAGCTTCGCATAGCTTCATGTAAACAAATGTCAAGTAGTCCTGCGTGAAAAAATACTCTGTAGAGAGAACTATGTCCTACAATATGATACAATTTAATTAAATTTTTAAATGCTCACAAAACAATTCTTCGTATAGATTATGGTTATATATTATAGAAATGTATAAAAAGAAACTAAAAACACCAGAGGTTCCTGAGAGGAGGTCAATGGTGTGAGTTGTGGTAACGTGGGGGGATGGCTTTATATTGTTTTATTTCTTTTCAGTAAAGAAAGTGAACAAAGATGACACAGATTTGAATTATTAATGTATTAGTATTTATTATTAGTTCTGGGTAGTGAAGTTGTTTTTAATATATTATGCTTTATTTTTAATGCACATTTTAAAAGTTGCTTCTTCAAACACAGGAAGTTCATTAGATGTACTTTTCATTTATCACTCAAGTCAAGAAGAGTTCAATTTTCATCACTTTGATTTTGATTTGTTTTCCTATTTCCCAAGTGCCTTTTGAGACAAAATTATTTTTTTCCCATTGGGGTTTTGACTCTGTAGTTCCTTAAAGTATTGCTACAGTCCAAAAAAAGGGTCAATGTCTGACTAAACAACACGTAAAGGATTTATATAATTTGAGCTAATCGATTTTAATCCACTGCAGTTGAATTCTGTAATGATAGCAAGATGCTAACTGCTGACCTAGGATGAACCGCAGCGTATAGTCCCGCTCCTTAGTGCTCTTCCATCTGAGTTCCAGAGAGCAGGTCTGCTGACAGATGTGCTGTGAGGAATTATGAGAACTCCTATTCCACCTGGAAGGAACCTTCAGAGTTAAACTGGCTCTGAGGTAAGCGCCTTCCTGCTCTAGCCCTTATTGGTGTTGGGGTTAGGCTTAGACAAGAATACCTAATAAGAAGACGCTTCTGTCACAAACTCCCTCTTTCGTCCTCTCTGGAACCACTTCAAAGACTCCCTGGCACACTGTCTTCAAAATAAAAGAGAAGGCACTGGTGGGGGCCGGGGGAGGGCTGGAAATGGCTCCTCATGGGAGAGGTGGAAAGAGCCTCCCTGGGGTGGGACAGACCCGGGCTCACAGGCGACACAGCAACACAGCGGAGTTTCTGAGCACCTACTGAGCTGATGTTTCTTGTCTGCAAAACAAGGGCAGCACCCAGCTCACAGGCACCCAGACGTGATATGGGGGCTGCATAAAAGGGAGCCATTAGCCTTACATAATGTTAGTGCAGGTACACTACATTTTCGAAGTGCTATTTGTTTGTTTTGCTATGTGCAACTAAGTTTCAGCTTGGTTTTAGTTGTATAAGATAGCATATTTCAATTTGTTTATTTATTCTAAAACAACATACAAAAACTGGCTTGGCAATATAATTGGCGTTTCTATTTAGAAACTTGAATGAAGGCATATGATAAATATAAAGGCCTGTTTTTTATAAGCCCAGTCATTCTAAATAAATCTTTAAACTTACTATCTAGCATAGTTCTGTTTATTTACTGCCAGCTATCTCCTCCACACTGGTAATTGCTTTCTCCTGGCAGTAAGAAATTTATATGCCCTGTTTTGCCCAAATATTACAGTTCACATACAATGAAAATGCTAACTCTCCTGTGATTCCTCTAATGCCTGTGGGGAGGAACATGGGATGGGCCAAGGATAGAATTTCAGTTTCAATTTTACATCATCTGGCTATTGTCAGTTCAAGTTTATTTCAATGGAAGAATCTGAGGCACTTCTGAGGTTAACATTTATGAGCTCAAATAGAAAAAAAAAAAGGAGAGTTAATTCACTGGATTTGAAATACTCTACGGACATAATTTAGAACTACAGTATGTATGCTTTTTCTCAGCTGACTTCCAGGATGAAAACAACAGTTTAAACCTTTCAAGTTTGATTTGTATCTATTTAAACATTTTATTAGTTTAGCTATCCATGCATTGTTCCTTGAGTGAGAAAAGTGATGTGAAAATTCTTACATATTTTAAGGGAGAGGTAATTAAAAGGAATCTTCAGCCAGGTTCCTACTGAGGTCAGTGTGAGCTTGGCCTAATTAAAGTTTATAGAATTTGGCCTGTATTACATGCAAACAGCAGATACGATTTTGTTATAGTTGCAAGTCTGACATTATTTAATTATAGTTCAACTACAAGCATAAACGGAAAATAGAAAAGACACTCTGTATTGCATGGTTAGTAATTTGGCAGTGATTTTTACTGACATGAAGGGCCATGAAGGGAAAGAATGAGTTGTTTGTCGAGTCCTCAGAGGCCCGTGACAGTTCCATTGACACAGACCACTACAAACTGCAGTCCTGAGAGGCTTCAGGAGACATGAACAAGAAAATATCATTTTCAGGCCAAACCTAAAGGAAAATAGTAAGCTGCATCTACTGAAAAGTAACACGATCAATACACAATCTACATGGACAGTTAAATTACAAGTTAACTAGTTCTTCCCTGAACTGAGCACAAGAAGCGAACACATCCATCAGTGAGAAGTAGAGAACTAAAAGTCAGAGGCGCAGTGGTGACTGACCCAAGGACAGTTTTGTATTGAAGACTCAAAGGGCTGGAAGCTAACCTAAATAGTTATCCACTTTCCATGTCAAAATTATGTTCATTTCATTCCAGAGAGGGAAGTTTTCCTGCAAAATTTCTAGTGAATAAGACAAGCTCTGCATTTATACAGATCCTAACAAAAATATTTTCAGTATAAAACACCTCCTCCATTTGGTCCTCAACCAGGTCCTTAATCAGTTTATCTTTTCATCATCAAACAAGCACAACCCCAATCGGAGCTTGGAAATCTTTAAAGATTCTCTTCTTCAGCCTCTACCCTCCTCAATGACAATTCTTTACCTCATTTCAAAACATCTAAAAATTTTCCTTTCCAACAGCCAGGGTCTGATAGCACCACTGTTCTATCTGTGTTGTTATATACAGGTAGACTTTCCACTCTAAACTCCATGTAAACTGCAGCTTCAAGAACCCCAAGGGTGAAGGTGGAGAAGAGGTCAGGGAAGAGTTGGCCTCCTCCTGTCCTGGGGAAAAAAACTATTTATGCCCTCTTTGAATAAGACATTTGCTTTATCATCTTAAACAGATTCAGCTAGGGCTGGGCCCTGGCCCTGGCCCTGGGCTCATGAACAAATCTGAACCATTCGATGCATATTTCAAATGGCTTGGAAGCAGGCCCAGTAATGCAAACAGGACAACATGCATCCTTCCCTCAGTGGTGACAGGGCATTGCTGTCCTGTTCCAGGTGTGGCCTCCACGAGCAGCTAATCACACCAGCCAACCTCTACCGGCAGAAAGGATGGTTTCATGCCAAAAGCACAATAACTGCATTTGGCAGACACCCTTCCATATTCACATGGGTGATGGTAAATGACTCTCCTAAGGAGATGAACTCACTGAGCTATCTGCGGCAGTAACAGACACTCGCCCTGGCAGGCGTCTCATACAGGGTCATGCTCAAAGTTAGCTGTTAGAAACATTCTTTCAGACCAACAAGCAGAAGGTCGGTGCTTCAACCTTTGACATTCAACCACAGACCGCTCTGTGATCATGCAGCCTTCCAACGTTCTCTTTCCACCCCCAGACTTTCTGCTGTACCCTCTTAGAATCTGACTCCACGATATACAAATTCCCAGACACAACCATAAGCTATTTACAGAACACGAGCTGAGTTCACTGCTTCTGCTGCAGCTGTTAAATCCCCCACAAAACTCGTGCCCACCCGGCCAGCGTAGTTCCCCAAAGTATATCAAGGCTGTTAGTGCTCGGCCCTTGGGAGGCACTTCCTGCTGCTCTGAAGCTCATGCCATGATGTCCAACACCTGCCATCATGCTTTGAGCATGTTTTCTACCAGGTAACAGACACTTATAGACTGACAGCTTTGGCACCTCGCTCCAGATTCTCACTCTTAACCCCAAGCCCTACCCTCAGTGTAGATGCTCACAGTCCATGGAAACATCCCATCTAATATACTAGACTCTCAACTTGTTTACTGTCTCGAAGCAAAACACTGTCCCTCACTACAATTAAGTAACCCAAGGTCATAGCCAAACTCTAGACCTTCACATTAAGATGTGTTCCATCTAAAATGCACAATTCTCGGGCCGGCCGAGTGGCTCAGTTGGTTAAGAGCTCGCTCAAGAGTTTGAGCTCTGAGCAACAGCGGTTTGGTTCCCAGCCCGAGCTGAGCAGCTGCTGAGCTGCCAACAGGTAGCAGCATGGCTCAGCTTAAAAAAATAAATAAATAAAATAAAATAAAATGCACATTTCTCTGACCATAACGTACCAGTCTCCAACTATCTTACACCATTATTCACACTAAACTTTCTCTTTAACGTCACTAAGACCACCAGTATCTCATCCTCTCCACTTATTTTTTTTGTTCTTAGCTTTCTCAGGCCACTCTCATTACTCTTAAAACTTTCTCTTCCTTTAGCTTCTACGGTATCACTCTCCTGGCGTTCCTCCTACCTTTCCAAGTGCTCCTTCTCAGCAGCCCCTGGACACTTCTCCTCTACCCAACCTGCCAATGTTGGAGACCACAGGGGGTCGGTCACTTGTTAACCTTCTTCCGTCTGTATCGACATCGCTACATATGAGGTGTGTTCAAACAATATGATGAATGTCTAAATAAAAAAATATTACAGTAAAAGACACATTGCCATTAACCCCCCTCAAAACACTCCCCCTTACTTCAAACACACTTATCCCATTGTTCTTGCGGCTTTCTAAAGCAGTTCTTGGAGTCCTCGTTCATGAATGTCTTTAATTGCGCTGTCATGGCTGCCTCCATGTCCTGGGTCATTTTGACTTTGGGGAAGAGTCAGAAGTTGCACGGTGCCAGATCCAGTGAATAAGGTGGATGAGGCCACACCGTAATGTTTTTATCTGACAGAAATTGCCATATACCAGAAGCAATGTGTGACACGGAGTGTTGTCATAATAGAGGATGAATTACAGCACACTTTAAAACACACCTTCACTCAACCATAGCTCACACCCGACTGACTACACCGAACAAGTTGAAACTTGTCACACACTGTTACTAAGGTTCGACATGCCGCTTCCTGTATTGAAGATCCCTGCCATTCAGTTAGATGGCACTCAGCAGCAGCAGTCACTGTATGTTTTGATCATGACAGAAAGGCTCTGTGTCACACATCACTTCCGGTAGGGTGATTTCTGTCACATAAAAACATTACGGTGTGTCCTCATCCAGCTTATTCACTGGATCTGGTACCGTGTGACTTCTGGCTCTTCCCCAAAGTCAAAATGATTCAGGCTATTGAGGCAGCCATGACAGTACAACTAAAGACACTTGTGAAAGAGGACTTTCAGAACTGCTTCAGAAAGTGGCAAGAACAATGGGATATGTGTTCCAAGCGAGGGGGAGTATTTTGAGAGGGGTTAATGACAATGTGTCTTTTACTGCAATTTTTTAAAAATATAAACATTTTCCATATTTGTTGATGACACTTCATACATGATCTCGCTCTCTCACTCAATACCATGGTTTACATCCTACATATACACTGATAGCTCCCAAGTTCTTCACTCCTGAGTTGCTGACACATATCCAATTGTCTTCTTCATAAAATCTCCACCTGGAGGGAAACTAAGCATCTGAAACTGAACATGGCCACAACAGAATCCCTGCTTTACCCCAAAAATCTGTTTCTTTCCTTGCCGTCCTCCTCTCCATAAATGGTATGACCATCACCAAACTGCTCAGGCTAAAAACCTATGGACTCCTAGTCTTCCTTGATTACATAATTTCATTTTGTTCACATCCAATCCATTCAGCAATTCAACTTTCAATTGGCTATTGAGAAGCTCTGGTGTGCCAGGCACTGTTCTACTGAGATGAAGCAGTAAACAGATAACAAAAAAGTCTTTTCTGCCTAAAAGTGACATTCTAGTAAAGGACGAGAGCAAATAAGCAGATAGGGAAATACACAGACTAGCAGGTAGTGACTAGTTCTGAGGAGAATAAATAAGCAGGGAAAGAGGCGAGGAGATGCTGGAGTGACAGGCAGATGCGACTGTAAGTAGAGCAGTCAGGGAAGGGGTACAGGGACAGTGGGATTTTTAAGATAACATGTGAACAGGAAGCACAGCCGTTGAGGGAGCGTCACGAACATCTGGAAGAGGAGCATCGGGGCAGGGGTCCAGCCAGTGCAAAGGTCCTGAGGTGGCCGTGAGTCTGTCAGGTTCATCAAATAGAGGCCAGTGTGGCTGAAGCATGGGGAACACACAGCAGAAACAAGGGCCCAATATTACAGAGCCTTGAGGCCACTCTTAGAGTTTAAATTCGGACTGAGATAAGAGACCACTGGAAGGTCTGAAGCCAAAGATCCACATGGTCTAACTTATGTTTTAAATGGTTCATTCTAGCTGCTCTGTGAGACTAGACACAAGGGGACGAATGGACGCGTGAAGACCCATTGGCAGGTTATTATAACCCAAGTGTGAGATAATGAAGGTTTAGACCAAGAGGTTGGCTGTGGACATAGGAAGAACTGGTAGGATTCCAAATGTATTTTTAAGGTAGAGCCAACAGAATTTATAATAGTCACGTCCTGTTGACTCTATGTCCAAATATACCTCAACTCCATCTGCTTCTTCACTGCCAAGCCCAATTCCACACCCTCATCGGCTCTTGCCTGGACTATTGTTTGCCTGGGCTCCTTGCTTCCGTTCTTGTCTTCAACGGCTTCCAACTGCACTTGCAATGAACGCACTCTCCTTACTACTTCCGGCAACGTCCTGAATGACACAGCTCCGCCTGCTTTTTCAAGTTCATCTCATTCCGCCCTTCCCTTTCTCACCAGGCTCTGCAGTCTCAGGGTCTCTGCATGAAGTCCTCCCCTGTGAGAGTGCACCTGACCTTCACATGGCTGGCCCCCCCCTCTCCCTCACCTCAGGTCTCGGCAATAGCGTGAGCTCCTCATGGGCACCCTCTCAGAGCGGTCATCTACCTGCCCATCACCCTCTGCCACAGCATCGTTAATAGCTTTGTCATAGCACTTACCAGTCTGTCACCTGCCATCTATGTACCCTGTGCACATTATAACCATTCCATCATAGCCATAACTGTTGTCTGTCTTGTTGTTCACTATGTACTTAGAGCGCAGAACTCAGCCTGGCACCTTGTAGGCTCTCAATAGATACTTGTTTTTAGAAAAGCATGAATCCGTCATCCCTTTGTCCCTTCCTTCCACTCTCCCCTCTCCCATCTAGAGCCCAGGGCTCATCACCTTCTGGTATCCATGGCAGCCCCTCACATTCCTGGCTGCCTTGGCTTTCTATGTCACTCACCCAACACCACCTGACCTTGGATTAACACAGACGTCTATCAATTTTTCCCCAACATTCAGGCCAAAGATTACAACTGTGAGGTTTAGAGAAACAACTCAATTATAATTATCTCCAACCTCTGCTGGGCTAATACTGCCCAGGAAACCACCAGTAAATGTCCCTGGTGACTTCTCGCACCCATTCCACGACTCCCTTTATACTCCTAAACCCACGTTCCCCAGTGAGCTCTCAGCAGAAAAGAAAAGTCAGAAGGCAGGATGCCCTTGGACTCTTCAGCCCTGCCTCTCTACTACAACCCCATCCATCCAGGACATCTCTGTCCCTTCAAGCTATGCACGGAATCCCTCCTTCAGTCAGCCCGTCCCTCCTGGGCTCTGGAGCTATCACTATGCACTTCTCAGGGCCTCAGTCTATCAATGGCCCCTTGCCTTTTGTAGATATGTTCAACTTCTCCCTTTCTACTCAGTCTGTTCCATCAACATTTGAACATGCTCAGGTCTTCTCCTGCTTACACGACCCTTCTAGGTACTATCACCTCTCTCTTATCCTCATATACAAGCTTATCAAAGGAGTTATGTCCAGGAGACACATCACCTGACATTCAGGAAACAATGCAATGCAATCTACTTTACAGCCTTCACACCCCACTGATCTTGCTTTAGCCAAATTGCCAATCACCTTTTTTGGAGTAAAATGTAATAAATATATTCTCCATAATAAATATTTACTGAATACTTACTATCTGACAGGTACTGCACTAACAATTGTTTAAATCTCATATTCATTTTCTTCTCTTACTATAGTTTTCATAACATTCTCCTTAATTTTCTTCCTACTTCACTGGTTACTTCAAGTTTCCTTTGATCGAACTCCAATTGCACCACCCTGCAATCCTTTTTTCTCTTTTCTTTTATTCCTTCTTCCCTGCACGAGCTGATCCTCGCTCCTGGTTTTAATCACCTTCCATGCTGATCACTCTCAGAACTTCTGTCAGCCCAGGTCTCTCTCCTGGGCTCAGGGTCTGTATATCCAACCACCTACTAGACATTTCCATTTAGACGACCCATAGGTACTGCAAAAGCAGCATTTCTAAAATTGAAATCATTCCTCCTGGCCCCCCCCCACAACCCAGCTAGTTATGTTACAATCTCAGTCTCCATAATGGCACCACTGTCTCCCCAGTTTCCCAAGCAAGAAACCCAGAAGTCACCTGTGACTTCTGCGTGCTCTCTCTCACACAGTAACCCAATATCTGAAAGGAAAAAGGGAAACAAAACCCAAAAACTTACCTACTCAGCCTCCAACTTCTCTCAACTGTATCTCTTCAACCTCTCAAACTGGACCTAGAGCCACTTGAGGTGGTTTCACTAGGATTCATTAAATCACACCCAGAGCATCTGGACATGAGTGTCTCTCCATTACTGAAGGGGAGAAGACGAGGTTGAAAAAAGAAACTGTAAGACAGGAGTCACGTTTCTCTCTTTTGGAAAATGACATGTGCTCAGTGCAGCAGCACAAAATTAACTTTTACTCTTTAGTTAAAGGTCTAAATAAATTTCCCTGCCTGTAGCCCGGGCTGTATGAGGACACAAGTTATTTATTAACACATGCACTCCAAGTCTACTAGACAAGCCCGCATGTATCCCCATCACTGAAGTAAGAGAACGCAGAAAAGGACTTACAACTCAAGACAGAAGACTGAACAGACACGTCTACCTCGTCTCCCTCTCACAAAACCTACTGAAATGTCAGGAAAGTGGTACAAAAGGAGACAAATATATACTGTGGTGAAAACAGCAAAGCGGGTGGGAGGAATGGCTGCTAGAGTCTGAACATGAGATTTAAGCAGATTTCTGCAGGACAAACTGCAAATGGGGCTTCAGTAAACCACAGCTGAGGAAGTTGCAGCTGTTTCGAGAAGAGCCCCAGAGCGGCTCCAGATGTGCGGCTGGCAGACACAGAGGACAGGATGGCTGTCAGGCAGTAACTACATGTCACTAAACACTGGCCTACAGAACGGCAGAGCTGCACAGCCCTGGTCATTCCCCAGAGTTTAATGAAAATAAAAACATATTATTTTCATTATATATTTAATCAGACAAGACTTTGCTAAAGAAAATGAAGATTTGGTCAGGGTGGAAAAGAACTTTTAATGTTTTATTAAAAGAGCTTTTAATAAGTTTTCAGTCAGGTCCTCTTATTTTTGCATTTGGTGGGTATGGGGTAGGAAGTGCTCCTGTCTACCCCTCACCCAGGCATCCATCATGCATCCAT
>NW_017731580.1:2332537-2334174 GCF_001890085.2 Hipposideros armiger | reverse complement strand
CATCCATGCATCCATCCATCATCCATTTATCCATGCATTCATGCATTCAGTAAAACTTAAACTGAGTAGCTACCATGTGCCAGAGAACAAGATGAAGTTCCTGTCCTTGTCACTTTCTTGTGGAGGTGTGACACACACAATATATAAGCAAACAAATATATAAATGAGGTCGTTTCACAAGTGAAAGGGCAATAAAAAATAAGACAATACTATGACTGAGAATGACAGTGTGTGAGTGTGTGTGAGTGTGCGTGTATGTGTAGGTGTATAGTGCTCCTTCAGCAGCCTGTAAAAATTAAGACTGGTCGTATCAGTCCTCTGCTCAAAGCCTTGCAAGGTTCCCCATTTTGCCCAGGGATAAGCTGAAGGCCTTACTACAGCTTGTCAGTCTTACCCCCTCCTCCCCTGGGATTACTCTGTTCTGGTCCCCAGGACTCTTCTGCTATTACCTGGGCATGCCAGGCATCCACACATACTCCTGCCTCAGGGCCTGTCAGGATGTGTCACGTGACTAACTTCCATACTTCCTTCAGTCTTTGGTAAAATGTTATCTTCTCTGTCACACACACCTGGTCATCCTATTAAAACTGTGACCTCCATGGTCTCTTTACTCTCTGTCAGCTGGCTTTCCCAACCCTCTTTTTCCTGCTCTACTGTAACATTTTCCCAGAGTACGTCTCAATTTCTAATACACTATAAAAACACATGTGTATCATGTTTATTGCTTTCTGTGTCCTCTCCGTGCTAGAATGTAAAATGCCCACGGTTGGGGGTCGTGTTCTGTTCACTGATTATCCTCATCACCTACAACAGGTGCTGGGAAGGACCCAAGGTTCCATACATCTTCACCAAATGAATAAATGGATGAATGACTAGATGGTTTAGTGCAACGTGGGTAGAGCAAGACCAAACTGAGGGCTGTGGGGTAAACACAAAGAGAGATGCTGCGAAACCAGAGAAAGAGCGGGCGTGACAGGGCCCCTGAATAAAGCCAGAATGGAGTCCTAGGAAGGCGAATGCAGAACAGCAGGGATGCAAGAGAACAGCTGCTGAGAGACACAGTTGAGAAGCAGAAGCCAAAGATCAACGCCAGGCAAAGAGGTCAAGAACAGGAGTCTGCGGGAGGGAGGCAGTCAGTCTCCCAGATGACAGGCACCTGCCTAGAGCTGCTCAGGGCCAGCCACATACGCTGAGGCTCTACTCAGCAGTGGACACCGCTCACCCATTATGAACAGAAAAAATCCCGCTAGGGGCAGTGCAGGTTACCAGCTGTGTATCTATCATACCACAGTAAGACTTCCATGTAAATGACAGTACCTGATGGTAAATCAAATAACTCTATTTCTAGCTAAAACTCTCATCCACATCTGGGGTTTTTTACCACCTGCTCTTCACTTTATATAATGAATGCAGAAGAAAAACTGATAAAACCATGCTTCATCATTACTTATGCAACAAGGTAAATCAATAATTAATCTATTTGCTCTCATTAAACACTTTTCCTTTCTACATAAATCACTAATTGCCAATAAGTTACTAAATAAGTCATCTTAACGTATCAGACAAATCCAGAAAAGCAAATTATAATAAAAAGGAAAGCAAATGTTCACATAAAGACTAACTTTGAAAATCAGTGA
>NW_017731580.1:2328621-2330147 GCF_001890085.2 Hipposideros armiger | reverse complement strand
AGCCAGTGTGATCTGCCAAGAGCTGCCATGAGCGGCCGTCCAGTGACCAGCGACTTACCTGCCTCACCCGGGAAGAGTGCAATAATAATACCAACATGGGCCAGTGAAGCGATGTCCTCCACAACTAGACTGAAGATCAAAAAACTAGACTGAAGAGCAACTTGTCTGTTTCCCTTCCCTGATTCCCCAATGCTGTTCCCCTCTCCCAATTCTCCAATAAAATCTTTAAAAAATTAAAATAAAATAAAATAAAATAAAATAAAGGGCATCCTATTAACACTGTTAACCTAATTCCCAAAGGTCACAGCCTAGGATACCTCTATTGACCTAAAAGGGATGGATAATGAACACTTACAATAGTTTTTCTAAATAGAACTCATTTTAAGTTACATTAGTTTAAAAATAAATGGTGCTACTTCTACAGAAGGTAGAAAATCAGTATCATTAAACCAGTAACAAAGAAATGTCAAAATCAACAAGAAATTGGGAATCAAAGAGCGCTGGGAATGTGTAAGTCATCACTGTGACTCGCCAATTCAAATATTTTATCGACTGTGTCTGTCTACGAGATGCTGTGGTGTGCTGGGAGGGGACACACAAGGAAAACAAGTATCATACCAGCACTCAGGAAGAGCAAAACCTAGTGAACTTCAGTTACCCTTTTGCATGCTTTTCAAATTCAGCTCAAAAAACCTGTCTCTTTCTGTTCATTTAGCCCTAATCTCTCCTTAATGAAAGGGTCACATGAGTAAGTGGTTGAGATAAGAAATGAAAATAGGAAAAAAATTATTGTGGAAAAAACGAGGTCAGGAGAGATGGTACTGTATTATCTCAAAACTCATATGTTTTCTTTAGCGAGGGAACTCCCACAGAAGATGCTCAGATATTAACAATCCTCCTGAAAGCTTCATTCTCACATGGAAACTTATTTAAGATACAAATCAAGCTGCTCACAATCCTTACATGTGAAGGGATGTGTTTGTAGGAGCAAAGAAAGGGGGGTGGAGAGATGGACACTGAACCACGAGTGTTGGCTACCTCCGTGGATGGCATGGCCAAAGAGGAGGGGAAATCGTAACTTCCTTACTCTGTGACTTGTTACAATGAGTATGAATCATTTCTATAATTTAATAGGACACCCATGGTGTCCATGAATTAAATGAGATGCTACGTAAGCTTCTTGGCAAAACGTCTGACACCTAGTAATATTCATTATGTAACTTCCTAATGACAAAAACTGAAAACCTTCTAGTTCTCAATTAGAGGAGATGCTGCAGATGCAGGAAGGATACAAGCCCAGGGATGAGGTCCCTGAAACTTGCTCTGCTTTTTACAAAGAGCCATGCTGAAGACCACAGAAGGGTGAATACTAGTTATCACATTTACTGGCTAGGCTGAGAACAGATCTGACAGTCAGAGGCATACGCACGTGCCTTTGGCTGACCTGGTGTAGGTAGCGAATTTTGGAAAGAACAAAAGTACACAGAGTACCTATCTGTTGCTGGTATATAGGACCTGGCATTGTG
>NW_017731580.1:2321334-2327111 GCF_001890085.2 Hipposideros armiger | reverse complement strand
CAAAGCCCTTAAAATAAAGCCTACCGCACAGTAAACACTACAGAAATGTTAATTAGCATTTAGATGGAGTCTGAATGGAGTCATCCCGGGTGATAGCCCCAGTTAGAAAAGAAGGCTCAGGACTTTGGGGGGTTTGGGGAGCGGGGAGTACTTCAAATACTGGGAGTCAGGGAGATGAAGAGAATCTAGCCAGGAAGACCATGCGACTTTAGGAGAACTAAGGGAGCATGGTTTCCGAAAATCAAGTAAATAAATGTTTCTAGAAGGCTATGACAATCTGTGTCAAATGAGAGGATGGGAGATTGAAAGAGGTAGTGATGCAGAGAGTGAAACCACGAGGGGGAATGGCTCAGAGGTTGGCAGAAAACTAAGAAAGGTGGTGAAATAGGTCATAAAGTCTTAGAACTTATCTTCAACTTTCCAAGATTTAGGGAAGAGAGGCAGACAATGCTCTGGCAGCAGTCACAGGAAGCAAGGAAGGCCACTACCCCACATCAGGGCTGACAGTCTCCCCTCTTTCCCACCCCTCCAACCAGGACTGCACCGAACCTTGTAGTTCATACACTTTCCATACCCCGGACACCTCTCCAGCGAATCCCATTGAAGCCCCCCCAGCCATCCTGCTCCCAGGTCAAGGTTCTAGTAGAAACTGATCAACTCCATGGGTGCTTAGGGACCCATTTTTACTGCAGGGGGAGCTCACATCATGAACAAGTAGAGTGAACAAAACCTGATGTCTGCCTTGAGCAGATCCATTTATTGAGCGTCCTCTAGACGAGTAGTTCATAATGGGAAAGAATTCTGCCTACATGGGGACATTTAGCAATGGCTGAAGACAATTTTGGTTGTCACACTGGGAAGTGACAAGGGGGCAGGTTATTACTGGCATCTATAGAGTAGAGGCCAGGGCTGCCCTCCACAACAGAGATTTAGGTAGCCCCAAATGTCAATGCTGCCAGGAGTGAGAAACCCTGCTCTAGATCTAATGACCTGGGCCAAGAGGAGCTCGGGGACTTTCCTACAGGCAGACAAGCCCACCCACGCCAGTTACCTACGCCAGTTCTGACAGGGCAGAGCTATGGGCCAAACCAAACAGTGGGCCTTAGGAATTCTATTCCAGATCTACTCAAACAGGACCAGGGAGAGACAGAGGAAGAGTGTGAGGCTAGTTAGATGGTCAAAGTGAAAAAGAGAAGTTGTGTCATATATCAAATGTTAAAAGGCACAATTACCCAAAGTGAGAAAAAGTAAAAAGACTTTTCTTTAAATTTAAGAAAGCAGAAAATGCAACCTCTTTCATTTTGAATAAGTAACACCTTACAGTGAAGTTCAAAAGCTAGTATGCTCTCGTAGCCCTACCCACTGCCAAAACATTCCTTCAGCGAGGTGCCTCCACGTTCTTGATTGCCAAAGGAAGCTAATTAAAGTGGCTTTTTTGGGAAAATATCCTGGGACTTCAAAATAATTAATGTGTTGCTTTAAAAAATGAGAAACGATGAAATCCTGACATCGAGGGACCCGTGTGTCCTTACCTCATCAATATGTCACTTACAGTATCAATACTTTATTAGACCCATAATCATCTGCAGCTGGACTTCCCGGAATTTCCTTTCATTTATTCTCTTTCGGGATATCTTACCAAATAAGTTTTCCCTAACTTAAGGGGTTTCCAGAGAAATGTTTTTAGAGAGTCGACTCTCCACAGGGAAGGTTTTCTGACCCCAGCATTTCTATTTCCACTTTAAAATCTGCTCTAGGAGAATTCCTACCAGCATACATGGGGAGAGGACGGTTGCGTCCTAATGAGAAATTAGAGCCTCCTGCGCAAGGCCTTTATTAGCAGGCTGCCTGGAACCCAGCGTGCTCCTTTATCAGAGGAAGCATCCCAGCAAGGCGGTTTACGAGCGTGTTGTCAGAGCAGGAACCCCTTGTGAAGTCCCCGCTTACGCCTGGCCCGTGACCTGAGAGGAGTCAGGCCTGACCAGTGAGGGCGTCCTGTAAGCCGGGAGCAGCTGCAACTGTAACACACACACAGAGGCTTCTCCACCCATCATCCTTCTGGGTACCAGGCGTTTCTGAGGGAAAGAGCACTTTGAATCTTTCTCTTCAAAACACATCTCCCGCACATCTGACAGTGTCCTTCCCGGGACTGGTACAACAGGCCCACGTCTACTGGACACTCCATAAACTCAGTCAAAAAGCACACATGTTGGTATTCTAATAATATGGCATTTCTTTTAGAAAAGCAACCCAAAACACAAACACATATGGATACAGATACACACATCCATAAATGTATTTGTTCTGTGTACATATATGTAGAGAAGAACGAGACTGCTTGACTGACTGACTGATTCATTGAAAAGAAAGAAATCAGGAGTCCCCCAAAATGGCCACCAGCGGATGAGCAGGCGGATGAAGGCCTTGCAGGAAACATAAGGAAGAGGAATTGTGAGCATATCTACCACATGCCAGGTGCACTCACATTATGGCATTTCATTCTCCCCACCACACCCTCAATCACTCTTTTAGGTAAGAATCACTATCCCTAGGTAACGGAGGATGAATGAAAAGCCCATAGACCGGAAGCATGTTGCCCGGGTGACAGAACTGATCCACGCTTGGCTTTTCCAACTCCCTGCCCAGCACATATTCACTGCCTCCCAGACTTTCCCCAAGACCTTCATTCAGGCTAGATCAAGAAATAGAACTATAAACATAAAATAATGTTAAACAAACATCAAACCATAGTAAAGATGTATTGGTTTTAATCGTGAGAAATTTTACATGTATGTACTGAAAATGATGATAATCGGAATGAGACTGATAGAAAAAACACTGGAATTACAATGATCCGAGTTCATTTTTCCTATGAAATTGGAAAATATACATAATAAAGAAAATCACCCAAACCTGCTCCTCCACGCAGGCATGTCCCCAGCTAACTAAGGATAAGAGGAGGCAATAAACCTAAAACGCCTGGCAAAAGGTGTCGCCGAGCCAGGTGAAGACAGACACCCATGCTGTCCTTCCAAAAATGCTCAGCATTTTCACAGCAGAAAGGGTGGGTAGTTTCTTCGGTCTATCAAGGGATGAAATTTCTGCAAGTTAAAAAGCTTGAGGGTAAGTGCATGTCCCTGCAGAAATCGCCTTTTCTTAAAAGTAGCTCTTATGCTTTATAACAAACATTCTTTAAATTCTTCCTTCAACCAAAAGAATCTACTCCTGAGAGATCCTCCTTTCTGTGGCTGCGCCTATAGGAGCATCTATCACCTTCGGTCAAATAAAATGACTTCAGAATCTTCCTTCTCTTGCTCCCATCCTCAAGTGTGAGGCTGACACTGCTGTCGAATAGAGTAGCCAGAGCCCAAGCATGGGTCTCGCTTGGGTCTGCACACTGTGCTACAACTTGCAGAAATAACCAGGGGTGGCCGGGGATGCAGGCCCTGCCTCCACAGACTGGCTGGGAACTCACACAAGTGACTGCCTTTCTGGAGACAAACTGAGAAAGGACTCACTAAGTTTATACAGTCCAGTTCTCAAGCCCAAAACTGAGAAGCACTTTATCTCGCCCCTTGCATCTTCCATTTTTATAATGGGCAGTTACCTTGTCTCCTAATCCAGGAAGACAGCAGAAGGATAAAATGTTGACAAAGGATTTCTGAAACTGTTTTTAAAAAGAAAATGACTTATAAATGCAGTTGACACTGGTGTCAATGTTTTTATGGAAAGTATTTCTTATCTAAAAAAATTGTGGAAATAAAATTCCTCAATGGGTTTCCCTTAAAACCAGTTTTCATTTAAAATTATATAATAATAACAACCTTGGGCTGGCCGAGTGGCACGATGGTTAAGAACTGGTTTGGGATGCCAGAGGGCCCCGGTTTGGATCCCACATATGAGGGCCAGTGACANGGGCCAGGCATCTGGTTATCTTAAAAGCTTGAAAGTAGTAACTGTGTCCAAGTGAAACTTGGTAAAGGAAGTATTAAAATATTGTTCTGCCCATCCCCCACACTCATATAGTGATACTTTCCTTTTTGCCTTCCTTTCCTTTCCTTCTTTCTTTATATATATTATTTTTATTCCAGGTTTTTTATTATGAATAATGCCACTATAAACATCCATGTACATGTTTCCAAGTACCAGAGTTTCTAATCTTGGATATATAACTGGGAATGGAATTGAAGAGTCATAGGATACATGCATGTTCAGTCTTAGCAGATGATGCCAAACTTCTTCAAAGTGTTTATATAATTTATGCTTGTTCACAATGTATAAGAGTTTCCACTGTTCCACAGCATTTTCCAAATTTGAAATTGTCAGACTATTTTTATCAGTCTAGCGGGTATGTAAAATATTTCAATGTGGTTTTACTTTGAATTTCCCTCCTTACTCATAAGGTTGAGACCCTTACATATTTTTAATGACAATTTGAGTTTCCCTTTTCGTGAAGTATCTGTTTTTGTCTTTTGCTCATTTTTTCTTTTGTGTTTGTTTGTTATTAATTCATAAGTGCTCTTTGTATATATTTTATATTACATTTATCACTTGATTGTATTGCAAATAGATACTTTACTCCCTCTTCAATAATCAAGTCTAACATCTTCTAAATCAATTCATCAAACAAGTTATACATAATTCATAATCATTTTAAGAGGAAAAAATATATGTTGTATAAAAGGGAAATGTGACCTGTGGAGTGGAAAGGCAGAGAGAAGAAATGAACAAAATTAGAGGATTTAAAAATGAGCAAAAAGAGATTAAACGGAATAGAAATTAACTCCCAAAATATTCATTTAGAATTTTCCTTCTAAAAAGATCTTTATTTCTCTTTCAATTACAGTTGACATTCAATATTATTTTATATTAGTTTCAGGTATATAGCATAGTGCTTAGACGTTTATTTAATTTATGAAGTAATTCACCCAATTAGTCTAGAACCCACCTGGCACCATGCATAGTTATTACAGTATTATTGACTATATTCCCTATGCTGTACTTTACATAACTGACTATTTTGTAACTACCAATTTGTACTTCTTAATCCCTTCACCTTTTTTATCCAGCCCCAAACTCCCTCCCCAGCTGGCAACCATCAGTTTATTCTCTATATCTATGAGTCTGTTTCTGTTTTGTTTGTTCATTTATTTTGTACCTTATGACTCAGCAATCTCACTTCTGGGCATTTACTCAAAGAAACCCAAAACACTAATTCAAAAAGATATACACACCCCTATGTTCACTGCAGCACTATTTACAATAGCCAAGATATGGAAGCAACCTAAGTGTCCATCAAGAGATGAATGGTTAAAGAAGAGGTGATACATATATATGATGGACTATTAGTCATAAAAAAGAATGAAATCTTATCATTTGTGACAACATGGATGGAACTAGAGGGCATTATGCTAAGTGAAATAAGTCAGAGAAAGACAAATACCATACGATTTCACTTTTATGTGGAATCTAAAGAAGAAAATAAATGAACAAGCAAAATGAGAAGATTACCTGTGCAACAAGAGAAGAATTTCTTTGCAGAATATTCCCTAAAATGAATTTTAAAAACAATTTGGGAAGGGCATAATAGTTCTCTTTAACAAATCACTGATTTCATGAAGATTTTTTTTTGCCTCCATGAATATACACAGGCAAAAATACAAACAGTCCTCAATACTGCAAAGGCCTGATGCATCCTGAGAGATGCACTTCCTAGAGGATGTTTCCGTTAGAAGTGCTCATCTTCACAAATCATTTAAAGGACATCCTGGGCCAGC
>NW_017731580.1:2303164-2314244 GCF_001890085.2 Hipposideros armiger | reverse complement strand
AATAATAATAATAACAACCTTTCTTGGTTTTCTTTCACTTTAAAATTCTATTGCCTCTCTTTCTATGTTGACTACTACTAATAAAATATCCTAATTCAAGAATCTAGGAAAATGCTTGAAATGACTACAATAAGATCAGATCAGAATATTATTAAATTTGAAGGCAGCAATTTGTTAACAACTAAACACGAAAACCGGCAGTTAGCTAAAATGGCTGATCCCACTCTTGGCTTCTGGCTGCAGTCCCAAGGTTTAACAATAAGGATATCTAATTGAGATTTCTTTACTATGCTAGTCACTCTATTTAAAGCTTTGCAAGTATTATCTCATTTAATCTTTGCAACAATCCTAAGTAGTAACTATTATTGTTATTGTTGCTGTCATTCTGCAGATGAGGAAACAGGGCACAAAGAACTTACGTAACTTGCTGAGATCACTCATGTAGCAAGTCGGGTGCTAGAGCTGAACTCCACGCAGAATGACCGCAATGCCCCTGGGACCAGCACACCCTCACTGCTACTCCCCGCTACGGCCATTCAGTGCACTGTCACTATTCCCAAACAAATTGAGACTCACATCTCTCATCATTTTCACTGCTTCCCTGGTCCTCCCGAGTCTTCTGGCACACATTGCTAGCCTCCTTTTGATGTAGACCAAGACATTGGTGTCTCGTCCTGAAAAGGGAGATATAAAACACCAACATTAAAAACAAAACAAGAGCTTCCAGCTGAGCAGCAAGAAGCAATACAGGGGCCCACGTGCCACACACAGTGGGGAGAACCTTAGAGAGGACAGCCTGCTCTGGGCGTCCCCTGACGGCCTGAGCAGCTCGACAGCTTCACTGGCAGAACCAACACACAGAGGGCAAAATCAAAGTGCTGAGACTTCCAAAGGTCAAACCCTGGGACTCATCCCCCAATCCACGCTTTTGAGTGGAGATGCTGAACGTCTGATAAAGTCATCTGCCACAAAGCGCTGGAAAAGCGAATGTACCCACATTGCACGGTTTACAAGCAGGAATTCCACATTCTTCCAGTGTGCACGCTTGCGGTGAGGGTGCCAGAGCAGGGTCTCGGGTTGCATCCTGATGAACTATTTTTTTTCTTCTGACATTAAGTCTAGAGAATCCTCATCTTGAACTTCTGTTTTATATTATTCTTTCCCTAACACTAGTGACATCATAATCATCTCCAGGTCCCCAAAGCAGTCGATTTTAGATGGCAATATAACACATTCCAGATATGACAATAGAGTATGCAGCACAATGAAAAACTACCCTAGTGTTAGAGAAAGCACTGACAAGCTAAACAGTTATAATAATAGTCACCAAAATGGCCCTTAAAAAGTACATTAACAACTTTGTATCTTAATCTTTTATTTAATTATATGTCTTTTTGGGTATGTTTTCAGGCCAGTGAGAACATGGGTGTGCTTAATCCTCAATAAAATTACCATGTTTGAGAAAAATATGACACACCTGTTATAGATTAAGTACATGTATAATATGGAGCTATTAAAAGATGTTAAGACTCAAGTCCTAACATTTCAAGTTTTAAACAATGAGAACAAGATGTGTGCTGAATATCTGCCAAGTACCTACAAATTATTTTAAAGATGTGATTATATTTGGGGGGTAGATCTAGGCAATAGGTTGAAAGAATTTAATTTACAGGAGAAAAGAAATAAAGACAATTTCTTAAGCTATATTATAGGTTATGTAATTTTATGTATTATTTCTTATTTAGTTTACAAAACAGACATTTACTATAATAATGTCTTCAAAATTCATTGTTATACATATTTTTTAAATGCAAGATACAGATGGTGATTAGAGATTTGATTAACACAGACTTACTGCAGAATAAAAATAGAAACCTGTGTAGTAATGGGTTGTGTGGATACACTCATGTATGCACAGGCCACAAAGCAAAGAGGCAGCTGCACCTCAGTCACAGGAACTAATGCACTCAGTTTCTGCACCAAATCCAAGTTTAACACTAAAATATAATTTTATAATCTCAAATATATACACTCCTCTCCAAAGTGGCAGGAGCGAGAAATGAAGTGAGAGAAATTCCACCTTGAGGAAATGACCCAAAGTTAGGATGGATGATGAAAACACTCCCTCTCACGAGGATCACTAAATTTCTGCTTAACCAACAAACCGAGAGGTCAGGGGGCTTGGGGAATTCCAGAAACAATTTTGTTGTTTTTTTAAATATCACTGACTCTCAGCTTGTGTACTGAAGTGAAAGGTCTCATTTTAAAGAGTGATATTAAATAAAAGAAGTCATTATTTTTGACGTAAAAAAGATAAATACAATCATTAGGAACGCATGGCTCTTTTGCGCTGGAAGCCAATACCAATGCTTCCTAAATAAGAGCTAAATACTGAGACAATCACCAATAACAGTTATATTCTTAATTGTCCTATTTCAACCTAAGCTGTAGAAAACCCATAAGACAAAACCTTTGATAATATTAACAATAATTTAAGTCCTGTTTCCCAACTAGGACTTAAAATTCATGGGGCAGGAAGCAGATGATAAACAAAAATATGTGACTTCTGGGGAGAAAAAAGGTTACCACTAAAGGTTACTACCATTTATTTCTGGAGTTAGGACTCCATGGGGCAAAAGAGAATCTGAGCATCACTGTGAACAGTAATACAGCTATAAGCTCATTATGTACTGTGCTCTTACCGGAAGGAAAAAAATGAGTAAAAACAGAGGCACAACCAGAATTTATTCCCATCTAGTAGACTATTATTTTGAACTGGCCTGAAAATTTGCTCGGATTAATCATGTTACAGTTCTGATCCCGCATGTCGGCGGGAGGAAACCTTACTATGTTGGGCTTCGTACTGGGATCCGTGATGCTGTAGCTGCTGGGAACGCCGGTAACAGCCGTCCCCAGCCTTCAGGGCCTGCTTAAAGAGCTTCTCTGCTTCGGCAATGGTTGTCGCTTCCTCTTCAGCCAAGAGAATATAAGCAGTTGCACACCTGTCCATTCAGATAAGAGCCATCATCAGTTCCAAATTCAAGCACATTGTGACAGCCGAGTGAGTGCATGCACAAGGGCGAGGAGGTAACGTCACAACATGCAGAGTGGCCGCCTGGTTCATGCACCCCTGGTGTAGTTGTTGACACAAAATAATGGTACAAAAGGAATGTCTGCATTTTAGCTCGAGAGGGAGGATGCACGGTGTTAGGAGCGTGGGCTCACGCGTGGACTCTGCCCTCTATCAGTGTGTCGCTTTGGGAAGTTATTACTCTGCCTCCCTGGCGGAGAACAACATGGCCGCTCTGTAGTCAGCGTTGTTGTCAGGTTAAGTAAGCTGATGCATGGAAAGTGCTCAGTACAGGAGCCAGCAGGCGGCGCATGCTCAGTGCATGTCACCTGCCGAAGGCGGAGCTAACAACGGCATTACACAGCGCCTCCCGACACTCACAGGTGCAGGGGCTGTACATAAGTTTTCTTCTTTTACTGAACAGAGTCTCTATTGTCAAACACAGATTCGGTAAAACAAGGAGGTGACTCATTGGACAAAGCAGTTTCTCGTTACAGTGAGCGCTGGTATTCTAGTCCGAGATGCGCACGAGGACAGCCTACGGGCAGGGCTATTTCTGAAGAGCTCACCATTTTATTCGGCCTCAGCAGCAAATAAGAGTTACACCTCATGCCTTCAACAGTCACAGCTCCACTTGTTGCTTTGTATACATTAAGCACTGTACCAGGCACTTAACATATATCGTCTCATTTAATCCTTTCAACAACCCTCTAAGGTAGGGAGCCAGAAAGGACGAGCAGTTCACTAACAAACAGGGGAGCTCCTGGAAATTTAAACCTTCCACACCATATGAGAACAAGCCAACTGCCAAAAGAAAGGGAACGTACTAGGGAAACACTGAGGCCGGAGCCGACCACACAGGTCCTCAGCTGCACGGACCCCTTTGCTTTCCTTCTCCTCCACTGCTTCTCTGTGGTCACTTCCCTACTTAACAGAACCTCCATCAGACCACAAGAGAGAAAATAAACAGAAAGCAAAACGAAATGTCACTTTTACTATTCATAAACCGCAGTGGCCAGTTCAGAAAGGAGGCTGAACTTACGGCTCATGTGAGATTTGGGGTTACTTGTTAACGTTAGCCTTGAGGAGAGGTCTTGTAAGTTCTTAGCCAATCCTCCTCCTTTCAGGCAGGACTGCTCAATGGGGCTTTAAATGCAATGTGGTGAGGTTGGGGCGGGGGAGGGGGGGGGATGTCCAGGCAAAAAGCTGTAGTAAGCCAATTACTACGGAGGGCAGTAGATATGACTTGGAAAGAACTGTAATGATGCTGAAACTGCCCAGTAATTCACCAGAGAAAATAACTGGGATCGGCATCAGGAAGCAACACTTAAGGCTCCAGGTGCCGACATATAAATATGGGTCAAGGGTAATGAAGTGAAAATCGAGAGTATAATTCTGAGTGGCAGATACAGTATCAGAGGAATTAGCTATAAGATTATAGTTGGTGGGCTGAGAACTCAAGACCAGTCAGGGCTAGCTTGCGTGCTTTGTTTATATTTCAAATAGTATCTTAGGAGAGGCAGAGTAGCACCACTGGCCAAGAAAACATACATCCATGTGGAAACTCATGAGTCTGGGGTAGAAACATGCTAAGAGCTTGTGAGTGAAGGAGAAAGGAGAGAGCAACAGAAGTGCTAATGGTTGGGGTACAGAGCAGACTGCTCAGCTGATGGAAGAGAGAGACGATGCATCCTTGTCACAACACAATACACATACAGAAGCAAGAAGTGTGGTGATGGGGGTGTCGACCATCCAGATATTTGCTACAAGTCTCATGTGGTTAGAAACAGGGCACCCAACAGGTTCTTGACTTACTTTGGTAACAATTTTATCTCCCAGATGGTAGAGGAAGCAATTAGGGGAACTTCAACTCTGGACCTAATTCTGACCAAGAAGAAAAAAATAGTTGGTGAAATGAAAATTGATAGAAACATTCAGAGAGAGTTTACTATGTCATTTTGGAGTTGAGGGTAATCAAAGAGGGTAAGGTAGACTTCTAAAAATTCAAAGAAAAGAAGCATGATTCAATGGCACGAGTCTCAGAAGGAACAATGTTTTGAAGAAGGCTGAGTAGCTTCCAAATGTCCAACAGTGACTGCAATCACAATGGTCCTCTCAGGAAGCAAAGAGGGGCAATAGGTAAGTAACCAATATGGCTGCATGAAGATCTCTCACAGGTCAGATTTTTAAAGGACTTGTTTAAAAAGATGGAAAGAGGGCATGTAATGAAGGACTATAAAAGAGTGGAATGAGCTTATAAGAATATCGGGAGAGCTAAAACTCCAAATTAGCTAAACAAAATAAAGATAGAACAAAACAAAATGCTAAAGACAACCATCTATTTCCTGTTTTTAAATTATATTTAAGACCTTATCACCACCCCAATGTCTCCAAAATCACCACAAAAATAAGTAAAAAGCAATACAACAACAAAACAAGGAAAGTTTACAGTTAGTAGCAGTAGATAATAAAGAGAAAGCACAATCTCTAATGCCTATTTTGTTCCTGGATTCTGCATCAAAGAGAATGATTGTCAGATTGAAAAAGGGAAAAGAAATTAAACATTAAAATAGGTTTCAAAAAAAGATGTAAGATAGCACATACTGGTCTATCTAAATGAATTACTGTGCTGGGATGGGTAAATCCCAGGAAGCCAACAGAGGCTGCGGGCAGGCCAAGGAACTGCTCTCGGTGGATAACTGAGGATTCACAAGGATGGAGAGGTACTAGAAGATGAGATGACAAATGTAGTATAAATGTGCAAACAGGGGAAGAGAGCAGACTTCCCAAACTACAGAACAGTGATTTGGAAAGATATTCTAATGAATTATGAAAGGGATGGTCTCTAAGCATTTTAAAAAGAAAGTCATGAACGTCAGAGCTAGCTTAAATTCACTAAGACCAAAACAGTCCATTTGTGCTGGCTTAGTTTACTCTAATAGATTCACTATCCATTAAAGAGCCATGGCTATAACTAGCATTCTTAAGAGCACAATGGAGAAATATGGGCTGAATCACGGTGCTACCGGTGGCTTAGTAATTGGTCAAACAATACCCAAGGATAGCAACTCACGAAGACCTGAACCTGAAGGGTGGTTTGTATATGTCATATCACAGGGATCCTTCCCTGACCCTGATATTTTTATCAGAAACATTGATGACACACAGAAGGCAGGCATATCGAATTTGTAGATGATAAGAAACTGGAAAATAAACATGTTGCATGACAGAATCCGAAACCAAATAGATCAACCAGTTAAAATGGCAGGATTTCCAACTCTCAAGTGACTCTTTTTCCTAAGTCTGCTGAAGAAGATTCTATAAACTTCTTCTGAAAAAAAGTCATAAAATAGTTTACCAATGACCACTTGGCAGGGAGAGTGTCGAGGTGATTCAGGCACCAGATGGGTGGCTGAGCTAAATGACCTTTAAGGTCCCTGAGCTCTATGACTCCAATTGTAAGAATCTTTCGCATTTTCTGAGATCTCCAGGAGAGGTTTCCCAGCCTTCCTTGGTGACCCACAGAATGTTTAACAACACGAAGGGCAGCCCTTCCTCTCATCTGTGCCTTGATCTTGAAATATTTTTGAAGTGTCATTTTTTCACCTTATGTTTTCATTTTCCCCACTAGTAGAAGAAGTTCTAGCTAGAAAACGTGATGGCACAGATGAGCATTCTACATCTATAAGAATTTCCCTGTCAAAATGTTTTAGACATGTAAATAACTATATTTATTTTACGTACTCATCCCAGGATAGCCCTTGAAGGATTTAATTTAGGATAAAGCAAAACCACTGAATGACTCTCTAAAATGGCTAAAACCACCTTCACATGGGTATCCCACATAAACTGTTTTTATAAACTAATGCCCCTCCCAAAAATCCTCAAGTTCAATTGCATAGCTTAATATCAGTCTCCCATCAATGGCAACTGAATACATTTAGCAAAGAATGCGATTTCTGTTTTAAAAGCAAGATTTTCCCCCACTTACTCATTTATCTCTAAGGCTTCATGAGCTGCAGAAATCCTAGCTTGGGGATTTCTCTCTCGCCAGGCTTTCTGCATTACTATTTTGGAAAAACAGAATAAAGCAAGTCATACAATACACATAATTAGGAAGACTCAATACAGGACAATAGCTAAACTGATAGCTTTCAGCTTGAGTTACAAGAGAATATTTCACTTACCGAAAGAGTCGGCCCAAACCTCCAACACCACACAAATACCTTCTAATTTGCTATTCAATTGTCCTTCAAATCTTTCTTGTGCTCATAAAACTACAGAACTAAATCTTTTAGACGAATGCATAGTCTATAATTTTAGAGACGTAATCTTCATTAAGACTTCTTAATCAAAAGAAAAGGCACTGTAACGGAGCTTTAATGTTTCTTTTGCTCATTATGCTATTTGTTGTTAGAGAATGTATGTTCTTTTACACATTTTGAGATGGCATGGCTGCAAATCCTACCCTTCTCCGGAGGCACAACATAATTTCTATTGGTCATTTTCCAAATCACTTGCCACAGGCTGTAGCTATTAGAACACTTTAAAACCATTTGAAGAATTATGAGTTGGGTCAGAAGAAAGTGCTTTAGGCTCTTGCTTAATATGTGTACCTGTTCCCAGTTTGCTGCCCACCCGTTTTTCATAAACCGGAGCAGTGTCTGAGTATACTGCGGGAAACCCAATGCTCTGATGTCCCAGCAGGGCAAAGAGTACCTCCCAAAAAAAGAGTAACAGTCTCCCTATTTGTTTTATAAATTTGTGTCTTCTAGGTTAGTTTCTTAGGAGTATGTATATATTCCTTTTCTTAAAGATTTATTTTCGCCTATTTACTTTACAATTGGTAATATCAAAAATATCAGTAGGATGGGCCGGCCGAGTGGCGCGATGGTTAAGAACTGGCTTGGGATGCCAGAGGGCCCCGGTTCGGATCCCACATATGAGGGCCAGTGACACTGCCCTCCACAGCTAAGATGCTGAACAACAGCTCAACCTGGAGCTGGGCTGCCGTGAGTCGCCGGGACGGTGTGGGCTGCAGGCCCTGTGGCAGTGGGTTGCCATTGGCTCCCGTATGTAGCCAGCAGCCAGCGTGAGCGGCCAGCAGCCGCAGTGAGCGGCCGTCCAGAAGCCGGCGACTGATCTGCCTCACCCGGGAAGAGCACAATGATGGTGACAACTTAGGCCAGTGAAGCAACGTCCTCCACAACTAGACTGAAGAACAAAACGACAGCAACTTGTCTGTTCCCCTTCCCCCAATTCCCCAGCACTGTTCCCATCCCCCCAATTCTCCAATAAAAATCTTAAAAAAATATATATATATCAGTAGGATTATTTAGGACTCAAGCAGTGTCAAATGCATGTTCAACAAAGTCTTTTCTAGGATGGAAAACAAATATGGATTCCAACAGACAAGGCCATGTCACCACTCAATGCCAGTGAACCAATAAATAGGCATATAAATCACTACAATAGATTTGTTAATCATTTAGATTCACGAAATCCCAATTTCTAACTAGAATATCATCAAGAACAGATGATTCTTCATTCTAGCTCAACCAAGAATTCAATTAGCTTCATGTAAGATTTATATTTCTTTAAAACATGTAAATCCAACTTTAGTATTTTTTAAAAATAATAATTGAAATTATAAAGGGGACTCATTTCTACACTTCATTGTGATAAAGTCTTTATTTAGGTATCAGAATTCTGGGTTCTACTGGTCAATCTCTAATTTAATATTTTTTTCATTGCGGTTTTTATAGAGCAGATACTTCAAAAGTAGTAACCTTGAAACTTAAAAAAGACCAAAAGGCCATCCTACTTAGCAACTAACTAAAGGATTTTCCATACTTGCATCTGCAGGACGCAGATGGTCCGAGTCACAAGTAAAGAAAGTCTGGTGGTCCTGGGCAGAGAGGTTCATGTCATAGTAAGTCAGAGGCTCTCGTCCTGTCACCCAAGTGTACCTGTAAAGGCAAAGCAATATTGTCAGACACGCTTGAGAGAGGAAAGCAATACCTACAAAATATTAAGCTTCACAGGAGTTCAACTATCAACCATTAACTGAGTACTCAAACTTTGCCAATAAATAAAAAAGTGTGTGTGTGTGTGTGTGTACAGAGGGTGCCAAAAATGTATACACATTTTAAGAAAGGAAAAAACTGTATTAAAATTGTAATACTCAATATATACTGATAACAAAAGAAGAATACAAGTCATGTGTATACATTTTTTTGGCACCCCCGGTATTTTATATATTAAGTCACCCTAGTCTCCCTTTAGGAAGTATATCAATAGGAAAGAAGTGAACATTTTCCCTTGTATTTTTATCATAAAAATTTTACTAGCACCAGCTGATGAAAACCATCCCTAATTAGTATTATGACTAGACATTTCCCCAAAGCTATGACAATTCTGAGTTGCCTAATTACTCTGCAAACCTAAATTTCAACATAACTTCTATAGCATCTTTATAACCATGTACCAGGTAAGCTTCAAAATATTTTGACTGTATAATATGTAATAAAAAGAGTAACTATAATAGAAAATTTCTAAAAGCTACACATTTTTGTACATTATCCCAATTTCAGTGCTAAAATATTTGTAAAACAGAAAAATCACAACATTTGAGAATAGTAACAAAAAATGGAAGCACTAAGCAGACTCTTACAATGACCCCTGAATGAACCAGAAAAACATGTGCTGCTGTCTTTGCTCTCTGAACTAGACCCATTTGTCTCGCAAGCTGCCAAAATGCTTACCGATTATATTCAGCGCCCCGAAATAAATTTAGTGGATTTCGCCATACTTTGCATTCTGAAACAAAGAGAAATATGAAAATGCTACACATAGTTCAGAGACTACAAGCTAATTAATTCAGCAAAACACCCTTCCTGGCCATTTGATAAGATAATTTTATTCTCTGTCCTCTAGATGGGAAGCAACGAAGAAAAACTCTGGGTGGTTAATCAGGAAATGTAGCTCAGGCACCAGGACTGTGGAAAGTTCGCCTAATCTCTCTGGGCCCACATTTCCTCACTTATTAAATCAAGGTACGTGCCAAAGTCAGCTGGTTCATAACTTCTACAATCATTTCAAGAGGTCTAAACAGATTCTATGAATTTACTTCTAAAATAATAGGTAGAGGGCATAGGTGGAAGCAAAACTACTTTCTGTTACTCTAAAACATATCTTACAATAACTTCATATATGACAAGCTAAACTTAAGCTCTGTTGTATAATACGCAAAGAGCATTATATTCTTACTGAAGGTCTATGTTGATATTGATTTTGTGGTAATTCACCAAAGTTTTACATTGCTAATAAAGTTACCATTATTGTAGGGAGAAATGCTATGAAAATAAATTGTTTTAAAGCACTTAATATTGTTTACTTATGCAGATACATGTATTCATCATCACACTAATATTATAATGTTAGCATGTACTAATAGATTATATATCTTTGTTATACAAGGACCACAGAAATTTAGAACCATGGGACATTAACTTAGAAAAGTCAATCATTAGCTTTTAAGACTGTGTTATATTAAGTGTGTGACTAGTAAGCTACAATTCTTTTTTAAAAGTCTGTGATTAAGACTTTCTACTGATACAGAATAAATAATGTTTTATTAGACAATAAATTCAGTTAACAGTACTTAAAACATCCCTGTGTGTGTAGTCAGCCACAAAACACACCCAAAGACATATGAGGTCAGACAATTAAGTTTGCAAACTCATCCTAGAAAAAGTACTACATACTTCATTGCTGAATATCACTATGGTCACCTTCGAAGTACTCCCATTGGGAAGCTTTGCATTGATGCCTGTGCCTAGTCCACCCTTCAAAGCAATTTTGAAACTCTTTTTCTGGAATGGCCATGAGACCTGTCGTTGTATTACCCTTGGTGTCCTGAATGTCATCAAAATGTCTTCCTTTCAATATTTCCTTTATTTTCAGGTAAAGAAAGAAGTCATTGGGGGCCAGATCAGGTGAGTAGGGAGG
>NW_017731580.1:2291471-2302745 GCF_001890085.2 Hipposideros armiger | reverse complement strand
ATAGGATTTCAGTGAGAATTACATGAAATAATATATGCAAAGCTCTTAAAACAGTACCTGGCATAGAATGGGAAACGCAATACATGGACCTTTTGCTATAACTGATTCCTTCCTAATCATCGGCTCTTCTACCTTTTTCTCCTAAACGTGATTCTTTTACATCTTAAAGTATGAACTAGCTATTTTACTTACTATTCTGATTTTTCTCCCTTCTTTGTTCTTCATTCTCACTTTTTAAATGTATGCTCTGGATGCCTTTTTTTATATCCATTTAGTATATGTGTATAAAATGTAAGTGTAGGAGCGTATCTCCATGTGTGTTAACGGGGATCCAGGGATCTACGTATGAATGTCAATACACCATACTCACTGTCTCCAGCCTACCAACATTTGGGGAGAACTAAGGGGAGCATTTTCTCCACATACCCGCCTTACGACTGTCAGAAGCAAACACAAAACCCAGAAATTTTCTCTACTGAAATAAACATTGCCCACAGGGGCTACTTCCAGCAGAGTGGGCATGTCCTGGCTAGAGCAGATAAAAGACGAAATTGGTAGGTTTGGGCTGTGACGAGAGGTGCAGTTCCTGTGGCTGGAATGGGGCTGAGATGAAAAGGCTTGTGCCAAGTGGGCAGAGAGGCAGCTTGACACTGAACAAGAGAGAGAGCTGCCTGGATGTGGACATGGGCACAGGACCAAAGGGAAGAGTGAGAGGTAGGTGGGTGACAAAGTCACTGCTGCTTTCAGCTCGTGCAGCTAAGCACTAGTGAAATGCACACTGATTAGTCCTCATTTATTTTTAAACACGTTAGTGTAACGAGAGAAGCATTTGGCAAATTTTATTTCTATGTATATTTGTTCAGTTAATTGACTTTTCCCTCACAAGAGAAATACCAGGGTTTGGGGTTTTTTTNAGATCAGGTGAGTAGGGAGGGTGTTCCAATACAGTTATTTGTTTACTGGCTAAAAACTCCCTCACAGACAGTGCCATGTGAGCTGGTGCATTGTCATGATGTAAGAGCTATTACTTGTTAGTGAAAACTTCAGGTCGTCCAACTTTTCCACGCAGCCTTTTCAGCACTTCCAAATAGTAAACTTGGTTAACTGTTTGTCCAGTTGGTAAAAAGTCATAATGAATAATCCCCCTAATATCAAAAAAGTTAGCAACATCGTTGTAACAAGTTCACGAACTTAATTGTCAGAGCACATATACACACAAAAGTGAGCAATTACCGTATTTCCCCATGTATAGATGTATCCTTTTTCAAAAAATTCGGGGTTTAAAAACTGGGTGCATCTTATACGGTGGTTGTAGATTTTTTTTACTTGCATTTCCTGCAAGTGATGAGGAGTTGCATGAATTTTATGATAAATAAAACTTGAGTTCAATAACTTTATGTAATACATTTTTTTCAAATTTCGGGCCCCCAAATTAAGGTGCATCTTATACATGGGAGCGTCTTATACATGGGGAAATATGGTATTGTAGAAATGAAAAAGAACATTAAAGGCCATGGGGAATTCATTAAGATTCTACCTTCAGTCCTGTTACATTCAAAATCCATCCTTTCACCCACCCAGCCATCCAGCCACCTATCCAATGAGCAATTAGCACCCGGTGGGAAAGACAAACAAGTGAACCATGAATTGCAATATAGCGTGAAAACGAAGACCCTAAAACTCTATGGAAACACTGTGTAATCTCAATAAAGTTTTGTTAAAATCATGAATGAAGGGTGTACACATAACATGAAAACATGTTTTTATTAAAAAAAGATAAATTTAACTTTAATTAAGGCAAGATCCCACTTAAAATGTGCTCAATGTTTTATAAACAATGGCCCTAAATTTTGTCATTTTATCTTAATTTGTCATTTAGGAAATAACCTTTGGTCAGGTAGAATTTTATTCTTGAAAAACTGAAATTCAGTGATTGGCACTTCATGTGGCACTAACAAGAAAATTATGCTTCCCTTAAATAATGACTTTTCTTCCAGATATAAAGCCCCTTAGAGGTGTCACTAATGCATTCCAGATAATGGCTTGCCTCACATTGGTAAGGCAAACAACCACAGTTGCTGTTCTCATGGCTATTATAGCTCGTAGGTCCTCACCATTTCCAATCCCTCCTCAGAGGATGTCTTTCAAGATTCAAAGTGATCCTCTTAAAAAGCTTAACAAATATTGAAAGCTTTGTATGCAGCATACAATAAACATGCACACAGATTTATGTACAAAGGATGCTCATGGTGCCATAATTGATAATGAAACAGGGGATTTGGGGGATATGCCTCTCCCCCACTGAATTTCATGTGAAATATTAGTAGAAAGGTTATGGCAAATAATTTGTCTCTAATAAATATATTATTATGATATGATATGATATATGATATGATATATATCTAGAAAGATAAGCACTGTTCAAATATCAATGGACAAATTACAAAGCAAATTGCCTTCAACTAAAATTGCAATCCAATTTTATATATTGGATGCAAATGAAATTATTTCTAAATAAAAATAACTTCAAAGAGAAATGATGTGAATACCTAAAGTACTGAGCAGCGTCTTCAGATGCTATTTAGGAAGTGCCCCAATATAGCCAGCAGGGGGTGCTACAAACATTTTGAAATACTGTTTTTATGACTTCTATTAGAGAACTGAACTTAAAAAAAAAAAGGATTAAGAAGTACAAATTGCCAGTTATAAAAATAGTCACAGGGATGTAGAGTACAGCACAGGGAACATAGTCAATAGTATTGTAATAACTATGTGTGGTGTCAGATGGGCACTAGACTTTTGGGGGAATCACTTTGTAAGGTATATAAATGTCTAATCACTATGTTGTATACCTAAAACTAATATTGTATGTCAAATGTAATTAAAAAATAAAATTTAAAAAAAGGGAATAGCAATACAATTAACCAAAACCAAGAACTGTGGAGAGGGAGATGGCCAGTTCTTCATCTTTCATAAAAAGGAGTCAATATTGGGCCAGCCGAGTGGCGAACTGGTTGAGAGCTGGCTTGGGATGCCAGAGGGCCCCGGTTTGTATCCCACATATGAGGGCCAGTGACACTGTCCTCTACAGCTAAGATGCTGAACAACAGTTCAACTTGGAGCTGGGCTGCCGTGAGTTGCAGCGACGGCGTGGGCTGCAGCCCCTGCTGCAGTGGGTTGCCATGGGCTACCGTGTGTAGCCAGCAGCCAGCGTGAGCGGCCAGCAGCCGCCGTGAGCGGCCGTCCAGAAGCCGGCGACTGATCTGCCTCACCCGGGAAGAGCGCAATGATGGTGTCAACTTGGGCCAGTGAAGCAATGTCCTCCACAACTAGACTGAAGAACAAAAGGACAGCAACTTGTCTGTTCCCCTTCCCCCAATTCCCGAATAAAAATCTTAAAAAAAAAAAAAGGAGTCAATATTAAATTGAAACATAGCAGTAAAAAAATCAAACAGCAAACAAACAAAAATCATTGTTCACATTAGTGCTATACCTGTGGTCTGTATTCAGTTTCTTCAACTCTTCCTGCAACTTAGAAATGAGAATCTAAGTGATTGTAACAGATGTAAACAGTTCTGAGTGAGAAAAAACGTGATCAAGAAATACATAAGACATGTCTTTGATAGCCACATCCTTCAAACTGAAGGTGCAGGGCAGGTGTAATTTTCCTGTGAGGAATAAGCAATCTAGAAGTCAGATATGAACACATGCCCAAGTTTCACTTCCAATTAGGTCACAGCTACATTAATTTCTTCTTTGGGGCTCTGTTTCATAATCTTATCTTTAATACAAAAACTCTTGGTCTGGAATCACTCTAGGGAACATACCCCATAAATATCAGACTGCCTGATGGTTTTGTGATATGAACAAAAGTTATAAATGCCAAACATATTAGAATATGAAGACTTAAGTCAAGAAATTAAACTCAGGTCTCCAGAGGGTAAAAGTTTTTCCACATGAAGTCCAGTTTCTTATCTTATTTGTGCCTTTGAGAAATAAATTCCTTATTTAAGTCAGAATTAAAAGTTTACCTAAAAGGAATTTTCCATTCTCCATTAACATCAGCAATTTCAGTGCTCTTTAGAAGCACGCATAGTCGACTGGGACTCCACCCAGGACTTACTAACAGGATTAACAGTTCAGTTAAAAACATGCCCCCAATACAATAAACGTGTTCTCTCTGTGGTTCCATCTGCAGCATCCCACAGTGGGGTCTGTGACCCAAACGCTGACAGAAACGTTCAGACCTCAGCATGCAGGCACGAATGAAATGCATGAGTAAGAAGCAGCAGCAAGTAATGGAACAGCACTTGTTCAGTTACTCATGCATACAAAACAGATTCCCTCCTTTGTCATCCTATTATGATAGGATGACTAGAAGGTTCCATGGAGGAGACAGAGAACATCAAAAAATGCTTACTACCACCATGGACTTCTAACCTCAAGCTCCAATCTTTCCTCCAGCCGTCCCGCTCACCATTCCTGCTGAAACTTCCCATCTCAGTTGTACTCATTCCATGCCCTTTCATACTCAGTTACTCCTCCAGAAAGCCCGCCCATCACTCACAGTGGTTTCAACGTGGTAGAGGGACTACTATGCACTACTCCCTGCTCTAGGCCCTGGGCTGCAAAAAAGATACGTGTTAAGACCTAGTGGAGCTTATAGCCTTGGTAGAAAAATGAAAAAGGCATGAACCCTTCCTGGTCTCTAACTGAAGCTGTGTAGAAGGAACAAATGTCCTGGGAGAACCACAGACTTTCCCTTTGTCCCACTCAAGGAAAAAGAGAACTTAATTCTTGCAGAAACCAAAAGTCTCTAATGTCATGTGGCTTTTGATCACATGGAAGAAAATGTTACTCTACATCGAACTTACTGAACTCTGAAAACTTCTTTTTCCTAAAATTAAAAAAAAACCATATAGAATCCCCCCTTCCATGGCCCTTAAATATATAAATTAATAATTCATAGCCTAGGAAGATTTCTTATTCTAAAAAGTTACGACCTCTTCCCAGAATCTAAAATCTGATCATGATGATAATATTATTACAAACAACAGCAACTTTTGTCATAACTATAAGCTTGATATTCATTGAGCCTTCTTTATATAACGGGCTTTAAAGCTCAAGTCACCTATGTCCCTTAACATAAGTTAATGAGGGGCACACAGTAGGCCCTTTTTACAGAAGTAGAGAGTAAAGCATAGAAAAGCTACACAATTTCACCGAAGTTCATATTAATTGAGATGATGGCCAGGTATACAGACCACCCAACAATTATCCACTAGATGCAACAGACCTGAAACCTGCAACATTATATTGTAAAAATCATGTGCCTTTATCAATTACATTTTCCACTGGATAAACAGTTTTGAAAACTCCTCTGGGGAAATGTTAGGCACTTCTTAATAATACTTTTAAATATTTTAGTCCCAAAGTACAACAGAAAAGGGCCCTTAGTGAAGTTTCATCAGCTATATTAGAACAATCAAGATTAATGCCAAGCCAGTCAATTTCTGACATGTGATCCTATATATATATATTATCTTTGCTATCTCAGAAATAAACATCATACAGATCAACTTTAAGCAATCATTAACAGTAACAAAGTACCCATTTTCTTAAATAACTAAGCTTTAATGTTTTCAAAAATAACTTCTCAAAATAATTATTTTTTAAAAATTATTAGAAGGCACGTAGGTAGCTTTCAATTCAACAAATATGATACTCCCTTCATTCTTTTATAGAACAAGTAAAAGTGTAGATAAGAAAGAGTTTTAAGTTTAGTGATCTGCTTTATTCAGGATACTGCACTATTTCCTTCAAGAATATCGCCAAGATGGTTAGATCTTTAATCGTATGTCTCATGCATTTCTCATTGGTCATTTCTGATCTAAATCAATCAACTCTACCAAATAATGTGGAAACTGTGAAATACGCATCTTAAATAAATGTTCACCAGGGACTAAAACTGTTTTAAGGCATTTTCACCATTCAACTGGAAATCTATTCTATACCAGAACATAAATCTTAGTGGCAAAAGATTTTAAAATATGTAGTAAACATGGGCTCAGAGAATCACTTTCAACACATACACCGACTTTGGCGAGTACAAATTGAGTTCCCCCTGATTGAGACTATTACAGGGCAACTCCCCACCCCACCCCGCACCGTCACCCCCCAACACCCCACCCTTGACATATGGCAATCTGCGTTTCTGCTGAGGGTAGGTTTGAAATGGAAGCACCGCCAGGCCTGGGTGTGAAGAGCATCACTGAGCTGTGATGAAGCCCCGCTGAATGGCAGCCATAGCTCAGTGTGTGCACCTTCCTCCCATCACATTCACGGAGGAGCCAGTGCACGTGGAGGGCACTGCCAGACGGCCGTCCTCTGACGGGATACTTCTGCACGACCTCACGTAATCCTCAGACTGCTCCATTAACTAGATATTATCATTACTTCCATGTGTGCAAATTAAGACCTTAAGGAGGGTGAAAGTGAACTGCCCTAGGTCAGGAGCTGGAAGTGGCAGAGCCAAGATGAGGGCCACCTCTGTCAGAGCCCAGAGCCTGAGCTCTCAATCCTCAGCCATCCTGCCACTGACCTGTTCCTAAAGCGTTTGGCTAATGTCATGTCAGAAATAATGCTATACACTGTAGTACAGGGTTTTAATGAAATTGCTTATTTTAATTGCTTAATAATTACATTAGCTTGAGTTTATAGACCTCATGAGGACTGGATTACAGTTTTTAGTTAGTGCTTAAGACCTTGGACTCTGCAGTGAGACCACCCAGGTCACAGCCATGTGACCTTGGGCAGAGGACTTTACCTCCCTGTGATTAAGCTTCCTCAGCCATGAAATAGATGCAATAATAGTGACTGCTTCCGGGGTCACCGTGAGGATTAAATGAGCTAATACATGCAAAGCTGAGAGTAGGCATCAAGTGTTAGTTACAATGACTCGAACTATATGGCTTTCTATGGGGAAAATTATTTGCTCTGGTGTCACGAGAACTCAAGGATCAACAAGGGTCTTAGGATATACTTTTGTATCTTTGCATTCTACCTGAATTTCTTCATCTCCATTGCTTTTCTTTCATTTATTATCTGTATTTAATTGCTGTTTGAACTGCCCTTAGCAATGTAATAAACTTTAATTTAGAATATCAGGTGAAATTATTTTTTAAAGTTTTATATTAAAAACTTTACATAGGTTAAATGAGATTAAAATGACATGGTTTGCAACAGAAAGCAAACAGGCTATAACCAGAGTTTGTCTAAAGATCCAGTTCTCTGCAAGAGGCTATTAAAGGGTCTCAGAATTTAAACCTGACTTTGGCAAGGACATGTCTCACGTGATGGAACACTCTGCACTTTTCCAAATATCTTGACAAAATTTAACGCTGCGAACCTTGTCTTTATGGCATCTTATTTGAGAACAGGGCAAATTATCAAACAGATGTTTCCATAAACCCAAATTTAGAATGTTACTGGGCCCTGAGAATCCACTCCCTTAAGAAAGGGAAAGATTGGCCACGTTTTGCATCCTTATGGCTCATCAGCTCAAAAGCTAAGTTGAATTAAGAAATAGCAACAAGACACATGGTGAAATGACAAATATATCAGCAGGATTTATCATAAACTGTATATTTGTGAGAAAACTAGCAGTTCAGCTGCCAAATAATGCAAAGCAAGTGAAATGTTCATAAATGTTAACCTAAGCCAAACAANCACATTTATTTTATATATCTTAGACACAGAATTGTGTTTTCCTTAATTTCTATTTTATTAACATTTTGTTTTTCCCTTTCAACAAAACTAATATGATTGTTTAAAATTTTTTTTTCAAATATTTTAGAAATATGTAACCTAAGTAGTGAAAGGCGTCTATAAGTGCCCCACCTAACATATGTGTATAACACACATGCAAGATAATCACTGTAAGCTGCTGGTGTATATTCTTCTAGATTTTTTCCTGTACATATATCAACACATATATTAGTAATCAGCGTGTTCTTAAATAGGAAGGATTCCATCACTTACCAAAATAAGCCCTGATATTAGTGAGGAAGTGCCTGTCAGGGCCACGTAGAACTTCGGTGTTAATGTGTTCAAAAACATGCTCACTGAAAAAAAACAGAGAGGGAGAACAAGGAATGCATCAGTGTGCCAGTGAAAACGACTGCATCATTTTTCTTTCTGTTGAAATCATTTGTTCTTTAATGATAGGAATTGTTAGAACCATAACAAAGCCCCATTAAAATGGTTCAATATTACACAAGGTCAGAATACTACTAGTTGTCAAGTTATATGTCCTCAAAGAAAAAAGTTACATACAGGAAAAAAGAACAGCTTGTTAGTTTCGGCCTTCCCAAAGTAGTGTTGTGAGTGCTTTTCATGGATTCATAACCACTGCAGAGTCTAGTCAGAGCTGGTTAGAAACTGTCACTCAAAAGAGAAGATGCGCAATGTTTGGGGGGACCCCCCGAGTCCTTAATGAACCAATAGTAGTATTTCAACCTCAGAACACATGGACAATAACTATATTAAACAGTTATTAAAGAATATAATACACCTAAGAAGAAAGGACTAATTGACAAAAGTTAGCATATATTAGTAAACATTTTTTTCACTTACTTACAAAGTCACTAGACTGCTCATCAAAATAATTGAATTCGGGCCGGCCGAGTGGCGCGATGGTTAAGAACTGGCTTGGGACGCCAGAGGGCCCCNATTAAAGTGGGTGACACTGATCTTGGTGGAGACAGCAGGTGAATAAGGGAATAATTCTCCTTCTGAGAATAAGGAAGTGGGGATGGGATTGGAAATGTGAGGGTGGAAAAAGTGGCTTGGATCTATCTCTTGCAGAACAGAAGGGCCATAAGCGATACTCAGGACCCTGATCACATTTCAAACAGAGACCCGTTTGTTAAGGTCTCAGTTACCAATGCCTTGGGAGCTCCTCCATTACTACGGACAGAAGCACAGGATGACTAGTGCACGGGGCTGGGGAGAGGATCCAGGTTTGCAGCTGGCCTGAGGTGCAAACTGGTCTCATCTCCCACAGGGAGGTAACAAAAATGTGACAGAGGAATAACAGACGAGGCCCTTCCATGTTTCCTGCAGTCCTGAAGGTGCCTAGATTGTTCCTAGTCAATAAGAGCGCCTCTTCTTGAACTGATGTTCTACATGTAAAATACTTCTCTTCGTGAATATACTCTAGATCACACTCAAAAACACTTCAAAGTTCCCATGTGGTAGGACCTCAGTAACCCTACACCAACTCCGTTAACTCCACGGGAAGTATAAAGCTGTCACAGTCTGCAGCTGAGTAAGCGCTTCCTAAGGATTAAAGTGGATGATGCTATCACCAGAGGGTAAATACAGTGACGGTGGAGATTAAAGAGGAAACAGGACACTTTCTAGCAGCCCACTGCTATGGAAAAACTGCCAAATTGACACCTGCTCTAAATCTTCAGAAATATATCTAGCGGTGAACAGTTTTTGACAAGAGGGGATCTTCTGGGCTTACACGGCACAAACTAAGGCTAAGTTGCTATGGGTTATAGTAAGATCCATAACCTTTTAGTTTCCTGTTAGAATTCTCAGTATATCCTTTCTTCAGACCCACCGACCCTTTCCAAGTGCCTCCCAATTCCTCACGACAGGCTTTTTTTTTTTTTTTAAGATTTTTATTGGGGAATTGGGGAAGGGGAACAGCCAAGTTGTCCTTCAGTGTTAGTTGTGGAGGGTGCAGCTAGCTCAGCTCCAAGTCCAGTCACCATCCGGCCGCCCGACGGCAGCTCAGCTCAAGGTGCTGTGTTCAATCTTAGTTGTGTGTGTGTGTGTGTGGGGGGAATAGTCCACCATCCCATGTGGGAGTCGAACTGGCATCGTAGTTGTTAGGAGCACGTGCTCTCACCAGCTGAGCCATCCTGCCACCTGTGGGCAGCTCAGCTTAGGCGCAGCTCACTGGCCCATGGGGGGATCTAACTGGCAACCCTGTTGCTCAGAGCTCGCGCTCTTAACCAATTGAGCCACTCGGCCGGTCCACGGCAGACGTTTTAACTCTTGGCTCCTGTATGTTTTGCTTAGAAAGCTACACCGTGGGTCTGGACCTCCGGCTTTCCTGGGCTCAGTCAACCTCTCCTCAGCCACCTGCTCCCCTAAACAGTGGAGGGGGCTGAGTTAAGAACTGGTACTCACGTCCTTCCACTCCCTTTCCTGGCCACCTAATGCCTTTCAAGAAAGAGGGAAGACAGAGAAGTGAGTTCTCTTCAAGGTCAACAGCCAATGATCCACCCCCAGCCCGGTATCTGTGTGTGTGTTCACATTCATGACTGCGGCCTGGAGGGAGGGGTCAGTGTCCTGGGGTGAAGTTACAGAGACCAGGGACCATAGGAGGAGCCAGCCTGTGCTGTGTGCCCCGCGGCAGCTTGGGGACTAGGGACAGTGGGAGGAGCCAGCCTGTGCCATGTGTCCCAGGCCCTGCCAGCTCATACAGTTGGTCTGAGGTGGTGCTCAGAGTCCATTGTTTTAAGTAAGCTCCCCAGATAATTGTGATGCACTCGGTGCATTCATTCACTCACTGGATGTCTGAGCCAAATATTCCTAAATGTTTGACCCAAACATTATAGAGTTGTCTACAGAGACACAGATATGGTCCCAGCCTTTGTGAAGCGTCCATTCTAGAGAGGACAGACAATAATGATGGCGCAAGTAAAATATATAATTACAAACTGTTAAATGTTGGTCTATGTTCTGGACTGGCCAAATCTGACCTCACCTATGGCCAGTTGGAAGGCGAAAAAGTGTCTCCTCCAGGGGAGGTTGCAGTTTCCCCCTCTTTCTTTTCTCCTTTCTTCTCTCCCCTGCCCCTTCTCTGATCTGTCTGACCCATTTCTGTGAGTCTGTTCAAATGAAAACATCAACTGGGAGACCTTGCTGCTACCTCCCCCACTACTCAGCACCTTTGTGATGCAGAATGACACTGTGACAAAGCAGTGGATTAAGTCCTGGTCCTCACTCCACCCTTCCCTCACAAGGTGTCCTGAACAAGTCATAAGATGTCTGGATGGCTAGTCTTTAGGTCTCATTGGCCTCAAATGGATGGCTTCTGAGGGTTCCCGCCCCCAGCCCTTGAACTGCATGGTTTTCAAGCCTCTCACTTGGGGCTCAAATGTAAACTGAAAAAGCCAAAAGGGTAGTTTTGTCCCTGTATCCACCATTAGCTTGTTCAGCTTCTTCACGTTTGCCATGTCTAGTCATTGATCTGAC
>NW_017731580.1:2287363-2288921 GCF_001890085.2 Hipposideros armiger | reverse complement strand
AAATGTCCCCAGGGGCTGCGCTGAACTGTGATGCTCACTGCCCGACCTACTGACGCACTCCGGGGGAATATTAGGTAATCCTCTGGTGCCAGGACACAAACCACTAGGCAGCTCTATGCACGCAGCTATTTGCAAAGCACCTAATGCTTTACCTCAATGCTGCTTTTCCATGAAATGCACAGGGCAGAAAACAGTTGTGGCTGAACAGAAACCTCCACCCTGGGTACATTTTGAGTATTAGCAAAGCTGAATCCCCAAAGGCTGGACAACACCGATGTCAACACCTCTAAAGCAGGTACTAAGGCTGTCAAGAGCTGTTCCCACACTGTGGTTACTTTGCCCTCAATACACGCCAAGCATTTCTGAGAAAGGCCATTCAAAATCTTCACACACTAGAGATTTTCTTGTGCTTACAATTTCACATCGGTCAGGAATGCCCTCTGCTTCCCCGAGAACACTGCCAAGCGGATAACCCTAAGCCAGCCCAGGAGTGACCATCAGGCCCCAGTCGCTGCTCCACGCCACAGGTGGGGAGAAAGCTCCACCAGCCTGGATGTGCAAAACGGGCTCTAGGGGAACCCCTCATTTGGAGGACAAGAAAAGCCAGCTGGTGGGATGTCACTGTCCCCGAGTTAGGAGGAGAAATAACCGTTTGGGTCTAACTTACCAGAAAGAAAGCAAATCACCCACATGCCTGTAACTGATTTAAAGCCTAATGTTCCCACACCTAGATCCTGCTGGAATGAAATGCAGACATGCCATTTGTCCATAAGCTAGAAACACAACTAAGAACTTAACCAGAGATGCGGTGAGATGAGTGATAACAGCATGGTTCTGGTGCGAGCCTGCCTGGGCTGAGGTCATGCCTCACTGTCTGCCAGCCAACGAGGCAACCTAAGGCAGGTGCCTTCCTTGTCTATCCTGCCACCCAGCTTATGCACAAGTAAAATGGAAACAGCAGCAACCACCTCACTGCATGTTGTGAAGAGCAAACGAGTTACCATGTGAAGTGCTTGGATCAGTGCCTGGCAAACAAGCAGCACCCCCTGACCAGCTTAGAGACCATCCCTGAGACAGGATGCACACACGAAACCTACTGTCTGCATAGACCGACTCATGGGTTTCACTATAAGACAATGTTCAAACTGTATCCAAAAATGATCACCTTTCTTACTCTTTGTTCAATCAAAAACGGTTTCAAAGATCTTTTAGAAAATAACATTAAAATATTATTTAAAACGTAAATGAGAGTTATTAGGTGGAGGCTTGTAACACCTCCTCCTTCCACCCAAAAAATATGTATGCTACATGGTTGTACATGCTTATTAATAACTTATCAGCATGTGAAAGCATTCTCCAAGTTTGGAATTTCTTCAGTCCCTTTAAGAATATTAAGGCGGGAAGCTGAAGACACAGATTCTGGGCCTGGCTTTGCCACAATCCAACACGAGCTCAGTGCATCACTTCCAGCTTTACCAGCACCCTGTGAGGTCTGTATTTCTCTCACGTCCGCACAGAACTGGGAAGACTTCAGACACAGAGGTGTGTGCAGATGGGC
>NW_017731580.1:2266567-2285083 GCF_001890085.2 Hipposideros armiger | reverse complement strand
AAAAAAATCTTTAAAAAAAATAAATAATTGAATTCAATGAAAATGAATATTCACTAAAAATGAATGTTCACAGCCAGGGACCTTCCTGACCAGTTCCTGGTATCTGTTCATATCAACTATACAATTGATCTGGTTGCCCACTAAGAAAGGTTTGCCCTTACATTTTATAAATATATTTAAGTCATTATCATTTATATCTAGATGTTGCACAAAACCTTGACTATTACCAAAACAACAACTGACCTAAAGAGCTTTTACACACATACTCACATTGGTTTACTGAATTTGTTTGTGGGTCAGATCCCCTCCAGCTTCAGAAGGAAGGATGTCAGAATTAGAAGTAGGGTTTTGACGTCATTAGGAGAAAAGGCTATGGGTGTTTGTCCTGAGCTCAGTCCAAAAAGCAAAGTCACAACCATGAACAGAGATCCTATGCTCATTCAACAAATACTTCTGTTTGTGAATGAAACCACAGACAAGAATGGACATGTGAATCAGACACAGTTCCCACCCTGTAGATGGCCACAGTCTAGCTGGGAAACAGGAAAGTAGATAAGCAATTGCCACCAAGTCAGACGAATACTTACGCAGGTCCTGTGCATAGAATCTTATGAACGCATAAGAGGGACGCAGCTGCAGCCAGGGGTAAGGGAAGAGGTGCAGGAGAGTAAGTGGGCTTAGCCAGACCCAGGCGGGCAGGAGGTGGTTGGAGGGGCGCCATGAGCATTGAGGGCCTGCTCTAAGGAGCTGAGCACACAGCCCAGCCTTTCTAAGCAGTCGCACGGGCTGAGCCATGAGCCCTTTGCAAAGGTGTGGGTGTGGAAGGGTACACTGATTCCATCCTTCCTGCCGATCGGTCATCCTCTCAATGCACCCTTCTCCCCTGTAGCCCCTCTTAGAGTGAAATTGACCTCTGGCCTGTCATTTGTAATCCCACTCTGGACTAACAGCGTGCTCAGTCAGTAGTCACGACCTAGTGAAGTGGACTCTTTCCGGGAAGCAGAGAAAGTCATGGAAGGAGACAGCAGCCCAGAATTGTGACAAGAGGAGGTACAGCTGAAGTGGCTTAGCTTGGCCATTAAAAAAACAAAAACATAGTGATTTGTCATTTCTCACGCAACAGTCAGTGAAAGGAAGCAGATTAAAAAAACAAAATCAAACAACTCTAGTTACAAAGCTAGAGCTGGTAACTATGATTCTGAGGGGCCAAAAACCTCAAAATTCCCCCTTTCACACTATGAATGACCCCACATTTCCCATTATTAAAAAACAATCACCAAAACAGAGTACTCGTGTGTTATTCTGCAGTTATGAACACTCCTATCTGTACCACACACTTTTCAGTAAGTTTCTAGGGACAAGCTGAGCATAGACTTCAATGAAATACACATTTCTAAGAGAAAAAGATTCGCCTGAATTAGAAGTACATTCGTAGCCCTGCTGTTGACTCCCCAGCAACAAAGCATAAAGCAATGGGGGGAGAAAGGTTTTCTACTAAAAATCCATTAATTATCAAGAGTTAATTGATAAGTGAAAAAAATTATTTGAGTTTTTTAAAGAGATAAAAATAAACATTCTACTCATTTGGTTTTATTTAATGAAGATTACATAGCAACAGTAATTAAAAATTAGAACGTACTTTTCTATCATATCCAGTTATAGAAAGCTGGCTAGAGTTGGGAGAAGTAACGGTGGGCATTAAAGGAAATAGAGACACAAGTAGAGAAAGAGAAAAGCAGGAACAAGAACATTTAGAGAGTGGAAGGTGCTCATTTAAGAACCTATTAATCTTATAGTCTTACTGGGTATTCTGGCTAAAATCATTCAGACACGGCACTGGCAATTCAGAGCATAAATATCAATGCTTAGTACTTGCCACTTCAATCTGTCTACTTACCTATGTATTTTAAAGTTTATGACAAAAGCACCTTCACCTGTTAGAGAATTTAATTCTCACTTCAGCTCCATGAGGTCAGTATTTTTTTTTNGTGAATGCCTAGAGGTGCCCACTGCCCTCATGGCTGGCTGACAGAGGGTGTAGGAGAAGAGCACTGAGTCAACATCAGCAATAAAATGTACACACAATGCTCCTTGATGCCTATCACCTGGTAGACAGTTATGGGCTGTGGACTGAGTTATTCTAGGGAGGAAGAGAAAAACATCTTAATTTCTTCCTCTTCATCCTTTAAGTCTCGGAACTAGTGCTCTCTCCTTCAAGAAGCAAACAACTTCCCCGTTTGGGTCAAGCCAACTCCTTTGTTCTCCACAGCACCATATGGTTCCCTCATCCAGTCAGAGCACTTATCACTTTGTATCCATCAGTAGACATGCAAGTTCCATGGGGACAAGGACTTGGGCTTTTTAAAAAAATCATAACATTCTTAAGAACCTACACAAGGCCAAGTTCATATTAGGAACTCAGGAAATGTTTACTGAGTTAATGACGAGACCAAGCTAGGAAATTCTATTCTTCCCTCTTCTTTCATGGGTGGAGAAAGCACAGGCTTTGCATGTGCTCATTCATTCATTCACTGAGTTTCAATGATTTAGCAAACAAATGCTGCAAAATACTAGAGATACTGTAATAAAGCAGCAAGTTTAAAGATTACAGTGCAATTTGATAAACGTTGCTAAAGATAAAAATATTAAGAGTCAGTGAAGTTGGAGAGATGTACAACCCATCACAGAAGTCCTCCCAAGAGGTGACAGTTGAGCCGGGTTGTGAAAGATGAGCAAATACGGGCAAGAGGGAGACAGACTTCTAGGCAGAGGGTCTGGAGAAAAGGCCGCATGTTCAAGACGCGCAAAGGGGAGGGGCTGGACTGGGACAGCAGCAGAGGCTGGCAAGGTAAATTAGAAGCAGCTTACGCTGCGCTAAGGAGTCTGGGCCTTCTCTTCCGTGGAGGAGTTACGTGATCAGCTTTACTTAGAAATTCCGTAATTACATGGAAAAGAATGGATACATTCAATGTTTGAGAAATTAGGGACCACAAGGCTGGAGTCCCAAGCTGGGAACATTGGCCTAAATGATCATTAGCTAAATCAAATGAAACAGAAAGTAAGATTTAAAAAGGTAAACATTTCCTTTTCCTGGTACTTCTCTGGTAGAGGTTGTCCACTTCTTGCGAAAATCAACTGCATTTTTTTCTGAAGTCTAATATTTAAATAACAACATTCTTACTGTCATATAGTCACAATAATTTAGGAAGAGTAAGCAAATAATGTTGCAAAAACGGAAGGACTTTCCAATACCTGAGACGCTTTGTCTGTTGGAATCTGAATCCCCGTTACTGGAGTTAGAATTGTTGGAGGAGTTGTTGTCAACCCCTCCCAGAAGGGGGCGCAAGTGACTCACTGAGACTTGCTCAATGAAGGATGTTCCGTACTTGCGAAAATACCACCATTCAAATATCTAGAATAGAAAAATAATAAGCACGTTATGGTTCTTGTTATTGTTTATAATTTTATGCACATGTCCATAAAATATGTTTCATTTACTAATTATATCTACCTTAAGTACTTAAACAGTTTTTATTCCAAAAATGTCTTTCATTTATTTTAAAAATTAAAGTGTAATAAAATTAAAATTTAATTTAATTTGATTTATATTTTAAATTCTTAATGTTGTTTTCTCCATTTAATATTGGTTTTCAAGAAAAATCTGTAACTACAATCATGGATAAAAGAACACTGTTAAGAGTTGCTCAATATTATTTTCCTCCAAATTTACATAGTACTCTAATAACAAAATCATCATAACTTAAAAAGAACTTCAGAAAGGTATACAAATAGGCCCGTTTTAAAAGTGTGGCTTACGAAATATCCCAATTCTTGGCACTTTACATTCTGATAAAGCCATGCCTGCCTCGAATTTTTAAGATAGCAAAATTCCTCTTAAGGAATAAGTAGCTCCTTGGAGAAATGCTGGTTTTGCAAAAAGAGTGAAAGGCATCCCATTTCATGTATGGCTGGCACCCAACTGCTGAGAGACTCAGCAATGTCCCACCTGTTAAGAAGGGCTTTATAAAACACAAGCATCTGCTGTCCACCACTCATGCTTCCTAGTCCACAAGATTACCAATTGTTACGTACTGTGCACCACACAAGAAAAAAGAAATAACTCTCCTTAATAAAAGGAAAGAGGCAATGATGCTCATGTGACTAGACTGCACTCAGGATTCCCTGAGCACTGGGGATGCAGGTGGCCTCTCCCCGCCTTTCCCAGCGGCCCCTGCCCTCTTGTGAATACCCCCACTGCTGCTCAAGTTGCTCTCTCCCACATCCTTTCCTCTCCTCCCGGTTTGATTTGCAATTTGTTTCTTAAGCAGTCACAAATGATTACGCAGAAGAAATTTAAGAATCAATTATATCCCAAAGTCTCACAGGATAACTAAACTATATTTTTATAACATAATATAGAATGTGGAATTAACATAGAATTAATTACCTTTATCCTTATTTTTATTTCATAAAAACAAGGTTTTGATATCTACTCTGGAATCGGCTTTGGGCTATTATTTAAAAATTGATGTTTTCTCTCTTTTTCTCTACCCAAAATTTCTTTAAAACAAGACAGAAAGAACATCTATGAATGACCAGAAGGAACTAACGATCAAACCAAATGTTTCCAATCCTATTAACAGGACAACTTGACTTAATTCCAAAGAGTTACCCCTTCTGACCATAAGAATTTTCACGTGTTAATAATACAAGTAATTTCACTGGGCAGATAGGAGAATATGGTTGAAAGCTAAGAAGAAACAGGACTAGTCTATACCATGTGAAGTGCTATTAATAAGTATAAGAGCTTTTGCTTAAAGAAGGAAGAAAGTTTAAAAAATGGTAAATTCACAAACCATGGATCTAGCGGGGAATTTGTAAACTCAGATGAGTTAATCTATTTGACATCAGTTTGTTCAACTGTAAAGTGGAAATCGTATTTATTTTTATCATAAATCATATTGCTATTAAGAATATATTTATTATTAAGGGTCCTCAGTTTCACAGCCACATAAAACATTTCAGTTCAGACCCCATGTGAAAGACCTGGTTCAGAGCCTGCTGCATAGATGGTTCTCGAAAGTGACAGCAAAGCCATCGTTTATTTCACTGAGGACGTGCACACCGCCATGGGCAGCACACCTCACATACTGCTGGGATGCACCCGTCTTTCTGCCGGTCTACACTTCAGGCTAGTACAGCATCTTGTTTTGTTCCTAAGTTGGCCGAAAGCCCTGAAAATCGCTATGAAAAAGGGTATTGCTCAGCATTTAGTCCCGACCACCCGTTAATGCCCTGAAGAACTTAGAAGAGAAGGGAGGCCCCAAAGGACTCAGAGCTGTGGTCGTAGACTGGCAGTGGCTCTCAGTCACATGTGGTTGGGTGGGGGTGGGGGGAGGCCACTTTCTTTGCCCTGTCTTTGCTCCGCTTTCTGTATTACCTTGCGTGGACACACACCGGGCCCAGTTCACTCAGCCGCACGGCACTACAGGCTCCATACCAGGCACCAGCTGTGCTCCAGGTGACAGAGCACCAACGTGGCCCATGCCACAGACCCACGATGCCTCTCACAGGTTGCTTCCACCACAGAAACACCTTGCGATGCTTCAGTTCTGATTTCTCAGTTCCTCCAGAAGAATCCCAGGATGCCAGCATTAAAATGGACTTTAAAGGACCATGGACGACTCCATTTATTGTAGAAATGAGGAATAAGCATGCAGTGACCCGACCCGGCTAATTAAGGAGCTGCTTAGTCTGGGCCACTAATCTTACGAAGGCCCTATAACAAGAAATCTTTTTCTAACTCTCTTGATCATTAAACACAGACAGGTATAGCCTATCATTGCCCTTTTTAAATCTTCACTTCGTAGTAACCTCCCACTCTCCTGTCCGTCAGGGCTTTCTTCGCTGTCAAACCCAACACAGAAGTATCTATCAAACAGACCAGAGTATTGATCCTAAGGCATCAATGACTCCTCTCAATTCACATTTACACTATAATAGCAGATAGACCTCCCACCCAGTATTTCTAATGTAGGAAGAATAATGGACCTCGGCAAAGACTGGGTTATTTTTGCAGCTGTTTGGGCGAGAAGAGTAGGGCCTTCTCAGGCCCTTTTGTCACAGCAGTAGATGGCTTCTTACCCATCCCTGTCTGTCTCTATACTCGTGTCCTAAACACCCTGGAGCACAGGCTCCAATATGCACTGAATGGGCAGCCAGTGAAGGAAAGAAAGCACTTGAAGCCTTCTTCAACTTCAAACCAAGTCTCTAGTTTGGGGTCTCAGCGTAACAATCTGCCCCTTATCCTGAAACACGCAGGCTTTGGGCCAGCACCTCAGGATATTTTAAAAGAGCTGCACTGACCCAAATGGGCAGATGGTGTTATCTAACATGAACATACTTGGTGTCACTTTCAATTCTTCTCCCTGGTGCATAACCTACAATGTAAACCACAAAGCTCTCATAAACAAATTTCAATTTTAAAATTAGTCTTTGGACATGTGAGTAGCTTACTGAGCTTGCCACAGTGGAAGAAAAAGTTTTTAATCTGAAAAATAACCATAGAATTAACATACAAATGTATGTATGTCATAGTCTTAAAAACATAATCTCTCTCGTACTTTTCTCCTATCATGCTTCCACCCCAAGGATTATACAAAATAAGTAAAATGAAAACTAAAAAGGATCAACTAGGTTTAACATTCAGGAAGCCAACAGTGACCCTACCATCTAGCTGAAAGTTGAAAACACTAATACACTTCAGGACAGCTGAGTTGTATGACCTGGGCTGGTTCCCTTGGTTCTCTGGGGCTCAGGTATTTAATGTATAAAATAAGGTGACAGCAAGCACTCTGTTAATGCTGGATAGATGGATGGAAGGGTGGGAGGGAGGGACAGAGGAAGCGAGGGAGGGAGACTGGACTGATGGATGGTCAGAAGGTTGAATGGATGGATGATAAGCACTGGCCCAGAGATTTAATGGGACATAATCTAAATAAACAGCAGGACCAATGAAAGGTTTTGTGTTCATTTTGTTTGTTATAAAAAAGAGAGGTCTACACATATTTGTGGATGAGGAAAGAATCTAGTGGAGAGAGAGAAACTGCAGACGCAAAAGAGTACAAGGAAGCAAGAGGCAAAATGGCAAGCGCTCAGGAAACACACCCACCCTGCCCCAAAAAGGTAACCTACCATTTCTTGTTCTGAGACAGAAAAAAAAAAAATGGGAAGGATGAATGACTAGAGGGACACATTCCATTTTGGAAAGCAGGGTGTGATATGAGCTATGTAAGAAGACAGCGAAGGAATTAAAGTGGGTGACACTGATCTTGGTGGAGACAGCAGGTGAATAAGGGAATAATTCTCCTTCTGAGAATAAGGAAGTGGGGATGGGATTGGAAATGTGAGGGTGGAAAAAGTGGCTTGGATCTATCTCTTGCAGAACAGAAGGGCCATAAGCGATACTCAGGACCCTGATCACATTTCAAACAGAGACCCGTTTGTCAAGGTCTCAGTTACCAATGCCTTGGGAGCTCCTCCATTACTACGGACAGAAGCACAGGATGACTAGTGCACGGGGCTGGGGAGAGGATCCAGGTTTGCAGCTGGCCTGAGGTGCAAACTGGTCTCATCTCCCACAGGGAGGTAACAAAAATGTGACAGAGGAATAACAGACGAGGCCCTTCCATGTTTCCTGCAGTCCTGAAGGTGCCTAGATTGTTCCTAGTCAATAAGAGCGCCTCTTCTTGAACTGATGTTCTACATGTAAAATACTTCTCTTCGTGAATATACTCTAGATCACACTCAAAAACACTTCAAAGTTCCCATGTGGTAGGACCTCAGTAACCCTGCACCAACTCCGTTAACTCCACGGGAAGTATAAAGCTGTCACAGTCTGCAGCTGAGTAAGCGCTTCCTAAGGATTAAAGTGGATGATGCTATCACCAGAGGGTAAATACAGTGACGGTGGAGATTAAAGAGGAAACAGGACACTTTCTAGCAGCCCACTGCTATGGAAAAACTGCCAAATTGACACCTGCTCTAAATCTTCAGAAATATATCTAGCGGTGAACAGTTTTTGACAAGAGGGGATCTTCTGGGCTTACACGGCACAAACTAAGGCTAAGTTGCTATGGGTTATAGTAAGATCCATAACCTTTTAGTTTCCTGTTAGAATTCTCAGTATATCCTTTCTTCAGACCCACCGACCCTTTCCAAGTGCCTCCCAATTCCTCACGACAGGCTTTTTTTTTTTTTTTAAGATTTTTATTGGGGAATTGGGGAAGGGGAACAGCCAAGTTGTCCTTCAGTGTTAGTTGTGGAGGGTGCAGCTAGCTCAGCTCCAAGTCCAGTCACCATCCGGCCGCCCGACGGCAGCTCAGCTCAAGGTGCTGTGTTCAATCTTAGTTGTGTGTGTGTGTGTGTGGGGGGAATAGTCCACCATCCCATGTGGGAGTCGAACTGGCATCGTAGTTGTTAGGAGCACGTGCTCTCACCAGCTGAGCCATCCTGCCACCTGTGGGCAGCTCAGCTTAGGCGCAGCTCACTGGCCCATGGGGGGATCTAACTGGCAACCCTGTTGCTCAGAGCTCGCGCTCTTAACCAATTGAGCCACTCGGCCGGTCCACGGCAGACGTTTTAACTCTTGGCTCCTGTATGTTTTGCTTAGAAAGCTACACCGTGGGTCTGGACCTCCGGCTTTCCTGGGCTCAGTCAACCTCTCCTCAGCCACCTGCTCCCCTAAACAGTGGAGGGGGCTGAGTTAAGAACTGGTACTCACGNTTTTTTTTTTAAAGAAACAAACTGTATAATTAACGACATTTCTCCTCTGGCCCACAGTTAAAAAGATTACTGCAAATTTTGAGAGGTTCTGCACTCGGGTCAATCTGCACGGATCCAACAGTTAAACAAATACACGAACAGTCTGCCCTGTAGCAGTCACAATCTCCTCACTCCCCATTCCCCACACCCTACCCCAAATTATTCTTAGGTAGCTCAGGTCTTTCAGCTTTTAATCAGAACAAATGACTCTTTAAGGAATCTTTAAGAATGATTCCTTAAGCTACACTATGAGTTTTCATATAGACTAATGTTTACACCTGGTATTTTCAGTTTATTTTTAGTTTTTCTGACAATTTTATCAAATAAGCAATGCCCCTGAAGTGCTTTTGCCAATGTCCAGGAGACTTTGTCGGCCATGTTGTATTTCGTGTAAGAGTCAGCAAAAACCTATCTTATGACGCTCCAAGAAAATCAACAGATTCACTCTTCTGTTATTAAGACAATAGTCATTTTATTATTATTAAGACAATAGGAATTTAAAAACGAGTTCCTCTATTTTAAGAAAATGTTTTGATTACTCTCAGCTTTGACCTTCTTTTTCCTTTATATTTAGCTGAAACCAGACTATGATATAGAAAGTTATTAAGGGTAGAGATAAACACAATGTACTTTTATAATATTTTTCTTATTAAATAATAAAAACAACACAAGAAAAAAGAAGTGGAAAATGATATTAGTCCCATGGTATCTGGTATTTCCATACCAGCATACATGTTTGGTGGGCTGATTTAGCCAAATATTAGAAACCCAAATGTTAAGAAGTGGGGCGACTGGGCCCTAAAATTACTAAGGATAATTTCCATCTGCTTAAATGTAACTATTTGAACATTCTTATGACATCAGATCATAAATGCTATATCTATTCTAGATAGAAATGAATAGAACTACTGCATGCATGCACAGTAGTAGACATTCAGTAAATACTAGTGGAATTAAATTAATAATAATATTCAAAAGCTCAGTCTTAGGTGAAAACTCAGTATAATAAAAATGGGAATTTCCATGATTATTATTGTTGACTGTATTTTTATAAAGGGTAATCTATGCATGAAGCTTATTTAAGGCATCCACAAAGACAGACAGCAAAATAATAGTGACAGTAAGAAGAGTGTGGGCTCTTTATTAAATTAAGGAAAGATGTCAAGAGATTTAAGCTGGGTAGAGAGANATGCTAGCAGGAAACTTCCATCAAATTGTTTTCTCAGACCTCCAAAGTGGTTAGACAACACATATGGAATAGTTTAATCCATCATTTGCATTGTTCCCTGTGAGAAAACAGAATATTCTTTTCTTTCATTTTATTGTTCTTTCAGCCCTATTAAACCTCTCTTCCTTCCTGTCAGCTCCTATTATGGTTGCAACTTCCCTTGTGCCCTTCCTCATTCGCCAAAGGTAAAAAAGTGAAAATAGAAGCTGTAATAGCTTAGCTTGCTCACATGCTAATTTTGAACAGATTCCAGATTGCACAGCTTTTAAAATTAAAGAACTTGCCCTTTTTATCAGAACGACATTGCGATGGACAAACACTAAGGTAACCCAATGGCCTCCCTCCCCTCGAATGCAGGCAGGACATGTAACTCACTTCTAATGAAGATGTGTAAGACAGCGACTTGGTAGCAGGCATGCAGACATCTCCTTGCTAGTTCAGTGTTGGAAGTGGCCACGTTGAGAAGCCCATGTGGCAATGGACTACGGGCCAACAGCCAATAGGAAACAGAAGCCTTCAGTTCTACAGCAATGATTTCTGCCAATGGCCTGAGTGAGCTTTGGAGGTAGATTCTCCTTCAGATGAACTTGTAGATAAGCTCACAGCTTGATGGACACCTTCAGTACAGCCTGGTGAGACCCAGAGCAAAAGACCCAGCTATCCTGTGCCTGCATCCTTAACCAACAGAAACTGTGAGATAATACATGTGGGTTGTTTTAAGCTGCTGTATCTGTGATCACTTGTTATGCAGTAATATAAAACTGATCCAATCATGTATAATTCATGAAAGTGAAAATCAGTGTGGACATCTGACAACTCTGGCTAACTGCAGGATGCCCAGAAAGGGTATGAAGACATGCCAACTCTATCTGCCCCGAGAGCTTCTTTCTCAACTGTCCATAAATAAAATATACCTGCAAACTCTGCTGCCATGACACATTAGTCCACAGGCTGATCTGTAACTGTCTTTGTAAACCCTTAATATTAAAGTAGCAGCTGAGAGAAAACGTTTTTTTAAATATGGAAATAGGCACATTTTAAATATACAATATTTGCATGTTTGAAAAAAAAAAGTCAGTTTTACACCTGGGCACAGCATCAGTTTAATGGAAGATTGAAAGCACCAGTGGGCGCATTTTCTATCGGGTTGCCAGAAAAGTCATGATGCATTTTTGCAATGAAAAACATAGCAAAAATACGTCATGACTTTTCCGACAACCCAATAATTTGGTTCCTCTGCTTCCCCTCTCCTTGCACTTCACCCTGGTTCCCTTGGGCTCTGAGAAGGTCCCAAGCTCTCATGCACCACAATTCCCTTTATAAATCCTGTGGCATTTATCCTTGTAAGAAAAAAGACATAGAAGTGTATTTTTAGACTCATGCCTATGACAAGAAGCCCTCATAAATCATTCTGTCTCCTCTTCCCCTTGCCCTTGATGTTGCCTTGGCAACTTTAAAGGTGGACTGTTTCTGCTGTCCTGGGCATCTGGCTCTGCTGAGGAGAGGAGCTGGCACTTTCTTTCCTCAGCTGTGATCTTGGGAACCACATGGAAGCAGTAGTCAGTCTTCTGCTTCTTGTCCCTTGCTGTAGGGAGGCCATCTGTCCAGCCATGAAGGTCTCTCCAAAACCTGGTTACCTGCAAACCCTGACAGTCCTCACGCCAATGGAAACAAGATCTCAAATTATCTGTCCCCTTTATTTACAATTAGGCAGACGATGAGGAACTATATCCTGGTCAAGAGCAGGAGAAAGGCTTGTATCCGGCTTCCTGTATTCTTAGTGATTTAAAATGTGTTTTGATTTAGGGTTGAACACCATTTTATGACTATTTCTCTTTCTCATGAACTGTTTACCATCAGGAAGGAAAAAAGATATGCCTGTCTCCAATGGAAGAAGACCTTCCCTGTAGTTACACAGCAAAGAGACTGAAACCTCATGGAGACACGGTCCTCCTGGCTCTGGGCACCTCTAGCCAACAAGCACTCACTGTGCCTCCGTCCTCCAGCACCCAGCACAGCCTGGTCCAGAGAGGTCCTCCCCATTTGATGAATGCTGAATGACTGTAAGGGCAGGGTGCTAGGTGAGAAAGTTGTGACAACCATTCCCCAGGACTTCTGATTTTAAAAAAACAAAAACAAACAAAATCCTTCCTCGTATATATGNCGGCCGGCCCCATGAGGTCAGTATTATCCATCGTATGCCACAGCTGAAGGCTGGGCAAACTGAACACCAGTGGTCCCGCCCCCAGAGCTCAGGCCATGACACCACAGGGCGCACATGGGTGTGGATAAAAATATTACAGAACAAAATAGCAAAAGGAAAATAGCAGCCTTTCATTAGAAAAACAGAGGAAGCTATAAATAAATGATACGAAATGATGGATGTTTATAATACTGTACTTATTTTTACCTCTGACCTTTAAAAACAGCTCCGCTATGTTCTTGTCACTGGTGTGTGCCACCCCAGGGGGACAGCGGGCAGCCGCCCTGAAGAGGGAAGAGTCCGGCTGAAGGTTTGTGCCCTGTTACCGTGGGGATGGACACTGCAGGCCAGACGGCCTTAACGCCAAGGAACAGCTTGCCTTGTCTCTTCAAGGTTGCTAGCAACCATTTTGAAAACATGTGGTCTGATAAAGTAATAAAACTTGGATCAGCACCTAAAAATTGTGCTTTGAAATGTAAATTGGACTTTCCTGAAATCTACAGGCGCATCAGTGTGACCTGCACATCTGCTGGGGCAAACTGAGCTCAAGAACAAACAGGAAAAGACTAATGGAGCTCTGTGAAGGACACACTCACAGCATTTTCCGAATGTCTTACTTCAACCCAGAGACAACAGTTAATAAGTCAGAAGGCTGTTGATTTGCTCCAGCTGCACACTCCCAACAGGTCGCTGCTCAAATAACACTGTACCCGTTATTCTAGGGCAGCCTCTGGGACTGCACCAGGAGCATTCCGAAGATGCTGAACTTGAACTTGACAGTCTTCTCATTTAATTAATCAGTAAATGGGAAGGAACTGAGTATGGCCCTAAAAGGAAACTAGGTAGGAGGGATAGGTATAAGGAATGAAAAGTAAGTGACCTCTATGGATCACAGAGGAGAGGAGATAAGGTAATGCAACAGATCAACCGTGAGAAGTAAAGAATCACTCCTGTGAGCTGGGAACTAGAATACCAGAGGGCTTACTCGGGAATCACGTGCACTCTCCCTGTGAGGCCCTGCCTGCGACAAGCCAGTCACGTTTCTGGGCCTTGTGACAATAAGAGCCTTCCTCCATATGCTTCAGAGCACAGGCAGTCACACTCCTGGGAAAAGCCTTCCGTAAAATGGTGACCACTGGACCCCGTGCCTTTGTCTCCTTAGATGGGGTCCACCTGATGCAGAGAAGTCCTGGAATGAAAGGACTCAGGCAGCATCAAAGACTTGAAGGTCCTGACTAGACAGCACTGAGTAAGCAGCATAGCAAAGAGTACAAAACCCCAACTATGGGCCTGCTTTGTCCTGGGTTCCTTCTAATGCATGTGAAATAGAAAAAAACAACAAAGTTCCAAAATAATAATCAGCAATCATTTAAAAAGTTAGGAGGAAAAGTCCCTAGAAAGAAAGGTTAACGAAACTAAGCTTATTTAGGCTGGATGGGGGAAAAAAACCTGAAAAGATCCTACGTAAAAGCGTTTTGCCTGGGAAAGACCAGGATTCGGAGACGGTCTTTAAGTGTGAAACCAACTGTGGTATGGCGTCCCCCCCAGGAGAGTCCCACACCTTCCCAGAGCTGCTCTCCCTCATAACCTCAGTGCGTATTAGCTCAATGTCTACCTGGGACAGGTGCTGGGGACACAGCAGCACACAGAGCACTGTTCCTGCTCCCAGTCACAATCTATTGGGTGAGACAGAAAAGTAAACTGATAAGCAAATACTAAAGAGGACAAGTCAGGAAGTTATGAGGACACAGGGCACCAATTAGGAGAGCAAGAAAAATGTTGGCCCAGGGGCCAGCTGAGTGGCCCAGTTGGTTAAGAGCATGAGCTCTGAGCAACATCGTCGCTGGTTCAATTCCCACATGTGCCAGTGAGCTCCGCCCAAGCTGAGCTGCCACTGAGCTGCCCACAAGGGATGGTTCAGCTGGTGAGAGCACGTGCTCCTAACAAGGTTGCCAGTTCAATTCTGCATGGGATGGGGGACACATACCACGCCCCCCACCCCCGCAACTAAGATTGAACACAGCACCTTGAGCTGAGCAGCCACAAGTTGCCGATGGGTGGCCGGATGGCGAATGGACTTGGAGCTGAGCTAGCTGCGCCCTCCACAACTAAGACTGAAGGACAACAATTTGGCTGTTGCCCTTCCTCAATTCCCCAACACTGTTTCCCTTCCCCAATTCCCCAATAAAATCTTAAAAAAAAACAAAAAAGGCACTGCATCTGAGACTTGCGGAATGATGAATCGGGGCTACCCATGTGGCTGCAGGAGTGATGGGTCAGTGAGAGGTTGGGCTCTGAGCATTCCACGCAGAACACTGTGGCCCAGGGGCATGTGCTGGTGCCACGGAGTCTCCGTGGAAGCTGAGGCACTGGTGGGGAGTCACACTTAGATACATGAAATGACTTCCTAAAGTGCCTGCCACACAAACACACGAAATGCTGATTGGCTGGAAGCCCATGGCTGTGCCCTAATGAGACAAATCAGAACGGGTCAAAACTGCATTTCTAAACATGAAAGGTGTTCACTGCCATTTGGTCATCTGCAAACTTACGAGGTCTGACAATTCAGTTCACGAACTCATTCTAGAAAAAGTGCTACATACCTCATTGCTGAATATCACTATGGTCACCTTTGAAGTACTCCCATTGAAAAGCTATGCACTGACGCCAGCGCCTAGCCCACACTACAAAGCAATTTTAGAACTCTTTTTCTGGAATGGCCATCAGAGCTGTTGTCGTATTACCCTTGATGTCCTGAATGTCATCAAAATATCTTCCTTTCAATATTTCTTTTATCTTTGTAAAGAAAGAAGTCATGGGGGCCAGATCAAGTGAATAGGGAGGGTGTTCTAATACAGTTATTTGTTTAGTGGCTAAAAACTCCCTCCCAGACAGTACTGTGTGAGCTGGTGCATTGTCATGATGTAAGAGCCATGAATTGTTGGCGAAAAGTTCAGGTCGTCTAACTTTTCATGCAGCCTTTTCGGTACTTCCAAATAGAAAACTTGGTTAACTGTTTGTCCAGTTAGTACAAAAATTCATAATGAATAATCCCTCTGATATCAAAAAAGGTTAGCAACATCGTTTTGACTCTTGATTTGGACTGACGGAATATTTTCGGTCGTGGAGAATTGGCTGCCATTGTGCACTTTGACGCTTGTTTCAGAGTCATATTGGTAAACCCATGTTTTATCACCAGTGATAACACAACCCAAAACATCATCTTTTCTCTCCAAAAGGTCTTGGCAAACTTCAACTCTCCTTTGCTTTTGTTTATCGGTGAGCTCTTTCAGGGCCATTTTTGCACACACCTTTCCCATGCCAAGATTTTCAGTTAAGATTTTCCTAACTGCTTCTCTATCGATGTTTACCTGGTCTGCTAGACTTCTCACCATCCGTCGACAATTTTGATGCACTATTCGATGAATTTTTGCAATGTTTTTGTCAGTTCTGCTTGTTACTGGCCACGCTGATCTCTCTTCATCAGACACGTTCTTCCCCCTCAGGAAAACGTTTAATCCATTTGTACAATGCCATTTTCTTCATAGCATTATCCCCATAAACTTGGACTAACATGTCCCTGATTTCACTTCCACTCTTGCCAAGTTTAACAAGAAATTTGATGTTTGTTCATTGCTCTAATTCAAGCTCAGGCAGTCTCGTGATGGCACACAAAAAACTGCAACAACAATAATGAAGCCACTCAGCAAGACACTGCCACATGTCAACACAAACACAGCTGGAAGACACTGATATACCAAGTTATGAAACCTTACTGAGTTGTTTGTACAGTGCTGCCAATGTAAGCACTGTACAGTTCGCGAACTTAATTGTCAAACCTCATATTTATGAAGAATCTCTCTCTGACAATTTTATGCAATGAGCAGCCTAACCAAAAGAATACTTAAGGAACAGGGGAGTTGGGTTCACTTACTCTTCTTAGTAAATATATATAAGTAATATTTCTCTCAACACAGATGAAATCTGTACCTTTGAGTCTGCTGTGTTGTCTATAAAATAAGAATATATATAATATGTATCTTACAGGATTGTCATGAGGACTAAATGTGATAATGTAGATAAAATGCCTAATACAGCAGACCTCATGAAATAACATGTACTACTGTTGTTTATGTTTATGTTACTCTTCCTTTAGTGACTTGGCATCTCATATTCCTATAGTTGTAGGAAGCAGAGGAGTGTGACCTGATTGTACACATGATAATAATAATAATAGTAATAGCAGTAGTAGCTGTCACAATGGCATTTATTGAGCACCTCCTATGTGTCAAGCACTGTGTATAAACTACATAAGCCCCAGGAGCACATCACTAGCACTGTGACTGGCCCTCATGCTAAACACGGACGTATGCCCTACGAAACAAATGAAGAATCAGTGAATAAAGGGTCCTTTTACCTGAACTCTAGTTGCTTGAGGTGGTAGTAAGCTTGAGGGTGAGTCTGACGGCAGCCGTTTTAGAAGGCAAAAAATTATTGAGTCCCAAAAGTCAATCATATGACCCTAAGTCTCTGATCTGTGTCTTACTAGATGCTGTGAGGACAATCAGTTCAGCCACATGGGAACCACCTGCAGTCCTGTTCCCTAGTTGCTTCAAGTCCCCTGTGGCTTAAGGGGTAAGCTGTATCAAAGCCGAAACCATACACCAAGCATCCCGGTTTGCACATGTTTTAATTGCAAGGGACAAATAAAAAGGCCACAATCCCTTCCAGGCCCTGAGACAGGGACAGCAAGGCGGACTAGGAAATTTTCCATTTCATGCAAAGCAACATTTCTGATTTAGTTCCAGAACGTAGACATAGCATCCCACGTCTATAGACAGCGCATTAAGGCACATGTTATGCTAGCAGGAAACTTCCATCAAATTGTTTTCTCAGACCTCCAAAGTGGTTAGACAACACATATGGAATAGTTTAATCCATCATTTGCATTGTTCCCTGTGAGAAAACATAATATTCTTTTCTTTCATTTTATTGTTCTTTCAGCCCTATTAAACCTCTCTTCCTTCCTGTCAGCTCCTATTATGGTTGCAACTTCCCTTGTGCCCTTCCTCATTCGCCAAAGGTAAAAAAGTGAAAATAGAAGCTGTAATAGCTTAGCTTGCTCACATGCTAATTTTGAACAGATTCCAGATTGCACAGCTTTTAAAATTAAAGAACTTGCCCTTTTTATCAGAACGACATTGCGATGGACAAACACTAAGGTAACCCAATGGCCTCCCTCCCCTCGAATGCAGGCAGGACATGTAACTCACTTCTAATGAAGATGTGTAAGACAGCGACTTGGTAGCACGCATGCAGACATCTCCTTGCTAGTTCAGTGTTGGAAGTGGCCACGTTGAGAAGCCCATGTGGCAATGGACTACGGGCCAACAGCCAATAGGAAACAGAAGCCTTCAGTTCTACAGCAATGATTTCTGCCAATGGCCTGAGTGAGCTTTGGAGGTAGATTCTCCTTCAGATGAACTTGTAGATAAGCTCACAGCTTGATGGACACCTTCAGTACAGCCTGGTGAGACCCAGAGCAAAAGACCCAGCTATCCTGTGCCTGCATCCTTAACCAACAGAAACTGTGAGATAATACATGTGGGTTGTTTTAAGCTGCTGTATCTGTGATCACTTGTTATGCAGTAATATAAAACTGATCCAATCATGTATAATTCATGAAAGTGAAAATCAGTGTGGACATCTGACAACTCTGGCTAACTGCAGGATGCCCAGAAAGGGTATGAAGACATGCCAACTCTATCTGCCCCGAGAGCTTCTTTCTCAACTGTCCATAAATAAAATATACCTGCAAACTCTGCTGCCATGACACATTAGTCCACAGGCTGATCTGTAACTGTCTTTGTAAACCCTTAATATTAAAGTAGCAGCTGAGAGAAAACGTTTTTTTAAATATGGAAATAGGCACATTTTAAATATACAATATTTGCATGTTTGAAAAAAAAAAGTCAGTTTTACACCTGGGCACAGCATCAGTTTAATGGAAGATTGAAAGCACCAGTGGGCGCATTTTCTATCGGGTTGCCAGAAAAGTCATGATGCATTTTTGCAATGAAAAACATAGCAAAAATACGTCATGACTTTTCCGACAACCCAATAATTTGGTTCCTCTGCTTCCCCTCTCCTTGCACTTCACCCTGGTTCCCTTGGGCTCTGAGAAGGTCCCAAGCTCTCATGCACCACAATTCCCTTTATAAATCCTGTGGCATTTATCCTTGTAAGAAAAAAGACATAGAAG
>NW_017731580.1:2250987-2264152 GCF_001890085.2 Hipposideros armiger | reverse complement strand
CTTCTTCTAAATATGCTCCTTAAAAAATCTATTCCATAAAAAGTATAACTAGTGCACTGTGTTGTACAGCTGAAACTAATTCTAAAAAATGTGTATTTCACAAAAAAAAATAATTTAAAAAAATCTAATCCAACTTTGGTTACTCAATAAATATTTATGTGTAATATATGCCAGGCACTGTGTAAAATGCTGGGATATAGGGCTGGCCGAGTGGCTCAGTTGGTTAATAGCTCGCTCAAGAGTGTGAGCTCTGAACAACAGGGTCGCCGGTTCAATTCCTGGCCCGAGCTGAGCTGCCACCAGGTGGCAGGATGGCTCAGCTAAAATAAATAAGTAAATAAAATAAAATAAATAAAATGCTGGGATATAAAGAAACATGATACTTGGTTCTTGTCCTAAAGGAACTCTGGGTTTTTAGAAGAGGCAGAACACGGAGGCAAATTAACAGGCAGTTCTAATTCTGAGTGTTGCTCTGGAAACACAGAATTTGTACTCCTGACTCAGCCTTGGGCTGGGCTGGGGGCAGAAGGTGCATCAAGGCGTGTTACCTGGAGAGGCTGCTGAGCAGAGCCCCACGATGGGCACTAGGACTGCGGGAAGACCTGTGGGCTCCTACTCGGGACCCTCTGACTCACCTGGATGTGCCATGTGCCCTGCCCTTTGTTCTTAGAGCGTGGTGGTTTAGAGTGACTGGACTGCTGAGTTCTAGAAAGGGGAGGTATCGCTGCAGTGAGCTCTGATCCACATTTCTGTAGGATGGCTGTGTCAGTGTTAGAAAGCGTTAGAAAGAACTCAGGTTCTGGGTTCACGTTGGAGTGCTCCAACGAGATCCTCACAGCATCAGCCACGCAGAGCGTGCTGGGACACTTCCATCACCTTGAAAAGAATCTGGTCACCAACTTCTCATTTGCCCCTCCTTTACTGGAAGTTATTTAAGCAACAAAAATACAGAAGCCTTAGAAGGTTTGCAACGTTAAGTGTAGCAATTCATTACCTAGTAGGCCAGAACAGAGACAGCAGGGTTATCCCTAACAAGGTTCAAAATCTGGTGATCAGCTGTTTGAATAGGTAATTGTCAAATCAAAAACCCACGGAAATAACTAAGAAATGTAAGAACAATAACAAGAGTAATAGAATATCCATCCATATTCTGAAGCATTTTTCAGTAAATGCTCTAAATTTATCAGGTAATTCATTCATTTATCCAAGTGTACTTTGCTTATACAAAGTACAAGACTCTCAACTCGACCCTGGAATCGAAAAATAAAATAATAATGAGACTGACCCTTCCCTTGAGAAGGGAAAATAAAGATTCCCAAACAAAAGCACAAGACAGAATATGAAACATCCTAGAAGAGAGGTATAGATAAAACCTAGAGGAAGAAAATATTACTTCCATCTGGAAGGATCAGAGAATCTTAATGAATGAGAAGTCCTTCCTTCTGGGCCCTGAAAGAAGGATAAGCTTCGAAAATGAGATTGGAGAGGAGAAAAGAGAGGGTACAGACTCCAGACAGATGTTACGACACACACGAAGGAACTGAGTTGGAGTGCAGGGCGGATGAGAAGAAGCTGTGGGAGAGGACGCTGGCTCAAATGCCAGGGCATGAAAACCAAGCTTGGCTTGGCAGACAGTGAGAAGATACTCACCACTCATGAACAGAGGTGTGTCTGAGGCAGGCGTGCCCAGGAGTAATGAAGTGGTCTGTAAAATATGCAGCTCTGACTTCACAGGGGAGCTCCTGTCACACCGCTAGGGTGGGAAGTTGGGCAGGTCAAGTGTTGCAGGGGCGAGTTCAAAAGGATGTGGTCTTAACAAGGGGACATCACGAGTGACAGTCTGGAGAATGCTGGTGAAGTGGGGCCAAAGTTAAAATGCAAGTCATTAAAGACAGAAAGTGAGTGATAAGAAAACGATGGCAGAAAACACAGGCTACTTCTACAGGCAGTCTGGCAGGAAAGAGAAGGACTTATTATGAAGTGTGACTTAAGTTAAAAGAAAGAATAAATAGCCCTGTATGAGTGAGTATGTGAATTAAGAATAAAACTCAAAGCTTTTTATTCCACTGCAACACAATCAGCCCTCCTAAGAATCCAATACTGGTTCGTTCTTATACCAAACTTTTAAAGGCATTTGGTTAACACTGGAAATCTGTGTTTCTCTGGGATTCCTTTGATATGTGCCTTAAAGAATGACCAAAATGAGGCGAAGCACTTGGACCGATTTTAACCTGTTTATTCCTGTTTTATCAGTGGGATTAAATGACAAAACAAAAAATAAATCTATTTTCTACTCTACTCATTCTGAGTTTTCCAATTGCTATGAATTGACTTGCTCTGTTTTGAAACCCGCTGCTAACTTACAGTTGAAGAGTTTGCTTCAAAGAAGATAACCATTTGGGCCAGAGAAGAAACTCGAGTCATGGGTAGCGAGGTTCTGACTGGATTTCAAGTTAGCTGTTTCTTTTCATTACATTCTCCTGCCACTGGGTGGGGAGCACATAGACATGTACACTCAAAACCTATGTAATTGTACTAACCAACATCACCCCCATAAATATAATAAAAAGGAAAAAGAAAAAAAAAAGCTCAGTAACTAACTTCCTTCTCTTTTGAGTGAAAAGCCATCCCATAATCGAAAGCCTGCTGGAAACCGCGCGAAGGCTGCCTCTCCCTGGGGAGGGTGCAAGCCCGCCGAGATAGGAAGCCGCAGGGAAACCACCAGACAGGCCGGAGTTTTAGCAGTCAGCTGCTCCAACTGCCAGCTCATCCAAACTAAGCCCTTGGCTTCATTATCTTCAAGTCCAGTAACTACATTTGGCTTCGCATCAGATGACGGGTGACTATTCCAGAGGCACGTAAAATTACCTCTCCAGGTGTAGGCTGGCAGCCAATCAGAAGAGGTAAATCAAATGACCCAGCTTTAAGTGACATCTGCAGGTGACAGTCAACAGGACTGGAGCTCTGCTATTTTCAAATATTGGTAAGCCAGTTTTGGGTTTTTTTTTTAATCTATTAAAAGATGCATCTAAAGTCCAGATGCCCGATGTCGCCCTAATAGAAATGCCCCCGTGGATGGCCTTTCTCTCCCTTTCAAATGTATTCTGTCTCAGTTTTCAGGCACTGTTTTGCCTCAGCAACTGTCCACTGCAACGGCAGATCCTTAGAGCCTGAAAGGTTTACTGCAGATCGGTCGGTGGTTTAAACTCAAAGCTAAGGAGGCCACAGTCCTGGGTCTGAATGAGACAGTGAACCTTGTACCAAGGAACCCTGTGCTACAAACTCAGAAGACACCTCTTACCAGCTTTATTACAAAAGGGCATTACCACTGGGAGACCAACCATCACATTCCCATGAAGACGACGCCATTTTAAGAGAAAAAAGGGTTTCATTTTCAAGGTTGTTTTTCCAAAACATTCTAAACAATATAGAAAAAAAAAATTAAATCAGCCCCCTTTACACCACCACCAAAAGAAAAAGAAAAAGAAGCCAGTACACACAGCACTGCTAATGAGAACACCACAGGCTAATTTTTGTTAGGAATAATTTCTAAGATAAAAGCATGCAAACTGAAAGCTATAGAGTATAAAGCACAAAGAAATATTTAACATGATTACTCAGTAAGCAAGTACAGTAAGTGATTTGCAAAAATGCCACCTTCACTATAATTCAAATCAATGCTGCGAAATTACCAGTATTGGTATGGAGACAAAAAAGTGTCTTATCCGGCCATTTTTTCCATACTTGCTTTAGTTCAACAAACATGTATTGCAAAGGCTGACTGGTACTTACTGACAACCTATAGAGGGCTCAGATGTGTCAGGCACTGTTTGAAGTGTTTAATGCGTCCTTTCAATCTTGTGATTCCCGCCACAGCCCCGCAAAGATGGCATTATCAACCCCAATTTAGGAGGAGGAAACAGGCTGTGAGGCTAAATGACTCACCCAAGGGCATGCAGCTATCCAGGGCTGAACTCTGACCAAACACAGTACTGCCTGACCCAAAGCCCGTGTTCTTTCCCCCTGGGACATACCTCTCTTTTGGAAAATTGATACTGCATTTGGGGAGAGAAAACAGAAATACACACGTTTCGGAGGAGCTGTTGGGGGCTTCCACTCTTCGCTCCTCTCCTGAAATGGCCATCAGGTACTTGCTCCAGAGCCAGGTCCCGTGCTGGGCCCAAGGAGCCGCTGGGACCGGAGAGTAAGGGGCTGCCCCAAACCACAGCCTATCTGGGCAGGCAGACCCTGCAAAGGCTTCCTCCCGAGTTGAGGGTCAGGGGGAGGTGGCTTACTACCGAGCCATTCGTCACCACAAAGCTCATGTTAAAGGACTGACGCTCTCTCGGGCTGCCATCAGCCTTGAACAAGATGTCTGCACATTTTGATGCCTTCTGTGCTGTGTTCTCGCTCACGCTGTATCTTGTTCACTTATTGTACTGTGAGACAAGACAAAATCTAGGACCAGGTATTTCATGCACAGAGCAGCAGCACTGTCAAATGGTCAGGACGTAAATATGGACACTGAAGATTGGACTCCTTTCTCTAATTCCTTGTTAGGCAACAATCACTCATCTATATATAAATTATAATTGTGAACATTTTCCAACGTCATTAAACATTCTTTGAAAACATTATTTTAATGGCTGCATAATAATATTCCCTCTAAAGTTTTTATAACTAATGTAACCACTTCTGTCATTGGAAATGTAGGTTGTTCCAATAGTCTCTGGTGTTTCCAATGTTATTACAAATGACAGAAACTATCCTTGTGCATAATGCTTTGATGGCATTTCTAATGATTTCCCTAGAATGGATTCCTAGAAGTAATATTAATAGGCTAAAGGTTACAAGCAGTATATTTTATTTTAACCTTCTTTTTTACTAGTTTCGGTGTACAAAACAATGTAATTGTTTCACCCCTCACAAACTAATAACTGCCCTTCCCCAATCTATTGCCTCTCTGATATCGTATATATCTATTACAATTCCATTGACTCCATTCGCTACATTATACTCCATATCCTGTGACTATGTATACATTAAATTATAGTTGACATACAATATTATTCAGCTTCACCTTCAGGTGTTCAGTGCAGTGGTCAAGCAACTACACCATCCATGAAGTGGTCTCCCTAACAAGACACATGCCCATCTGACACCCTACAAAATCTTTACAACATTATTGATTATATTGCCCAAATGTCTTTCATATCCTGTGGCAGTGTTGTAGTTATCAATTTATGCTGTCTAATCCCTCCCTCTTCTCACTCATCCGTACCCCGCTCCCATCTAGCAACCATCAGTTTCTCTTCTACATCCCTGAGACTATTTCTGTTTATCTTGCTCATTTATTCAGTTCCTTAGATTCCACATATAAGTGAGATCATAGGGCATTTATCTTTCTCTGACTGACTTATTTCACTTAGCATAATGTTCTCTAGGTCCATCCATATTGTTGCAAATGGTAAGATTTCATTCTTCATAGCTGAGTAATACTCCATTGTATAAATGTACCACAGTTTCTTAATCCAGGAGTCTACTGATGGACATTTTGGTTGTTTCCAAGTCTTGGCTATTGTAAATAGTGCTGCAATAAACATAGAGGTGCATATATTTTTTTTAAATTGGCATCTTGGGTTTCTCTGGATAGATACCTAAGAGTGGAATTACTGGGTCATAAGATAGTTCCATTTCCAGCTTTTTGAGATACCTCCATACTGATTTCCATAGTGGCTGCACCAATCTACAGTCCCACCAACAGTGCACCAGGGTTCCCTTTTCTCCACAACCTCGCCAGCAGTTGTTGTTTGTTGAATTATTGACGATAGCCATTCTGACCCGAGTGAGGTGGTATCTCATTGTGGTTTCATTTGCATTTCTCCAATGATTACTGAGGTTGAGCATTTTTTCATATGTCTGTTGGCCATCTGTATGTCCTCTTTAGAGAAACGTCTCTTCATATTCTCTGGCCATTTTTTAATTGGGTTGTTTGTTTTTTTGATGTTGAGTTGAATGAGCGTTTTATAAATTTTGGATATTAACCCCTTATCAGATAGAACATTGACAATATTTTCTCCCATTGTGTAGGCTGCCTTTTTGTTTTATTGATGGTTTCCTGTGCTGTGAAAAAACTTTTAAGTTTGATGTCATCCCAAATGTTTCCTTTTTCTTTTACTTCCCTTGCCTAAGAGGATATATCAATAAAAATATTACTCAGGGTAATGTCTGCAAATTTACTCTCTATATTTGCTTCCAGGAGATTTATGGTATCAGGTCTTAACATTTAAGTCTTTAATCCATTTTGAATTTGTTCTCGTATATGGTGTAAGGAGGTGGTCCAATTTCTTTTTTTATTGCATGTGTCAGTCCAATTTTCCCAGCACCATTTATTAAATAGACTGTCTTTACTCCAATGTAAATTCTTGCTTCTACTGTCATAGATTAAATGATCACATATGAATGGATTTATTTCTGGGCTCTCTATCTATGTGTCTGTTTTTATGCCAGTACCATACTGTTTTGATTACTATAGCCTTGTAGAATGTTTAATGTTAGGAGGCGTGATACCTCCAACTTTGTTCTTATTTCTCAGGATTGCTGTGGCTATTCGGGGTCTTTTATGGTTCCATATAAATTTCAGAATTATATGTCCTATTTCTGAGAAAAATGTCCTTGGTAGTTTGATAGAAATTGCATTGAATCTACATATCGCCTTAGGTAGTATTGACATTTTAACTATATTAATTTGTCTTATCCATGAACATGTTATGTGTTTCCATTTATCTGTATCTTCTTTGATTTCTCCCTTCAATGTCTTATAATTTTCTGAGTACAGGTCTTTCATTTCTTTGGTTAAATTTATTACTAAATATTTTATTGGTTTTGAAGCAATTATAAATGGGGTTGATTTCTTGATTTCTTCTTCTGATAGTTTATTATTGCTGTATACAAATGCAACTAATTTCTGAATATTAATTTTGAATCCTGTTACTTTACTAAATTCAGTTATCAGTTCTAACAGTTTTTTGGTAGAGTCTTTGGGATTCTCTACATATAGTATCATGCCATCTGCATATAAGACAGTTTTACCTCCTCCTTTCCAATTTGGGTGCCTTTTATTTCTTCTTCTTGTCTTATTGCTTTGGCTAGAACTTCCAGAACTATGTTGAATAAAAGTGGTGAAAGTGGGCAGCCTTTTCTTGTTCCCAATCTCAAGGGGAAAGGATTTATCCTTTCCCCATTGAGTACAATGTTAGCTGTGGGCTTACTGCATATTGCCTTTATTATGTTGAGATATGATCTCTCTATTCCTACTTTGCTAAGAGTTTTTATCATAAAGTGCTGCTGTATTTTGTCTAATGATTTTTCTGCATCTATTGATATGATTATATGATTTTTATTTTTCATTTTGTTGAGGTGGTGTATCATGTTAATCGATTTGCAGATATTGAACCAACCTTGTATAACAGGAATGAATTCCATTTGATTGTGGTGTATGATCTTTTTAATATGTTGCTGAATCTTGTTTGCTAGTATTTTGCTGGGGATTTTTGTGTCTATGTTCATTAGGAATATCAACCTGTAGTTTTCTTTTTTTGCAATATTGCTGTCTGATTTGGGGATCAGAGTAATAGTAGCCTCATAAAATGTGCTTGGGAGCCTTCCCTCCTTCTGTATTTCTTGGAAAAGTTTGAGGAGAATAGGTATTAATTCTTTTTTGACTGTTTTGTAAAATTCACCTGTGAAGCCATCTGGTCCAGGACTTTTGTTTGTTGGGAGCTTGTTGATTACTAATTCAACTTCTTTGGTAATAATCAGTCTGTTCAGGGTTTCTGTTTCTTCTTGATTCAGTCTTGGAAGATTGTGTGCGTCTAGAAATTTATCTATTTCTTCCAGATTGTCTAATTTGTTGGCATATAGTTGCTTGTAGTATTCTTAAAATTTTCTGTATTTCTATAGTATCTGTTTTCACTTCTCCTCTTTCATTTCTGATTTTATTAATTTGGGTCCTCTCTCTCTTTTTCTTGGTGAGTCTGGCTAAGGGTTTGTTGATTTTCTTTAACTTTTCAAAAAAACAACTTTGGTTTCATTGATCTTTTGTATTGTTGTTTGGTCTCTATTTCATTTATTTCTGCTCTGATCTTTATTATTTCCTTCCTTGTACTCCCTTTGGGCTCCTTTTGCTGTTCTTTTTCCAGTTCCCTTTGGTGTAAAGATAGCCTGTTGACGTGAGATTTTACTTGTTTCTTTAGATAGGCCTGCATTGCTATGATTCCCTCTTAGGACTGCTTTCACTGCATCCCATAGATTTTAAGTTGTTGTATTTTCATTTTCGTTTGTCTCAGGATAGCTTTTGACTTCTTCCTTGATCTCATTGTTGACCCACTTGCTATTTAGTAACATGTTATTCTGCCTCCATGTATTTCTGTGTTTTCTGAATTTCTTCATATAATTGATATCACATTTCATAGCATTGTGGTTGGAGAAGACACTTGATATGATTTCAATCTTCTTAAATTTATTGAGACTTGCTTTGTGGTCTAGCATGTGGTCTATTTTGAAAACTGTTCCTTGTGCACTTGAGAAGAATGTATATTCTGTTGCTTTGGGGGGAAATGCTCTAAAAATATCGATTAAATCCAACCGGCCTAAAGTGTCATTTAAGGCCACTGTTTTCGTGTTGATTTTCTGTCTGGAGGATCTGTCCATTTGTGACAGTGGGGTGTTGAAGTCCCCTACTACGATAGTGCTACTGTTGATCTCTGACTTTATGTCGGTCATAAACTGTTTTATATATTTAGGAGATCCTATATTGGGTGCATAGATGTTTACTAGGGTTATGTCCTCTTGTTGGATCAATCCCTTTATTATTATGTAGTGCCTTTCTTTGTCTTTTATTGTAGTCATCACTTTAAAGTCTATTTTGTCTGAAATAAGTATTGCTACTCCTGTTTTTTCTCATTTCCATTAGCATGAAATATCTTATTCCAACACTTTACTTTTGGTCTGTGTGTGTCTTTTGATCTGAGATGAGTCTCTTATAAACAGCATATGCATGAGAGTCCTGTTTTCTTATTCACTCAGCCAATCTATGTCTTTTGATCCAGGCATGTAGCCCACTCACATTTAGGGTGTTTATTGATAGATACATATTTATTGCCAATTTGTTATTTGTATTTCTGGTCTTCCTTTGTTAGCTTGTTTTGACTTTTCTCCTGTTTAAAAAAGCCCTTTTAACATTTCCTGCAATGCTGGCTTAGTGTAATAAATTCCTTAAGTTTATTCTTTTCTGAGAAGCTCTGTATGTCTCCTTCAATTTTAAGTGATAGCCGTGCTGGGTAGAGCAATGTTGGTTGTAGGCCTTTATTTTTCATCACGTTGAATATTCCCTGCCACTCTCTTCTGGCCTGCAGAGTTTCTGTAGACAAGTCAGTGCATAGTCTTATAGGAGTTCCTTTATATGTAACCACTGTCATTCTCTTGCTGCTTTTAGGATTCTCTCTTTGTCTTTAACCTTTGTCATTTTAACTATAACATGTCTTGGTGTGGGCCTGTTTGGGTTCAGCTTGTGTGGAACTCTCTTCACTTCCTGGGCTTGTATGCCAATTTCCTTCACCAGGGTAGGGAAGCTTTCAGTCATTATTTCTTCAAATATGTTCTCGATCCCTTGCTTCTTCTCTTCTCTTTCTGGTATTCCTATGCAAATGTTGTTGTGCTTGATGTTGTCCCACAGGTCTCTTAAACTATTTTCATTGTTTTTTATTCTTTTTCCTTTCTGTTGTTCTGATTGGGTGATTTCTGCTAACTCGTCCTCTAAATCGCTGATTTGGTCCTCTGCTTCATCTAATCTGCTAGTAACTCCTTCGAGTGTGTTCTTCATTTCAGTTATTGTATTCTTTAATTCTGACTGGTTAGTTTTTATGATTTCTGTGTCCTCCTTTATGTTTGCTATCTAATTGTGGAGCTTCTCACTAAGTTCCTTAGACATTCTTATCATCTGTCTCTGATAGGTTGGATCCTCTGTTTCATTTAGTTCCATTTCTATAGGTTCCTTCTGATCTTTTATTGGGGATATGTTTCTTTGTTTCCTCATTCTGGCTGTCGCACTGTGATTGCTTTGATGAATGAGGCAGATCACCTATGTCTCTCAGTCATTGCTGGGTGGTCTTATATAGTATGTGTCCTTTATATTCGGATTGCACAGTCTCCTGTCCCATGTGTTCCAGAGGTGTCACTGTTGAAGTTGGTCTTTAATTGCTTTTGGCTTGTCAGAGCTTGGGATTGAGCCTCAGGCTGATTATCTGGGAAAATTAGCTCTGCTCACAGTGTATGAACTGCTGTGTGGAGGTTGACTCCCTCAGAGGAGGGTTGGCCACTGTAGGCTCTTGTGCCTGTGGAAAATTTCCTTTGAGAGTGCCACTTGTAGGTTCAACCAGGTAGTACTCTGGTATGGCCTAACCCTGGCCTCTGGGTGTATTGGTTCTGGTGTCTCTTGGGCGGGAATCTCACTCAGAGCCATTTCATCTCTGCCTGTTACTGGCCTGCGGCTACCTGGTAGGTGCCTCAAGGCTCTATGCAGTTGGCAGCTTCCCATGCTTGACCCGGGGTCATGTGAGGATGGACTGTCTGTGAATTGAGGCTGGCTGCCCCCAATATTGGTCCTGAGGCCGTTTAGCAAAAGGCTCAGGGCCCCCTAGGCCTGTTGCCACCTGTCAGTTGCCCGTAAGGACTAGCTATTGAAAGAGGCTCTTTAGGAGTGTGTGTCTGGCTATTTGACCCAGTGTTGAGGGTGCCCTCGGGGATGTGGCACTAGCTGGACGGGATGGAGTTCAAGTGAGTTACGAGACGTGATTGGTGGTTTTTAAGATGTTAATGCAGATTCAGGTCTTATGCCAATACCTGGCCTGTGACTCCCTTGTATAATGTCCCAAGGGCACTACAGCCAGCCTCCACCTCACACTAACAAATTCCTGAAAGCTGCTCCTGAGTGGCTGTGGTGCAGGTTTGTGGTCACTGAACACCACCCAAATGAACCCAGAGCTCTGCCGCCCACCTGCTGTTGTAAAAAACCTTTTCCACAGTTTGTGGGGGCGGGGCCAGGCACCCAGAGTTCCCTTGGCAATGCTGCTGTATGTGGGCGAGGTGGTGTTACAGGTGGGTAAAGGCTGTGGTCAGTGGTTTCTACAAATTCATTGTAGTCTCAGCTCCTAGACCAGTGGTATGCTCACATCCACTTCATAAAACAAAAGTAAAGCAAGGCAAACCAACAACGCCAAAAACCAAATACATCCCACAAATACATAATAAATAATGGTCAGACAGGAGAAACAAAAATATATGAGAGACAAAAACACAAACACAAAAACAGCAGAACAAGACAGAAAAACCGTAACCAAAGCAATAAACTGACAAACAAATCCAAGAAACAACAACAACAAAAAGATGAAAGAAAAAGGACCAAAAACATAAAAGAGAATGAAAAGAAAGGAGAAAAAAAAAAAAGAAAAGGAAAAAAGAAAAAAAAAAGCTCTCCACCCACTTTAATCTGCAGACCACTTGCTCAGCAACAGAGGCTCTGGGTGACTCAGCACCAGCTATGTTGCGGGGAAGGGCCCAACACATTTTGTGCCGGCCTCCCTCTCAGGCTCGCAGTGAGCTGCCTGTAATTAGCTGCTGTGGGCTCTGGGGCAGTGCTCACCACCAAAAATGCCCAAAGGTTGCTACGGGGCTGTCCACTGCTGCAAAAACCCTGTGGCCTGTGGAGGTGGGGGCCAGGCACCAGGGGCTCAGGGTGCCCCTGGCAATGCAGCTCTAGGTGGGCAAGGCAGGCCCCCAAGGCTACGGCGTGTGGTCAGTGACCCCCATCAAGTCAGAGCAGCGTGTACTCCTGCACCGGCAACAAGTCCGCAGAAATGCGCCATGAATGTCCCGGCCAGATCCAGCTGGCACACAGCTCCCAATCCAACACTCCCAGGAAAACTCCCAGTTTTATTTTAGCCTGTCCCAGTCAGCAGCCCACAGATCAGGCAGAGCAGCCTGACAGCCAGGCGCCACCCTGGCAACTCTGCACACACAATGTGAAGAGCGGGGACCCACGGCAGCTCGTGTGGGCACTCCCGCGTTTCAACCCGCAGCCTGTTTGAGCAGGAGCGCGCCCTTGAGTCAAGGCTGTCCCTGGTACTGAGGCGCAAGCCGTGCGCAGCACTGGAACGCGAGACAGCATATGCACACACACGTCTGCACGGATTCCACCAGACCAATGGGATCGCGAACCTGGCCCTCTGTGGGAGGGCCCAGCCCTGAAAAAACAGCGCCCTCCTGTGCACTACTCGTGTGCAAGCTCCACACAGGGGGCACAATGTTCCCCAAACCTCGCTCCCACATCAAAGGTGCTCAGTTCAGTCCTTCCCGAGGCTCCTGGGCTCCTGCCCACGGAGCCACTCCCTCCTCCAGGGACTGGGCTAGTACTCGCCAGCGAGTGAGTCTGTGTGCTGGCTCCACAGGAGGGCGACTGGGTCTCCAGTCACCCACCACCCCACTGAGTTGAGCAAACTTTCCTCACCAACTTTCACTGCTGGCTATCATGGAATTCCTCCGCCCTGCAAAGTAACTCTGGGCTGGAGAGCCTGGCGTGGGGCCAGAGTGTCCCTCCCCCAACAGGAGAAGCCTCTCCACCACTGAGGTGTCCCTCCCGGGGTTCATCCTCTTTCCATGGGCCTGGAGTCAGCCTGCCTCACATCTCTGCCCCTCGTACCAGCCTCGATGTGGCCTCTTCTTTAAATCCTTAGTTTAGAGATTCTGTTCATCTAGTGTTCAGTTCAGGTGACTTCTGAGGTTGAATGCTGTATAAATTATTTGTAATTTTGGTGTGATCCTGGGAGGCAGTTGGCACAGTGCCCGTCTATTCCACCATCTTAGCTCCGCCTCAGGTTGCAAGCATTTTAAAGTGTCAATTCATATTGCTGAATTACTTTCCCAAATGGTTGTGCCACTTGCCACTCCAGCAGTGTTTGAGAGCGGCTGCCCAGCAAATCAAGTATTATGTGTTGTTAATCTTTAGGAGGCAGGAAAGGAGGAAGGGAGAGACAGAGAAAGGAAGAGAAAAGGAAGGAGGTAAGGGAGGACAGGAGGAAGGCAGGGAGGGAGGGAGGGAGGGAGGGAG
>NW_017731580.1:2245600-2248252 GCF_001890085.2 Hipposideros armiger | reverse complement strand
TGGAATCTTCAAATTCACTTTCTAAAGCCATTCAAAAAATATGATGAGATCTTGCTCCTCTAGTTGTCAAGCCCAGAACTCTGTACACATGAACTGAGCACATTGTTTTAAAACACAACAAAAAAGTCACTATACATCTCTGAATTTATTCTAAGGAGATGAATTTCTGCAGATATTATCTTCAAGGATATTCAGTAAATTATATTTACAAATATATTATTTGCAAAAGCAAAAAAAAAAAAACCCAACCCCACTAAATATCCAACAAGAGAAATGGTTAAATATTATATAGCGTTATGTAAAAATCACACTACAAATGACATGGTAAAATACTCACCACTTTTAGTTTTAAAAGTATATATGTAACTATGAATAGTTTGACACCTTTTGTAAAAAATTCATAGATGATACATTCACTACCTGTGTAGGTACATAAACATATGTACAATTTCTAAGCACAGAAAGAAATGTGGAAGGATACAAAGTGAACGTTTCAATACTGCTCACCTCTGAGTGGTAGAATTATGTGTGAGTTTTTGGGGAGTTTTTTGTTTAGTTGTTTTTTTTTCTTTTCTTTTTTTTTTTTTTTGCTTCACAATAAACTAGAAATGTTCTATATGTGTTGTTTTTTAAATGGGGAGAAAAAGCATGACATAAAACTAGAAACCATAAAGTTGTGAATCCAAGTTATCATGTTACTTTCATTCTTTCTAATGGAGTTATTATTCTATTATCAACTTGAAAACTGAAAAACCATAAAACTGTCTCTGGAGGATGGGATTACATGGAACTTTCATTTTATACTCTTTACATTCTCTATAGTCTTAAATTTTTTACATATGCATATGTTATTCTGGTAATCAATACAAGTATATATAGTTTTTAAAACAACCAATACGTGCTATTTTTCACTTCAATGAATAAGACATTTTCTAAAGCGGGAATTTAGGGGATGTTTTAAAAAGAATATTTCCATTTACTTTAGTCTAAAATGAGATACTTGGGCCGGCTGAGTGGCTCAGTTGGTTAAGAGTTCGCTCAAGGGTTTGAGCTCTGAGCAACAGTGGTTCGAGTCTGGCCCGAGCTGAGCTGCTGCTGAGCTGCCAACAGGTAGCAGGATGGCTCAGCTAAAATAAATAAATAAATAAATAAATAAAATAAAATGAGATACTTAAGGCTAAATTGACAGAGTAATAGCAGCAACAACAGCAGCAGCAGCAACAAAACTCTCCTATTTTCATTAAGAAATTTTCTAGAACTAAATATGAAAAGTTACACGTTTATATGTATCTGAAATCCAATTTTAGAAAGCTAGCACGTGAACACCGAATGGTTTTTAATGTTTGCAATGCTACAATCATAAAATCTGGTATAGACTTGTATATTTCAGTGCATTTATAGCGGCATATGGATAACACAGAGATTTATTCAAGAACCTAGAACGCTGCTCCCAAGCCAGGGGAGAGCTGTTTAAGAAACCAGCACCACTGATTTCACAGGCAGTCTGCACCACCCACACAGGCACTATCACCATCCTAAGTGTGGCAGTGGGCTGGTGACAGGACTTAATTGCTGAGCTACAGCTAATTATAAGGCAAATGAAACACTAAGAGAGAATTCACCCCAGCCAATTAACTAACACAGTGAACATAATTGCTTTAGAATGTCCTGTATATGCTATTTTGTTCCATTCTCAAGCTTTCTAAAGGCAGGAATGACCCTGATGACCCTAATGCCCAGCATCTAGCCTGCTCCCTAGTAGCTAACACTCAGCTTTTCCAGGTGGGCAACAATTTCTATACCTCACCCTGGGCTGTAAGCAGCGCTGTTTAAATAACATAAGTTACTGCATGGTAATAAGTTGATAATCACATAATAACTCCATTAAAAAGGACAGTAATGTGCTAACTTGGATTCACAATGCTAATATTATAACTCAGTAAATGGAACTGATTTGTGTCACCAAATGGCTGGATTAACTAACACATCTAAATGGCAATGCCCTAAACCTAACGCTGTACAAACAATGATTATAGTTCTTGAAATCCTTATTTTTTCTACTCTGCCATTAAATTGTTGAAATAGCAAGTTGCACCTTCTCAACAGTAAAGAGCTATAAACTGTGCTTTGGATTCTGCGTCTATGTGGTATAAAACCATTTCATAAACAGCTGCAGCCACAAGCTCTCCCTGTCCGTGAGCGCATCCTGCCCATAGAACGCTACTCCCGAGAAAAGACCCAGGGGTCAGCTTGGCTCTCTCTGGAGCCCATAGCTTAATGTCTCTAACCCAATTCCTCTGGTCTATAAACTGAGGGATTTGGGACTGTAAAGTCCTTTTCAGCTCTAAGACAAAAGACAATCTATCACAGGATGGATTTAAGCTAAAAACCATAAACTTTTGCAATTGATATCACAAAGGGCTAATCTCCCTAATAAATAAAGAGCTCCTATAAATGAATACTTCTCTCACAAGAGAACTCAAACCCATACGAGACAACCCCTTTTCACTGGTTAGACTGTCAAAAATCCAAAAGTTTGAGAACATGCATTTTTTTTTAGATATGTTTAAAATGAGGCAAACCCACATGCTCTCTATAATAATAAGTTATTATTACTGCTACTGCTGCTACATAGTCTTCACTCCACGAAAA
>NW_017731580.1:2242170-2243210 GCF_001890085.2 Hipposideros armiger | reverse complement strand
TATATATATATATATATATATATATATATATATATATATATCATAGTTTTCTATTTCTGAACATGCAGACCTACCTCATTCATTTGAAATGCTACACAGCATTAGATTGAGTGGAGGCCTAGGGATACAGAGTTCAGCAGGCTTCTGATACCTCCCAGGTTTTATTGCTGAGTTTCTCCTGCATTTCTCCCCACCTCTCATTACAATAGCCTGTTTCAGTCCTTTACCTCAGTGCCCCTGGCGGCTTCCAGCAGAGGCCGCCTGGACCTCTCGGCGTGAGCTTGTGAGTTCCTGTGCTTCCCCGTTCCTTTGCCTCACACCCCCTTCTGCAGTGGCCTTCCACGTGCCTTCCTGCCCCAGCATCTCTTTGGTCTCGGACTTGATCTCACACCCTTCACCACCTTCACCCACCCTGAAGCAGGACCAGTTGCAGCGGGGGAACGTCTCTTCCCCAGATCTGGCTCCTCCCCACCTGCACTGCTCCGCCCGCAGGAATTAGCTCCGCCTACCAGATCCTGAGAAGTGAAAAATCAAACTCAGTGAATAGGTGGTCATGAAACTTGTGCCTCCGAAGTCCAGAAGGTTGTCAGTGGGATTTCTCAGTGGATCCCTGCCACTCAGCAAGGACGCAGTTTTATGTTTAGTTTTACAACTTGAACTCTCTCCAACAGCATTCTTAGAGAAAACCATAAAGAGTGAATAAAAGCAAACATAAGAGTTGTTTTAAGGGAAAATGGCAATCAGAGCAGAAGGTAATCTGAGAGGACCTGGCATTTCTGAAACTAAGTGGATTGTGACACTCTCCGTTTCTAGGTGAGCTGAATAGAAACACTAATTGACACTGACGTGGGTCATTTACAAACCTAATCTACTGTCTTCTCCTTCAGTCAGAATCTTTACTAAGCCATCCAAAGATATAGTGTTACAGAATGACACCAAAGGAGGCAGGGAGGGCTGAGGGTGACCTCAGTAGGGGGCCTTGAGTGAGCCGCGCTGCTCTGGTTGACTGATCTAGTCCATATTTTTGTTCAGAAGGCACT
>NW_017731580.1:2238503-2239500 GCF_001890085.2 Hipposideros armiger | reverse complement strand
CCCTTGTCTTATGAAAATTATCCCAAGACGAAAGGCACAACCTTTTAAAAATAATTCTGCAGAAGCAGGAAGGATAAGCTCTTTTCCTTCTGGATCTCTGAGTTTTTAGCTTTCACCCATATGCTGCTGCCAACATTCTAAGCTTTAGAAATTATTGGCAGGTTTTCAAACGTAAAATATGTAGTGCTAATTCGCTTGTCTTTACTTTAGCTGCGCCTAAGCAGCTGGCTTGAAGCAGCTGGCAACCCAAGAGGGAAACGCTGCAGAGGGAAGCCAGGCACCTCCTCGACCAGCATCACGTGCCAGGGAGGGCGGCTGCAGTTCCACCTGGTGTTTCCTTGTAACCTGTTTCAAAAGATCCTGGAGACCCCCTCCTCAGAATATCTGCATCAGTGTGTTAATCCTGGCACTGGGCTCTGGGTATTCATTCTTCCCCCAGTTGCTCTCTGCCTTACATCCCCTAAAATCATGGTTGCCCGTGCCAAAATGAAAGGCAAAACGGTACATTGCTCAGAGAAACAGACAATGAGTGCCACATAATGAGGGAGGCGTGTGCCAAGAATATTAATGTAGCCTATTATTAATGGTTATAACTATCATTGCAGTGAGGGCTGGCACATGTCAGTTACTGACGGCACAGAAGAAGCTGCCGCTAACCTTGCTGAAGGGTAGTCTGCCAGGGGAGACCTTCATTTTCCTAAGTGACTGAGGAACAGCTCTGGATGCCCAGCTCCCCAGGACAGCCAGTTATTTTCAGGGGCATTGCTGAATTCTTGAAACAAATATAAATTCGCATTAATTAAAGATACATGGCACACTGCAGATGGATGGTGGTAAAGCAGAAAAATATAGGATGAAACAGTTTGTGAGAAAGTTGAAATCATTCTTAGCAGTTGCTGGTTAATTGATAAATAACCTACTCTAACAATGTTTCAGTAAGTGGGATAAAATAATAATAATAATGAAAACAAGACAATACTGGATCGGAGCCACCACC
>NW_017731580.1:2236571-2238226 GCF_001890085.2 Hipposideros armiger | reverse complement strand
TCTCTTGTTATTTCTAAGGAAGATGAGGAGAAATTAGTTACAGGAATCCCCTGCAATTTGTGGAACAACTGTTCTAGCAAACTCCAAGGATGAGAGAGCGAGTGTGTTTCTCCAGCTCTTCACACACTGGCTTAGGCTGCCTCCACCCCACAGGCCTGGGAGCAGCAGAGGGGTGCACAGAAATGACCTTTCCTTCCCTTACTTTGCTCCCGATGTCCAAGACAGTGGCTGAAGGGGACAACGATGGGCTGCACAGAGAGGCTCAACTTCTTTGTCTTCCCATTAGTCCAATGTCTTAATTTGGGAGCAAAGAAACCTACATCCCCTACATTAGCTAGCTTCCTTTCCAACCCATCTCCACTCACCTCCACTCCCTCATCTGTAGGTAGGACTTCTGCCATACAGCAAAGGAAAAATTGTCACCATGATGAGTTCAATAGGCATATAATATATATTCAAAATGAATTATAAATCTTTAAACTCTGGGTGCTTATATACCTAAGCAACACAAAGGATACTAGTCAGTATAATTTTTCACGAATAGAGTATAGTTGAATAGATTTGCAACATGTTTTACAGTAATTATTTTTACCTTCATTTTTTTATAAAAATCCTCAGGAAGGGATAAGAATTATTCTCACCTAGCATACCATGGGTACCATCTTCACCGAGGGATAATTTTAAATATTTAGTTTCTTGGAATTAAACTAGAATAAACTAACTGGACTTAAAATTACTAAATTCACTCAATAACCCAAATTGTGATATCACGTCATAGCTCAGCTGCAATGCTAATTAATTTGAAATCATTCTATGAAGTTTTCTAGGGGTTCTTGGTAGAACACCATTATTTATTTATTATCTAGGGCTGGTTTCCTTAACTTTACCTGATGGCATTACGAAGATTATAGAGGTTTCATCTCTCAAAGCCTTATTAAAACAAGCCTATGACTTTCCCTCATTATTTAAAGTCACAGGAAATCTAATTACTTTTCTTTTCCATGTGCCAATCAGGCCTGGCCATTCCCAATGTGTAAACTGCCTGATCTTCTGTGAGACTAGCTCATGGTGTGAGGGCAGGGGGAGAGCCCCAAACAGAATTGATGTAGATTACTTTCCTTAACTGTCCAAGCACCACCCAGGAGGGGTATAGATTAATTGTCTATTAGGAATCATACAACAATATCTAGTTACTTACTACACCATTAGAGTACAAATGCATAAAGCAGCCAGTTTCAAGTCATTAGTGTGATTTTTTTCCTTAATTTCAGAAGGGTTAAGGGAAAAAATCCGATCCAATGATCTGCTGACAAGAATTTTAACTAAAGTTTTCCATAGTGCTTGAAACAATACTTTTAACATTTTCAATGTCCTAAGAGAAAGACATCTACATCAGGTGGAAAGAGAAGTTGGAGGTTAGCTCCTGACTGATTCCTGAAAGCTGAGAAAGTGTGTGTTTTGTTTATTTGCTTAGCAAACATTTGCATAGACCTTCATACGGGACAGGCATGGCTCTACATATTTTACAAATACTAGCTCATTTAATCCTCCTAACTGCCATGTGAAGCAAGGACTACGGTTGTCCCCATGCTACCGCTCGGGAAGCAGGCACTGAGGAGGTAAGGGACAGTCATAGGAGCAGGCAGTGTCCAGTC
>NW_017731580.1:2228552-2231991 GCF_001890085.2 Hipposideros armiger | reverse complement strand
GAGGCAGATCGGTTGCCGGCCACTGGACAGCCGCTCACAGTGACTCACGGCATCTCACGGGCATTCACGGTAGCTTATGGGAGCCCACTGCAGCCTACGCCGTCACCGGCGACTCACAGTAGCCCACCTCCAGGTCCAGCTGTTGTTCAACATCTTAGCTGTAGAGGGCGCAGCGTCACTGGCCCTAATGTGGGATCTGAACCAGGGTCCTACTGCTCAGAGCTGGCATCCCAAGCCAGCTCTTAACCAACGCGCCACTGGGCTGGCCTGATAGCAAGTGTTATTTAAAGAAAGCTTTTCCCAACATAATGATTAGCGATTTACACTCCTCACAAAGTGATAACCAGCCCCAAGTCTATTGACCCTCTGACTCGTACATAGCTATTATGATACCATTCACTATATTCCTTGTGCTGTACTTTATATCTCATGACTATAATTCATAGCGACTTTACTTATAGTTGACATTCAATATTATTTTATATTAGTTTCGGGTGGACAGCACAGTGGTTACGCATTTATATACTCTATGAAGTGACCCTGATAAGTCCATTACCCATCTGGCACCCTACATAGTCTTTACAACATTATTAATTATATTCCCCATACTGTATTTCACATCCCTGTGACTATTTTGTGACTACCAATTTCTACTTTCTAATCCCCTCACCTTCTCCCCTATCACCCCTCCCATCTAGCAACCATCAGTTTTTTCCCTGTGTCTATGAGTCTATTTCTGTTTTGTTTGCTCATTTATTCTGTTCTTTAGATTCCACATATAAGTGAGATCATATGGTATATGTCTTTCTCTAACTTATTTCACTTAGCATAATATGCTCTAGGTCCATCCATATTGTTGCAAATGCTAAGATTTCATTCTTTTTATGGCAGAGTAATACTCCATTGTATAAATGCACCACAATTTTTTTATCCAATCGTCTATTGATAGGCATTTTGGTTGTTTCTATATCTTGGCTGTTGTGAATAGCACTGAAAAAAATTATTCAAAAAAAAAGAGAGAAAACTATAAAATTCTTAGAAGAAAACATGAAGGAAAACATTCATGATGTTAACTTCGACAATGATTTCATGGGTATGATACTAAAGCACAGGCAACAAAAGAAAATATAGATCAACTGGACTTCATCAAAATCAATAACCTTTGTGCATCAATGGACACTATTAAGAAAACAAAAAGACATCTTACAGAATGGGAGAAAATATCTGCAAATCACATATCTGATAAAGGGTTAATATCCAATATATATAAAGAACTCTTACAACTCAACAACAACAAAAATAAACAACCCAATTCAAAAACGGGCAAAGGACTTGAATAGACATTTCTCCAAAGAAGATATACAGATGGCTAATAAGCATAGCAAAAGCTGCTCAACAATCATTAGTCATTAGGAAAATGCCAATCAAAACCGCAATGAGATAACACTTCACACCTACTCTACTTACTAGAATGGCTATAATACATTTTTTTAATGGAAGAAAAATGCTGGTGAAGATGTAGAGAAATTGGAACCCTCGTGCATTGTTGGTGGGAATGTACAATGATGCAGCTGTTTTGGAAAACAGTTTGGTGGTTCCTCAAAAAAGTTAAATAGAATTACCATATGATCTAGCAATTTCACTCCTAGGTATATATCCAGAATACATAAAAGCAGAAATTTGAACAGATATTTGTAAACCAATGTTCAGAGCAGCATTAGTCACAATAGCCAAGAAGATGAAAGCAACTCAGGTGTCAACTGACAGATAAATGGGTAAACAAAATGTGCTACATACATATAATGGAATATTATTCAACCATAAAAACAAATGAAAATTTATATATGCTATAACTTGAATGAACCTTGAAAACATGCTAAGTGAATGAAATAAGCCAGACACAGAATGACAAATACTAGATGATCCCACTTACATGAGGTACCTAGAATAGTCAAATTCATAGAGACAGAAAGTAGGATGGATATTACCAGCACTGGGGCAAGTTTTTGTTTAACGGTTACAGAATTATGTTGGAGATGACGGCAAAGTTTTGGGTATATATAGTGGTGATGGTTACGCAACATGTGAATGTATTTAATGCCACTGAATTTTACATTTGCAGATGGTTAAAATGGTAAATTTTATGTCATGTATATTTACCACAATTTTAAAAATTAGGTTGTGGCAATGTTCGCACTACCCTGAATATACCACAACTATTGAATTGTATAATTTATATGGGTAAATTATCTGGTATATAGAGTATATCTAAAGAGAACTGTTAAAAATAAAATAAAATAAAAAATTAAAGGAAAGCTTTTCCCTGAAGAAGCCCAGGCCAGGGAATGTATCGACCTGGAGAAAAGCAGCAAACATTTTGCTATAAAACAGGTTTATGAAGCAACCAATATAAGGATTGATTTTTAGGAGATATTCTGGCAAAGTTCATGACAAAATTTTCCTGTTTATATGTTTAAATTTCTGCTGAAATTTATAAATTATACCCAAATTCCACCTGAAAAACACAACACTGCTCCTGCTGCTGGTGAAGATGTCGCACACGTCAGAAGCATCACCTTTTCTAAAGCGTATTTGTAGGAACTGGACACTTGGGACTTTTCTCAAGTTAATTAAATGGTTATGAAAAAGACAAATTCTTCTGAGACTTTTCCGCAAGCCCCTGACAGAAGCCTATAGGGAAGTATTTTTTTAATTACCTTGATATTTCATTAATGTTTTTGCTGACTTTTTATATTACATCACACTTCTTAAAATCTTTCAAGAGGAAGAAAACCACAAACTAACTTGGAAAATACCTGTGGTACTTATCCTCCAGTATCTCCTTTAACCAGGGGACATCATTTTATGCCAATGTGTGCCATTTATAGAAACTTCCAACAGGTATTAATTATATTAATCTGTATCAGTGTCTGTATAAGATTTGAAGTACAGTAATTTTCAGAACATTAAATCCTATTCAAGGAAATAATTAATTTCCTCTTATTTTTTCAATAATTAATGTAGTTATGACAACATAATATGGCATTTATTTAAAGATGTTTTGCTACCTGTAGCTTTTAAATATATTTCATTAAGCCATAAATCCTTGGTTTTGATTTTTGCTGAGACTCTCATTAATCTATATCTAATGATATTTTACAGTACTGATTTTTTTTTAGCAGACTGAGAGAAGGGCACTACCCTGCACATGGAAAAATATCACAATCAAAATAAAAAATAACTGAAAATAGAACCTTAAGTGTTTGCTTTTTCTGTTTGTTTTTTAATGTCAGTTTTTTGGTGAAGTCCTAGGCAGAATTAAATTAGAAAGAAAATCAGGGTGATAAGGCTCTTTTTATAATATTCTAATGATTGTATGTAATGGATAAAATACAGTTCTAATTATTTTTCTTTCCTCCCTCTCTCTCTCCCTCCCTCC
>NW_017731580.1:2177695-2228277 GCF_001890085.2 Hipposideros armiger | reverse complement strand
TAGAGGTTAAAGAGTATAGGCGAGGGTCCTCGTTGGCAGGATTACCCACCGCCTGCTACAGACTGCACTATATCTGCCTAAAATCCACACGCTGCAGCCTCACCTATGTGATGGGAGCTGGAGAAGGAGCCTTTGGAAGTGAATCAGATTGAGATGAGGTCAGGAGTAGAGCCTCATGATGAGGTTAGTGCCCTTATCAGAGGAGGCATCAGACAGCTTTCTCTCTCTCAAAAGCTGCCTATTTCTGTTAAAGATTAAAATTTATGGGACAATATACATAGGAAAGTTTTTCTTTCTCATTATCGGATTCAATGTACTGCTAAATAAACACTTATCCCTTTGCTTTTTCCTTTCTCTCTCTCCTTCTGCCAGGTGAAGATCAGCTAGAAGGCAACTGTCTCCAAGCCAGGAAGTGAGTCATCACCAGGGAAGCAAAATGCCTGGCACTTTGATCTGGCATTCCAGCCTCCAGGACTGTGAGAAACCTATGTCTGTTGTGTAAGCCACCCAGTCTATGGTGTCTTGTTATGGCAGCTGAGATGACTAATACTCCATCAAATCAGTGACAAACAAGGCACCCTTCAGAATAGAGGACAAATCAGAAATATGATCGGAAAACATGCTTGGACTGTTAAGCTTTGTCCTACATGTTAGTTTTCCAAGTGACAACTAGTACAACTATTATTTTCATTTTCTAGCATAGCAATGACTGCATATTTCCTTTTCATGTCAGTGTCACCCATCCATACCCTCTGATATATGATCCTGCACATCTGCTTTGCCTGGGGTCCAGAGCTGCCATTTTACAGCACTACATCACCTTACATTCTTCCTCTGTACAGACTAAAATGAAAACTCCAACTAGTGTTGTCTGGAAAGCAGAGCATTTACATCTAATTTTTTCTTCTTACTAAATCTGGGATTCAGATCATTTACATAAGTTGTTCTTTGGAAATCGAAGTATTTTACATGATATAAGAAATCATTTGCATAAAATTACTTGTAAAAGCATAAGTTATTTCTACTACCCCCACACTCCCGCCACACACACACACAGACACACACACACACTGTAGAGAATAAAGTTCAAATAAATTTTAGCAAGCTGGCCAGTGAAATGGTTAGAGGAAGAGGTTTGAATCTTGTGAAACCTGCCTTTCCTGCTTCCCTTGTTGGTGAGGGAGTCTTTAGAGCTGAATTGCATACCTTGGACTGTAGGAAAGAGACGAACAGCCAGTCTGTGTGATTCCCTACCACCCGTTCACCTCGGAGACCTGAAACTCCATGTTCTGGAATTGCAGTTCCATGCTGCTTACAACTGCCTTTACACGGGCAAGAATTAGATTTCTTTTCCTATTTATTTATTACAGTAAACATTATGTTAATTATTTTTAAATATCCTGTAAACTGTTGTCGACATAAGAACGTCCAAGCCTGTAGAAAAAAATGTATAGAAGTTTATTAGAGTTTATTTGAGCTAAACAGAGGACAAGCCTGGAAGCAAGATCTCAACAGACTAAAAAAATCCTTCCCCAAATGAGTTTGCAGTCTCTTTTTATACATCTGGAATTAGGAGGGATATAAGGAAGATTACAGGAAAGTGGGAGAAAGCAAGGCAGGGAAATCTCCATGATTGGATTACAGGACAGTTAACAAGATTATGTACTTTCCTGAGGGTAGTTAGCTTGTGAGGGGTCTGAAAGAGGTATTTCAAATGTGTGTCAACCTAGATGTACAAAATCAATGGACAGGGCTTGCTTAAGGCAAAGATAAAGCTTTCATAGCCCTGGGCCGTGACTACCTACCAAGACCTGCCCAGTTAGGAATTTATGATGATCACCCTGTGAGGTTACTTTGGGTTAGATTTATTACAGAGGTTCATTTATCCATACTATCATTTTAATGGAATTACTTTCACTATTGCCTATAAGCTTTCACACACTATCATTGAAAGCATATTGTGGGTTCTATTCTGTTTAACATTACATCTTAAATGTATTGCCCAAGTATTTATTCTTCATACTTTCCATTGTAATGACTTGAGGAGACTGTCATGTTGATGTTGCACTGATAATATACCAGTTCCCCTTTGATATATAAACACGGAGGTTATTTCCAATCATTTGCTACTATGGGAAACAACAGGGCCTGATCATGGTGTACACACGTTTCCGAGATAGGTTTCTTAGGGATGGAATTTCTAGGCCAAAGGGTTTGAGCAATTTTTTTTTACTTTTCCTAGGGTTCGCCCATTTTTTTCCCCAAAGGGACAGCAAATTTTACTGCAAATTTGCCAACATGAGATGTTCTCCTTTGTTATAAAACGGGGATTATCTCAATAATTATAAAATAATATCTATGTGCTATAAATTTGAGCAAGACCTTTGATCATGAATTCTGATGAACATTTTTTTCATGTTCACTTTACTAATTGTATTTCCCTCTGTGTAAATTATCTGTTTTGTCCATTCATCTATGAAAGTCTCACTGTTTGGGGGATAAATATGAACAAGTATTTTATACTTTATAGATATTCTTTTTCAGTCATGTTTGTGCAAATCTATTTTCCCACCTTGCTACTATCCTTTTAAAAACTGTTATCATTGAGCATACATTTTAAATATTTTTCAAATCTATCTTTTTATTTTTTTCTTATTCCTTTAAAACTGAAAAAGCTACCCTTTTATGGTTCTATTATATATTACATTCTATTTTCTTTGGTCTTTCTAGAACATGACTTTTTTTTCATTAATTTCATTAATTCATCAAGTTCACTCATTTATTTCAAATTTATATTGGTAGATAGTAAAAGATATTGATGTAACTATTTTTTTTAAATCTGCTACATGGCTTCCAACACCACTGTAATCCCTCCTTTTTTGGAAAAAAACATATTTTATTATATTGTTTATCTATTGTTGAATCTATTTCTAGACTCAAAAATCATTCCACAGATCTGTGTTTATACTTTTTAGTCATTATTACTCATTGCTCTGTTCTTTGGAAAGTTCCTTGGCAAGCTTTTATGTTTATTTTTCCATTAGATTATCCTTCAAGTACCCCACAAAATCCCAGAATTGTTTTGGCTGAAATTATATTACATGCATAAAGTAACTTTGAAGGTCAGGGGTGGATTTATAAATTAAAATACTGCACACACATAGAAAAAATGCTTTGGCTTTCTAATACTTATTTTTAGTTTCTCTCAGGGTGAAGAAGTTTCTCGCCCATTTTTATGACTGTAGTGGACATAACAACTTCTCTGTAATTTTATTTCCATGTCCAGCCATCACTTAGTTCAGCACATACTTGATGGCTCACCTGTCTCTTCCAGCTACAAAACACCTGGAAAGAGGCACAGTTTTCCACTCAGCTAAAATCATAAAAAAGGTAGAGGGAAATTAGTTCCACTACTGTAATGGATGCGAAATTTCAAATCTAAATTTTAATTCTTAAACAAATCCTGAAGATTATTAGGAGCCTAAGGCCCAAGATCAGAAATAAATTAAAATATAACTAAAAATTAGTTGGTACATAAGAATTTGATTCAATATCAGGAGTACAATCCACAGTACTTCTGACTGGAGGTACCACTTCTATGAAATGAAGTGTCTAAGGGATGACATCATTCGCAAGTCCTGTCTACATCTATATGTCTAAAATTAGCAGGAATTTCATATATATAGATATATGTGCCAGAAATACTACACACACACACACACACATATACACACACACACGAAATGTTGTCATGATTTGTGTTCATTCTAGCACGTGTTCTACAGGCAAAGAAACATTTCTTGACTTGAACCGTCTTTCTCTTATCCCTTTAAATAATAATCTATTCAAAAATCTATTCAAAACCTATTTCTTTGATATCATCACACAGCAGTTGTACAAATATGGCCAATCAGCTGACTTAACAGCTAAGCTAAAATTTTTCTGTATTACAATTTCTCATAAAATACGGGATAGATATAAAAAGGATTTATAATTCTAAAGCATTTCTTTTTTTTCCCACTTGACTTCCTCTTAAGGATGATGACACTCAATTTCAATACAATGAGTCAAGAAACCAAATTTCACCTTCGAGTAAAGAAGCACAGCGTGCCGCCATCAAAAGCCGTTTGCATTAACAACCAAGAGAAAAGATGTGTAACAACCAGTATGAAATAGAAGACGGTCTAAGTTTTCCACATTAACTGCTTTTTATGCAAACTGACCGTTACTTTCTGAAGGTAGATAAAGCTAAATAAAGTTGAACGTTTATGTTTTACTGGGGAATAAAAACAAAAAATACCATCTGCAAACTTTATGGGAAATAACTGCTCTTCTGTAAAAAAAAAAAAAATGTGGTATTCATTTCCCTGCCTTATTTAGATAGATGATAACCTGATGGGCTAAAGAATGATCATTCTCAAAAAGCAAAAGAAGATAAATGTGATTCCAACCATTCACACAGTCAATATTCTTGGTACTCTTGACACCCACTTGCAAATACAATGATAAAAAACTTGTAAACAAAAACTTATGAAAAACGAGCTTGCTTTCCAATGGTAGTTTATATAAATCCTGGCATCTGTGGCCCACACATAAGAAACAGCTGCAACCCCTGAGTCAGAGAAGTAGGGCACCGCTTCAAACCAACTGGGCTCTGCAAACCACCCCACTTTTCTGATAGGATTACTGCAGCCTCCAGACTGGACTCGAGGGACAATAACAGGACTGGAAAAAGAACCAGAAAGGATCCTGATTTTTAACCCTCTTCCTTTCTAGCACAAACTGTCAGTCCCAACAAGTTAAGCGACAGGCCTGTATCCATATACTACATGGTCACAAAACTCTTGACTCTTTCTACTACATCACTATCTTCTTTTCAAAAGTATTGTGAAGAAGAAAAATAAATCCTAATAAAGAAAGAAGCTCCTTGTACTATGTTCAAATTGATGATTTAGTATGGGCCTGAAATAACATAATCACTAGTTGATGTTACATACGGGTCTCTCACTGGGCTATTATTTGCTAGGTTTAGGCATTTGAAGCCAGTTCATCACGCACAGATACGTTAGTACATAACTCAATTACCTATTAGGAGAAGCCCTAACTCAAAACATTACAACGCCCTAAGGCTTAGTTCTTACTTTTTAAAAATTCATATCAAATCAACACTATGGAAACAGCATCAGTTTCATCTAAAACATAATGTTGAGCACTGTATGAAAAACAAAGTAGAAGAAACAGTCCCTGGCCTAACAAATTTAAAATTCCAGTTTCAATTTTCTCCTGGGCCATCTATCATTCATAGATACAGACACAAGAAAGGCACATTCAGACAGACATATGAAAAATTAATGTACATGTATCAAATCAGTATGCTGTACACCTAAAGCTAATACAGTGTTATATGTCAATTATATATCAATTTAAAAAATGAATGCATAAGTATGAGATAAATTGGATAGTGAAATACATGTTTTAAATTTAAAAGCTTTAAATTTGCCACAATTTAAAATCATTATATTATAAATAGTCTACCTTTCAAATCTTTAGAGAAAATAAAATGTAAGCCATCAATGAAACCTAAATCTACAGCTTTAGATCATCATCACAAGTCAAACATAAGCATCCCGTCCATTTTCTTCATCCCACAATGACGCCCGGCTGAAATGGGCAGAAAGGAAGCTAGGATTCTGTAATATAACACCAGAATCCTCCCTCAGAGTGACTCAGGTAAAAGAACCCCTTATATGAGCAAATCTCTTTCCAATTTACCCTTTCTTCTATTTTATCTCATTTAATCTCATATAACTTTCACAACTCGGAGCAAGAAACATACTCTTCGGTAATGCACTGAAACCCTTTTTCACCCGGCAGAAGTCAACCATCCATCTCACCTGGCTGGTTAAGCAGGAACAGACAGTCCTACTGCCAATCTCAACAGAAAGAAGAAAGGGTACCAGAAAGGCAGAGACTGGAATTTACCGCAATGTGATCCTCAATAGCCCCTGATATTTTATCCGATAAATAAAGTCCCGCCAGCCCACTGATCACACGGGGACATAGGCAGGTAAGGTGAGGTAGAGCACCAGGTGCCTGGGCCGCTCAGTCTCAACGATCTGAGTGCAAATCCCAGATCTAGTAACCACAAGCAGCGTGATCTGCGACTCCACCCAATTTCCTTGCACCTTAGTTTCTTCACATATAAATTTAGGAATATGATATACCTACAGCTCATGGAGGATTAAATCAATTAAATTGACTCCTTAGTATGGTGAATTCCTTTTTAGTAATTGAGCTAATTAGTGCATAAGTGTCAACCACTATTACACATAATTACAATTATCACTATTAAACTGTCCAAGGCCACATGACGAATAAGAAGAGGGGTAAAAGTGTCAACTCAGGATCAGTGAATATGTGTCTAGGGTTCCTTTTATCACATCATCACTAAATATAATACCTAACGTTCCTAATGCATCTCCTTTTCCCTGTATCTGGTCCACATTTCTTCATCTTTGTACAGGAGTATCATGAGATGGGTATGTTGCTAACATCCAAAGTTACCTGTCTGCTGTATTTCCTGATGTGTCCAGCAGTGAATTTCAGAGTGGCATGTTGATTAAATGTTGGCTTGGGACACCAGCTCTGAGCAGCAGGGCCCTGGTTTGGATCCCACATTAGGGCCAGTACGCTGCGCCCTCTACAGCTAAGATGGTGAACAACAGCTCGACCTGGAGCTGAGCTGCGGAGAGTCGCCAGCAACGAGTAGGCTGCAGCGGGGCTGGCCGACAGCTGGCGTGAGCTACCGTCAGCTGCCATGAGTGGCCCGTGAGCGGCCGTCCAATGGCTGGCGAGGGACTGCCTCATCCGGGAAGAGCGCAATGATAAAAACAACATGGGCCAGTGAAGCGATGTCCTCCACAATTAGGCTAAAGAACAAAAGGACAGCAACTTGTCTGTTCCCTTCCCCGATTCCCCAATAAAATCTTTAAAAAAAATAAAAATAAAAAATAAAACAAATAAAAATAAAAACAATAATTAATGTGCCAGGAAAACGCTCAGATAGAATTTCGCAGGTGAAACCACCTTGCTCCTCGCCCATGAAGATGTATTTGCCAAATTAGCAACAGACCAAACCAAAAAGCACAACATGGTACCCTGCCCTCAAGCACAGCGCACTTATAGGAGACCGAGTGGGATAAAGGAGCGACCTGACAAATGCAACACTTACTCATATTCTGTGTTAGTGGTGTCCTTGTAAGAAGAAAAGGGAAACACACCAAGAATCAACGTCACCTTTTAGACACACTCCAAGCAGAGCTGTGTGCACCTCCGTGCTGAACATGGAGCCCGCAGCCTGTCACACCACAGGCACAGCAGGAAGGCTAGTTCCTGAAGCCCAAGGGCTATGACAGGCTTAGACTGTGGCACCTTTGGCTGAGGATCCAGCTGGTAATTCCGGTACCTCACCAAGGCCCAAGAGAGACGCAGCATTACCAAGCCATGCGTCTGCTTCCCTGACTACGTTCTGCTGCTCATTTTATAAGAGTTTTAATGAATCGGCTCGCACCTAAAGGTGTACGTGCACAGGTTCTAAGGTACAATATGTGGAGTGTGCGCAGTGTGGGGGGGAAAGCTTGCTAAAATCAGAACTATCTAGAACACTGTTGTGGTATATCCTTCTCCCAAGCCGTACACAACAATCTATACTCCCTCCCATGTAGTCACTTCCCACCAAGCCTAAACAAGGGAGAGCTGTACCTGTCTTACCATCATACCCCCAGTAACCAGCCCAGTTCCTGGAACTTGGTAGGTGCTCAATAAACAGTAGTGCAGTGGATGGACAGCTGGAAGGCCTGCTGAGACCTGAGGGACTGTTGCAGAGGAGGGCTGGGCTGAGGACAGAGCAGTGCCAACCTGATGGCCCAAAACTGAGGAGAGAGAGCTGTACCTGTCTCTCCCTCATTCCATCAGGCGCACAAGGCAAGGTCCCGAGGCGCCAGCTACAAATGGAAACACAGAGAAGCTTCAAAGGACCAGGGCGGAGGACAGGTGGGTAAAGGAGCTGAGGACCTGAGCAAAGGGCGTCTACATTTAGCCCTGGTCCCTCCTAGAGCACAGGAAGCCCCGCGGAAGCAGAGCCCAGGAGACTCGGCTTTTACCGCAATCACGGTGTGCATGCATGCCCAGTCATTCTTCCAAAGCTGCCTGGAGAGGACGCGGCTTTTACAAGATCTTTGGTTTGGGTAGAAGAGTGCTTTCACGATTAAAACACTGTGCTCTGCAAAAATTGTCTGATGTTCCTTACGTGAAAATTTCTCTACAAAGAACAGCCAACAACCTAAATGCTAAACAACAGAAAAAGGATGAAATGCTCCAGCCATGGAATAGCACATGCCATTTAAAATGTTGTCTTTGAATAACAGTTAATAAGATATAGAAGAGTCACATCAGAATGTTAAGTGAAGAAATGGAAGATACAAAACTGCATATAGGGTGAAGCATTTACACTGATTAGATTTTTTAATGGTGAAGAAAATATTACTTTTCATTATTAGGACTACAAGTGACTGTGTAACTTTCTGTACTTTCCAAATTATCCACAATAAAGATATTTTATGTTATAACAAGAAAAGTCATTTATTATTAAAAGAATAAGAATGAATGAGGAAAATTACCGTATTTTGCCGTGTATAATGCGTGCTTTTCTGCCCAAATTTGTGAGGGGAAAATAAGGATGTGCATTATACATGGGAAGTACTAATTCTGTATCTATATAAATGTTTTTAATTTTTTAATTTATGCTTATGAGTTAAAAGTATAAATCTAGAAATAATATTATCCATATGCAAAATAATACCCTGGAATACGATAATTGGTTTTGTTGAACTTGTGACGAACTTGCAATGAAAGTAATTTCCGTCAATGATTCAACAAAATGAAATGAAGAGCGATGAAATGTAGTCCACAGAGTAAGTGACTCCGACTTGATAAGATAGGTGATGCCGATTTTATTACTACAGGGTGAACAACGCGACACTTCTCTTCATACACTTTAAGTGGGAGCCAACAATCTAGCTGATAATTTTACAAAAATTATTGGAAAATTAAAATGAAAGCTTTTTTCCCTAAAAGTTTGGGCCAAAAACGTGGGTGTGTATTCTACGCAAGAGCGCATTATCCACGGCAAAATACAGAACTTTCCTGAAGAAGTAACTGCTAATATCAGACTGAATGTTACAGAGCTGTGTGTCCCAAAGCCTTCCTGGTGGTATATATAGAAAAAATCAGCTGAAAGCAACACATACCAATCAACCTGTTAGTTTCCTATAAGCAGGGTGCAGGTGTTAGTACAACAGGTCTTGGGAAAAAGGTAATATTTATAGTTAAATTACACACCTACAAACAGGAGAGTGACCCTCGGTAAAATTTAATTAAGGCCCTTGCAATTGTGCCACACGAATCAGTGATGGCATCTTTCTTATTCTAAATCTTCCCTTTCATATCTGCCCTGTGAAATAGTCTGGAAACCAGACCAGAATCACAAGACCTTGGACACTGGCACTTTTACTTGAGAACACTGCATAAATCATTGATGACACAGAGGCTGCACTGTGTTCAAAGAGTGGACAGCAGATAAAAAGCTTTTATTTTGGTAAAAAGCAAGAGAATGGGAAGAAGCACATGGGGAGGCTAGACTCTGCTAAGGGCTGCCAACCTGCCTGTTTCCTTTGGCCTTTGCGGACGACCTTCTCTGTTTCCTTCAGATCATCTCTTACGCAGACTTACGGTGCTCCCATCCACTCAGTTCCTTAAGCTAGAAACTTGGGAGGCCGCCTCTCTATCCCTCACAGTCCACACCCATCCAACAGTCCCACTGGTTCTGCCCTCCAAGCACATACTGAACATCTCTTCACCAGCGACCACTGTCACCTCTCATCTTACATAGCAGCCGCTTACCATCTCCCATTTCCATGCATGCTCCGTCCACCATGGCAGCCACGCCGGCCTCTTTTCTGAACTGGCAGGCCCAGTCCTGTCCCCATCAGGCCTGAGCCCCTCTTGGCCTGAAACGCTCTTCTTCCCACTATTCTGACTGCCTGGAGTCCTGTACGTCAACTCTCAAGTCCTCAGAAAGCCTTTCTCTGACACTTTATCTGCTGTCAAAGTCCAGTTATCCTCCATCTCTGCACCCTGTTTGGTAAATACTGATGTGTTATGTATTTATTCGATGCCTGTTTTATTCATTAAACTATAAACTATATGAGGGCGTTTCCAACTTGTTCACTGTTGGATCTCTAGCCGTTACACACAAGGTGTCTTATTGATTGAAGAATGCTTTCTTTCATCTGTAATTTATGGTATTTCTACAAGGATGCAAACGCTCCAGGGGAACAGAGAAAATAAATCTGACTTCCTGGCTGATTGCTTAAGGTATTGTTTACTTCTGTATTTGTTTTCTCAGCATGCTCTCTAAGGCCGATTTCAAGAATAAACATTTGTCATGGAGACTTATAAGCATGAAAAACATCCCCAGCTTTCAAGCACCTGGTGTCAAGCTGGCTAACCTACCTTCAGACAACACACACTTCAGATTACATCTTTTAATCCAAATGCTTTAATTACTGCCAGCCTAGGAAGTTTTCTGACAACGCAGAGTATCAAGTGCCAGACAGTAAATCAATGTAAAATCATATTGCAGCTGGCATGCACATTTGTATGGTTTTCAAATTTTCAGAGGACACTCAACATAATCCTACCATATGGACTCCATGCGACAGGGCCCATCACACAGACTCTGGGTGAGCTGCACTTCTTGCAACCCACTACCTCCTTGGCACAGCCTCTCCCTAACCCATCTCATAAACAACAGTAAGACTCGCAGGCTGTGATTCCATTATTGCAATGAAACACACAACTCTCAGGCTCCCCTGCCATGATGACCATTTCTAAACCTTCTTCACTAAGTGTTTAAAAAATTCAACTTATCACTTTAAGTGACGGCTCTACGTAGAAAAAAAAAAAAGATAAGTGTCAGAAATAAATCTGAAGGAAGAATCCACAGGTCTGTAAAGAACAAGTGGCTTACTTTTTTAATGACCAACGTCCTTAGTTTAGTATTTTGCTCAATCTATTGAATGTAATTTAAATCTAAGACCATGTAATAAAAATATTAACTCCTCCACACAGCTTTGCTGTAATTATATTTATTTATTCAGTGCTTAATATATGGCAATTTCTTTATATTCACTGTCATTAAGTCCTCCCAGTAGCACTCAGGCAGGCACCAATGTCTCCACACCACCACCACCACCATTTCGCAGAGTAGGAGGGTCAGAGAGATAAGTAACGTGGCAAGTGAACCCTGAAGTAAGAGGCAAGACTGGATGGGGTAACCACACCCCATGTACTTAATAACTGCCATACAGCAACGCCCTACAGGAATGAATGCTTCAGCCACAAAGCGTTTCTGAGGTGTCTTCTAAACTTTTCTCAGATTATTACTGCCATTCTTCTGTTTGTAAATTAAAAATCTCCAGGTGTTTCCTTTACCAATCATAGCTTGTGTCTCTATTAAGTGACTAAAGACAAACATTTTCTTCATGTATGCTATACTCTAGGCCCTGTCCTAGATTTTGGTAAAACAAGAACAGAAGAAAGCTCCTTTCCTTGGGGGGCTAACTAGAACGTAGTGGAAAGGACAGGTAATTACCACCTGAGATGTGGTATTCTGGGGAGCAGTGTACGGGGATCAACAACCTCCCCAAGAGAAGCCAACAAGGCTTCGTGGAGGAAGTCACACATGATTCCAAGAATAAACAGAGATTCTCCAACAGAAAAGAGAAGATAAAGTATTTCCGTTAGTGGAAAAACACTTTGCAGAGGTGCCAAACTACCAGCATATGGCCTGTTAGGTAAAAAGCAAGACTTTAGGGCCGGCCGCGTGGCATGTTGGTTGAGAGCTGGCTTGGGACGCCAGCTCTGAGCAGCAGGGTCCCGGTTTGGATCCCACATGAGGGCCAGTGACACTGCCCTCTACAGCTAAGATGGTGAACAACAGCTCGACCTGGAGCTGGGCTGCCGTGAGTCGCCGGCATCAGCATGGGCTGCAGCCCCTGCTGCAGTGGGCTGCCATAGCTACCATGAGTGACCGGCAGCCAGTGTGAGCGGCCGGCAGCAGGTGTGAGCTGCCAAGAGCCGCTGTGAGCGGCCGTCCAGAGGCCGGCAAGCGACTGCCTCACCCGGGAAGAGCGCAATGATAATACCAACATGGGCCAGTGAAACGACGTCCTCCACAACTAGACTGAAGAACAAAAGGACAACAACTTGTCTGCTCCCTTCCCCGATTCCCCAGCGCTGTTCCCCTCCCCCAATTCCCCAATAAAATCTTAAAAAAAAAGCAAGACTTTAAAGAGAAGTGGAAGCTGGCGGTGCCACAGGGGAAAGAGAAAAGGTTCACCCCACAGGTGATGGGGACCTGCCAGGGAGGCAGTGTGCCATGGGCAAAGCACAGACAGATAGATGGACGTGGCTTTGACTCTTCCTTGTGTCACTTATTGGTGAGCTAGTTTTCAGTAGGGTGGATAACATCCCTGAACCATAGTTTCCTGCAAAATACAAATAACATCCCTCACCGGGTTGTTGCTACGTGTAAATGCATGCATTCCATCCATCTATCTGAAACATCTGATACAAAGCAGCTGCTGAACACACACTTGTTCCTTTCACCCCTGGGAGTTCAACTTCTCTAGCATTTGATTTCCCTTTAACTAAAAGGTAAAAATCCTAAAAGAGTAGAATCAACTAAAAGCTTGAGAATCAAGGATGGCCCCTGTATCCCTCACTCTTAGCAGAGCTTGATACATGTTTGTGAATAAATTCATTCGTCCCACAGATTTTAATGATCACCAGCAATGTGCCAGGCCTTGACATAAGTGCTAGGCATGCAAAACAAACCCAGACAACAACCAAAAAAAAAAACACAAAACAATCCCTGCCTTTATGGATTTTTCAGTTGGGGGTGGAGACTCAAGAGTGGGCGAGGTAGACAATATGCGTTAATAAATAAATTGTGCGATCTATTAGCAGGTTATAAGTGGAATGTAAGAAATTTGAACAGGGCAAAGGGAGACGGAGGTATGCCAGCAAGCGGGGTGTCAGGGTCAGGCCTCGCTGAGAAGGTACCATGCACTCAGACTCGCAGGAAGTGAGGGAGTGAGCCATGCAGATACCTGGAGGAGACCATTAGAAGGAACGTGAAGTGCAAAGACCCTAAGGCAGCTGTGTACCTAGTGTGTCCAAGGAACGGCAAGAGGCCCCAGAGCGGGTCAGCGAGGGAACGTGACAAAAGGCAGCGGAGGGAGGGACTCGCCCGGTGCTGCAGCGACTCAACACTGAGGGTGAAGGAAAGCTCCTGGGGGTGTGAGCAGGAGCGTGAGAGGTCAGACGGAAGTTTGGAGAAGCTCTCTCTGGCAGATGTGTTTCAACAAGGCTTATCCGGAAGCAACATGAAAGCAGGATGACCAGTCAGGAGACCTTTGAGTAATCCAGGTGGAAAATGGCTCCTTGCAGCAAGAAGATAATGGTGGATATAGTTTGAAAGTGAAGCCCACAAGATGTCTTGACAGACAGCACGTGGAGTCAATGAGGACGTCAAGGAATCTGTGCCCTGAGCACCTGGAAGGATGGGCCAGTCCCTACCGGAGAAGTTGGTGAGTGGGTGTGTAGGTGGCAGAAGCACCTGGAAATCAGGCGTGTGGGCCATCCCAATGGAGACGCTGACTCGGCGCTGGACAGACAGGTCTGCAGCTCAGAGGGCAGGTGTCCTCTAGAGCGCCACACTGGGTTTCGAAGTCTAGAGATAGAAATTCGGGAGGTGTCTGCATATAAATGGTACATAGAGATGTAAGAAATAGATGAATAAACAAACATTAACTTTAAAGTCATAGAGTTTTGGGTTTGATTGTTGGCTCTGACACTATGTGACCTAAGACAAGCATCTTTAACACTTTTCTGGATTCATTTCCTCTTGGAAGGTGTCAAGCTCTCCAGTGGTATTGGGTTTATCAAGTTTTTAAGCAAATGAGTGATGCTATCCAATTTGTTCTGTTAGAAAAATAAGGTTCCTCTTTTCCTCTTTCCCCTTTTCCCACCTCTCTCATGTCTGCTTGTCCCTTCCCCTAAAAAGAGAAGTCCTATCAGAAACATAGATTGAAACTGCAACAATTCCCTTTGCTTTCTTTATAAAACCGAGGAAAGAAGACATCTAAGAGAGAAGGCAAGTGAAAAGGAAAGCATTAAACACCCATCCCAGGGTTGTGTGTTGTCAAAGAATAATATGTATTGAAATCTAAATACTGACAAGAGCAGGGGTGGTCCAAGAAGCAGAGTATTAGGAACCATTTTCTTCAGAATTGCCGCTATCGCTGAAAAAAGTGTGTATTCTATTATCCTCTCAAAACCTCTCTGAGCCTGAGGAAGGGAGACCCTGAGAAATGAGAAATGTAAATGTAATTAAGAAAAACTGGCTAGAAAGTTCAGAAATACAGACTGGCCTCTCCATCCTCGGGCAAAGCAGGCACTAACACTCAACTGGGATCTCTGCAACTGGGAACAGGAATAATATTTACTATCTCACACGGATGTGGTGGTGCTATTTTGACAGTTTGGACTTAAAAAATAATAGTACTAATTATAAAAGCTGAAGAACTGAAATGATATTTATGGAATATTCAGAGCGACTTCACTGAATAGCAACATCTATGTAATGTGATGGCATAGGCTATCACTTCCTCACTTGGGGCGTGAGGCCAGGATCCTTACGCCCCACTTATGACAAGCTTGCCGTTGGCTAAAGGCGATTAAATACAGGAATCCCTGGCCTCCGGAGAAGTCGTGCTGATCTGGAAATATGAAGCAGTTACCAGATAATATATGTTTAATCAAGAAAATATTTCTTCACCTAAAATTTAATTTGTCTCAGACATATGACTTCATGGAGAATGAAATTTTGTTAGGCCACAGTGGAAAAACTGAAAAGGAATAGTCTCAAACACCCCAGCAATGCATATCAGTGCTTGCTTCACTGGTCACTATTTTTATCAACATCAATTTCAAACAACAACTCTAAGACTATAAAGCATAAATAATTCAGCCTTATTCCCCTGCTGGAAAGCTCAAGTCAAAATAAAAAATTACTAAGACTGAATATATTTTCCAGCCCAAACTGCTGTAATCGGACACGAGCAAGTAAAGCTGGGTAATAGCAAGGCGTTCCAAAGATGGATTATTAATAGCAAGTGTTCTGTGATGCTTCAACAATAACTCATTCTTGACAGTATAGCTCTTTACGGATTACTACGATAATTCTAAAACAAAATGGTGAGTTGTTTTGTGTGTTGCAATGATGGTGCAAAACATTCCTTATCCCACCCCTAAACAGTTAGTTATACTGAAAATGTCAGAAGTAGGAAAAAATTATTAACTCCCATCATTCAAGAAAGAATATATACTAAAAAAAAAAAAAAAGAAAAAGAAAGAATATATACTGAGTGGTACCACATTGCTAAAATATATTATATATTTAACATAAAGACCTTATAGGTTATGCCAAATCTCATATTTAATTGCATGATTTTTTTCCTTGAGAAGAGAAAAAAATATCCACTAGTGGATTTAAGTTTCAAAAGTAAAGAAGAAAAGTGTAAAAGTCCTAGAAGGGAATATTTGAGGTTTTAATAATTTTTTAAATCTTGGAGAAGGGTAGGGCCTTATATACAAGGCACAAAAGACATGAATTTTATATATATATATATATATATAAAATCTGACTATACAAATGTTAAAAATATCTGCATGAGAGAATTCCCTAAATAAAGACAAATGACAAAATGAAAAATTTGCAAAATATATGGCAGGCAAAAGATTAACCTTCTTAATTAAAATAAACAATTACACATCAATAAAAAACAAGTTTTTATACAAATTTAACAATGTCCAACCTCATTCATAAAGAAACATAGTTAAATGAGATATTATTTGCACCCATCAGATTGACAAAGATTTATAGTAACAATAATAGTAAAAATTATCATGCTTCCTATACACTATTATCCTCATTTTATAGGTAAGAAAATTATGTAGTCTTGTTAACATGACAGAGCTAGGAAGTGGTAGCACTGTCACTTTTTAAAGCTTGTTCACGGCACTGGTGAAAGGGAGGTGAGCAGGTATTTTCATAACTCACCGCTGATACTGTGTCACGGTAAACTCTGGGAGGAAAGTGTTCTAGACCCCGTCCATGGCCTCTGAAAGTGACATGATTTTTCCTGCTCATGAGACAAATGCCTTATCTGTCCTTGAAAAGTTAAGATACGCCAAAGTCTGTGGCCCTTCTAGAGACAGGCTACATACCTTCAAAGCAGAACTACATGCGGGAATCACGTGCACTAGATAAATATTGTGTTTCTGTGTCAGTATCCCAAGTAAGGGAAAAGACAAGGGTGGCTGTCATGCCGCCTTCCCTTCCCTCTGTTAGAGATCCCCCATCATCCCACAGGAGCTAGGCTGCAGGACATCAGCACTCCAGGGCTGTCCCCTTCTCAGCGCTGAAAAGGAACCACACTGTCTCTAAGGCTCAGATCACCACACAGTAAACAATGTTTGCCATTGTATTTCACAGGAAATAAAGAGAGTGACAAGCAGCACTCTGTCTGATCTGTCTCTTAGTGTCTTGCACTGACCACTTCATTGTGACTAAAAATCAAAGTACAGTCTAGCCCAGACAGAGGCTATGAAACAGAGTAAACATTAGATGGCCTCTTTGGAGAGTAGTTTAGCAATAACCATCAAAAGTTTAAATTCATGAACTTATCCATCTACACAACTTCTACTGAAGGTAACTGACTTAATGAATTTATGCTGCAAATACACTTATCACTGAGACTTGTGCCATCGACTGAATGTTTGTGTCCCCACAAAATTCAGGTGTTGCATTCTAACGCCCAAGATGATGGTATTTGGAGGTGAGGCCTTTGGGAGGTGATTAGGTCAAGAGAGAGGAGCCCTCATGAGTGAGATTAGTGCCCTGTAAAGAACCCCAGAGACCGCCCTCCACCCTTCCACCAAATGAGGACAGAACAAGACAGGTCTGTGGATGGAAGTGGGCCCTCCCAAAGCCAGAGCATGCCAGAGCCTTCATCTTGGACTTCCAGCCTCCAGAACTGTGAGAAATAAATTTCTATTGTTTATAAGCCACCCAGTCTATGGTAGTTTGTTACAGCAGCTTGAATGAACTAAGGCAACTTGTAATAGCCAAAACTGAAAACAACCTAATAGTCCATCAACGAGATGCCTATTCAAGTAAATTGTGGTAGTCATAGAAAAGAATACTATAAAGTTGTTTTTTAAAAGAATACAATAAGTCTAATTGATAGTCTCTATATCTCTTTTCAACACTTGATTAAAAAAGCAAAACAAAAAACTCAAAGAATATTAAATGGGTAAAAAGTTCCCATTTGTGTAAAATAAAAGTAGGTAAATTTATTATGCAAGAATATTTCTGGAAGGTTGCACACGGCCACCCACGTTCCTTGGCTGGCGGCCCTCCTCCTCCTCTCAAAGCCAGAAACAGAAGGTTGAGTTCTTGTCACATCATATTACTCTGGACCCGTCTTATGCCTCCTCTTCCATGTTTAAAGAACCGTGTGATTACACTGGGCCCATCTAGATAATTCAGGATAATGTCTGTATTTTAAAGTCAACTCATTAGGAACCTTAATTCCATCCGATCCCTTAATTTCCCATTACATTTACTGTAATATAGCCACAGGTTCCAGAGATTAGGATATTTGGAGGCCATTATTCTGCTATCACAGATGTGGGCATGCAGTTTAAGGGAAAAGACTCTTATTTTTCTTTAAGTCAAAATATACTGTGCTAAAATCACCTACACAGCTAGTTTAGGAGAAATCAGAACATATGCATGCAGAAGGAAAGCTTTTATGTATGAGAAAAGTGATATTTTTAAAAGAAGGTACATATGAATATATGGTAATAATGCAGTGAGAAACAACATACAGGAAAATGTATTGAAAAGAAGGGAACCTTCCAGTTAGCATCAAGCATTAATCAAATTCTCCCAGTAGTAACTGCTTTGTGACCTTCATTCTTTGCTAATATCAATTCTTTAAAAGTACCCATACCACTGAATTACAGTTCTGGCTAATTTAATGACTGTAACATGAATCCTTGGCACATAAACATCTCTAGGCTTCACAGGAGGAGAAAAGTACACTCCAGCAACAGAATTTGCAATGAAAAGCCAATCTGCTTGCTCACCTATGAAAATTACATTCAATCTCGGTGTAGAAAAACATCAATTTACAGTAAAAATTCAATCCTGCATTTCAGGACGAGACATTTCTAAGTCCCTTAAATGGAAATCAGCGAACACGCTGGCACACACATCACCAAGGCTTTCTTGCTCATGTACAGAACCTCCCCAACAACAATGCGTATGCAGCGCCTGAAAGCTGCTCCCCAGAGAAACCCCTGAGCATTTCAAAGAGTCTTCTACTGAAGGGAGCTGACTGAATCCACAGAAAAGGTGAGGGTAGATATAGTGGAGGACGGAGGGAAGAAGAGAGGCAAAGAAAAAGGTGAATAATGTTTGGGGTACGTGCGTGTGTTTCCATGAACTACGTTCTATACAATGAAACTAGAAAAAAATATTCTTCAAGACACTAGATTAATTCAGAGTTAATTTTAGATCCCTTTGGCAATCACATTATTACACAGACTATATTAAATACAAATATGAAAGTCTAAATATGTTAGCAAGTTTTGCTACCAATGATGGTTTCCCAAAAGAAACTGGCACCTATCAGCACCCCATAGTGACAAGCAGGTACACCCAGGCCCATTAGTAAAGACATGAACTGGACCACCAAATTAAGGCTCCAATGTTTAAAGCTTACCTAAGACCATTCTCTAGAGACATATTAGGCAGCAACCTGCTCAGTTTAAATGTGCTGCTCCAGGCCGGGGGGAGGGGGGAATTTACAACACACACAGAGTAAATACATAGTTACTCACAAATTAACAGTGTATGAATTTCTTATAATGACTGATTTTCATGTGCCAGGATGCCACTGATGAAATTTCTTGGGCTATTCTGTCTCCAATGACATTATTTGGGACCCTTGTGCCCAAGATTTGCAAGATGTTGGCTGGGCTGGGCTGGGCTGGGCTGAGCTGGGCTGGGCAGTGAGGCCTGACTATTAAGAGGGGGACCTGCCGGCCCAAACTGAGCTCAAGCCAAACTCACCAGGAACCAAGGGTCCCAACCACCCTGAGGCCTGCGCTGGTGCAGAGGAGGGAACAGGGACGAATTTCAGCCATGTTTATTTTACATAAAACAAATTTAAAAAACTACTCTCCCATTTATTGAGCAGGACACTCTGTTTTAAAGAAAGAGCTGAAGATGTTCACTAGATTTTGTGCACGCATACAAATACACACGCACACATATACCAGGGGTGCCAAAAAAGTATATACGCATTTTAAGAGATGTTATTAAAAGTGTATACACTTTTTTTGCACCCTCTGTATATACATACTTTGTATAGTACGCTGCCCTACAAGTGCTCACAATACATGTTTATTAGTGTTTACTCCTGTATAACTACATATTCAACACCTATATGCGCAGCACTGTTCTGAGCCATTTACATACACTCTTCATTAACCCCTTCAGCATGGGCTGGGTGTTGTTCTCATTTGAAAGATTATAAAGTTACCAAAGATCATTAACCCCTAAGAGGCAGGACCAACATTCAATCCCAAATCTGTCTGGCTTTTTTGCACAGAGCTTCCTATTTCTTCCCCCTCCCTTTTTTTTATCATTTGTATTATTTAAGATTTCTACACTGAAAATGAACTCTGGTGTGTTAAGGAAACAATCCATTGTTTTAGATGTACACCAAAGGATCAAAATACTTTCATGTTTAAAAAATAGCTCTCACCCTAGCCTTGAGAAATAAAAATGTCATCAGGTATCAATCAAAACTCTGGGGGAAAATCTTTTTTTACAAGGAAGACTAAACTGGCCTGCAGGGGCTGATGCAGGAACCGAGTGAACGAGCCTTTCCCAGCAGTTGGACCGCGCAACCCTGCCACTGGCTGTGGTCCCCTCTAGTTAGCATACGGGGACTCCTGCAGTCAGCTTTGAACGACCCTTGGCAATGCAGAGGGCTCCAGATAAACTACAGAAATGATCCTTAAAAAAAAGTCACCGAGGGCCGGCCGAGTGGCGCGATGGTTAAGAACTGGCTTGGGACGCCAGAGGGCCCCGGTTCGGATCCCACATATGAGGGCCAGTGACACTGCCCTCCACAGCTAAGATGCTGAGCAACAGCTCAACCTGGAGCTGGGCTGCCGTGAGTCACCGGCGACGGCGTAGGCTGCAGCCCCTGTGGCAGTGGGTTGCCATGGGCTACCGTGTGTAGCCAGCAGCCAGCGTGAGCGGCCAGAAGCCGCAGTGAGCGGCCGTCCAGAAGCCGGCGACTGATCTGCCTCACCCAGGAAGAGCGCAATGATGGTGCCAACTTGGGCCAGTGAAGCAGCGTCCTCCACAACTAGATTGAAGAACAAAACGACAGCAACTTGTCTGTTCCCCTTCCCCTAATTCCCCAGCACTGTTCCCATCCCCCCAATTACCCAATAAAAATCTTAAAAAAAAAAAAAAGTCACCGTACCCATCATTATCCCTATAAAAAGCTATGACATTAGACTACCTTTTTAGCATCTAGCCTCAGACAGTTTTCATGTAAGGCTGCAGTGATAGAAAGTCTAGCCTTCTCCGCACTCATCCTCCCCACCTAAAGAACACAGGGCACTACGAGTTTTTATCAAAATATCTCCCCTCAACTTCTCCACACACTGAGCACAAGTATCTGAAACAACTGTTTCCGTGTGGTCTGGAGTCGCTCTTGGTCCCATACAGACTAACACTGACAGTCCCAAAAGCTTACTGCGGTAAATTAACCTCCAAAGCATCCATTTACCATTAACTAGACAGCTTAAATGTTGGAAATGATAAGCTAAACTATGATATCAGATATTGGATTCAACCCTATCTAGAAACAATTTCATGAAATTCAAGATGGGCTATTTGCCATGTAATTAAAAGTCTCATTTGATTAGTCCCTCACAAGTTCAGAAGTACAGGCTAGCAGTCAAAGCCCACAGGGAACATAAGAACAATAAAAAAAAATATTTACGTGCCACACAATGTGCTGCACATGTAATTGATCATTTCAATAGTTTTATGAAGACTGAATAAAATATCCTCTCCATTTCCAGTAGGAGAATTTGAAGAGGTCATAATACTCAATTATCTTGATTCTAAAACAAAACAAAACAAAAACAGTCTACTGGTAGCTCAGATCCAATCAGTACAAGAGGTGATGGTCAGAGGCTGAGTTCACCCTTTTTGGATCAGCCTTTTACCACGGGCTTGTCTGTTTTCCACCTCGTCCGAACCACTACATTGGCGTGCCTCGCTCAGTTTAAACGGCACCATAAAATCTTTTCCTCTTCGGTTGAATTTGGCTCTCTCCAGGAAGTTTTGGTGGCAGGACTGTACATTAAGGGTATAACACAAAAATGCAATGCTGTGTATGTTTATACAAGATGTGAGGTCACCAGACCTTGTTCCCAAATGCCAAATTCTTCTAATCAGCAGCGTAAACTATTATACGAATGTTTCAGGGTGGCTGCCTCACATGAACACCAGCCCAGACTCCCAGCCCCTGAGGCCCCGTGGCAGCTGTCTGCTCCTGCTGAGCTGGGCCCTCCATGGCCATTGCCAGCCTTCCTAGAGACAGAAAGCTGGATTCAACCAACAGCTTTTAAGTCTGCTTAGAAGGAAGAGGAAACTTATTGTGCAGTGACCTGCTGGATTTTGTAAGACTGTATATAACAGGCCTTTAGGCTGAAGTGCTAACAATGGCATGAAAAAAAACCCTCTGACACTGTTATGAAGCCTGCTCCTACGGCTAGGAAAGGATTTTAACCTGAGATCGGCTGGGAGATTCAAGCAATTGGGGTTTTTCTACCAAATGTAGAGCATTTTATTATGATGCAACTACTTTTTCAAAATACAAAATGAGCAGCCAAGCCCTAAAGTACATGAATGTGAAATAAGGTCACCCCAGGGAAAAACACAGTTGCCCCCTAAATGTTCCTGCATGGCTTCCTTTCTCTGTTCCACAGGGTTCTCTGAAAAGGCAGCTCAAACGATCAGGTCTCCTTATCATAGAGGCTGGGAAGGAAACTAAGAGACAAAACCTAGGACGGCTGCTGGTTAGCCTTCGTTCTGCTATAATTTTCAAAAGCAAAAACGAGTAAATAAAAGTCCAGTCACCTAAATGTCACCTAAATTACTGAGTAATTTCCTACCTAGGAATTTAGGTAGGAAATTCTACCGCTTCATGACACGTGTCATGCTGTCCCCTTATTCCAGATGTGATTTGGGGCCCTGCACACTACAAATTATGAAATAAAACAACCGCATTAATTGGGCTCACATCCAACCTCTGCTAACAGTGATTGCTGCCAAGGACGAACATTCGCTCTCAGGGAGGCGGCTCCATGCGTGACAGGCAAAGCGACAAGCTTAGGGCTTCAGAAGTAAGGAGCACTGATAAAACACAGGACAGGCAAGTCTCAGCACATGGAATGAACTTCCCAAACAGTGATAAACAGTCCCCAGGGAGGTTTATTAAATAGCAAGTAACATTTCTGCTCGTTGGCCTGGGACCTCCAGGTCAGAAAAAGAAAACCCAATATCTCAGGCTAAAAATGCTAAGATCCTAAGAAACGTCTGGAATGATTTGTGAAATAAGCATGAAGTTAGACATTTTTCTGTGTGCTTCTCAAGAATTCCTAATCATCTGTTTTTTCATATTATTATCAGAAAATATTAATTCATATTAGCTCCTGAATTAACAAATTCTTTAGGACTGTCTAGTCTACAGAGAATTGACTCAGAAAAAAAAATAAATAACAGGACTAATTCTATTTTTTTGAAGCTACAAATTACAGTATTACATTCAATGTCAAAGGAAAGGAGAAATTAACTCTATAAACATAATTCAGTTTTGCCTTAAAAATGTCAGGCAGAGAAAATCCTGAAAATATTCATGAAAAAAACTGTTCTCGTGCTGGCAGCAGTATTTAGAATGAACAATTTCCTTTATTAAACATGAAAAAAACCTAAAAAATAATAATTAATAATTAACCAGTTGCTGTGAAGAGAAGGGGTCTGACAACTATGAAATTGAAAGACTCCATTAATATTATATGTGTTTTACTTTAAGCAAATTAGATGTGCTGAATAAAATTTGAATTTGCAGATGAATTATTTGCTTTTAAAGTCATCTACCACCCCCCACACACACACACACACACACACAAAAACTAAAAATAGAAAATGTTGCTTTCATTCATTTGAACTATTCTATTGACAGAAGAAATCAATGCACAATTTCAGGAAACAAAGGCAGGCACACTAGGCCTCCCTGGATAATTGTTCCAGCCTGATGCCACACACAGCTGGTGTTATGCAGACTCCCACTTCCTCAGCAAGAGAGCCTGGACAAGGTCAATTTAATATTAAAAACAAACAGACCATAGTCAGGTGTGCAGCTGGTGATTACCCAGCAGATGAAGACTCAAGGACTCGGGACCTGGGTAATTTATATCTAAAACAATGTAACTCCAGTCCTCAGTATAGAATCAAATGTAAGCACACATTTCTGCTTAGTGGAGGCTTGAAGGGAAGCTAGCATGTTGCAATACCACAGTGAAGGTCTTTCATAATATGCACAAATACTGGATAGAAGAGCAATGCTGCTGCTTGTTAATCTTTACCTAACCAAACAAAAACATCTCTGATACAGGCCAGTAAAAAACTTAAAAGGAACAAACTAAACGGTAAATGCATAGGACTTTTCTTTCCCTACCATCCCTCCTTAAATCGTGATAATCCTGTGCATCCCAATTAAGAATCAAGAAGAGTTTATCAAATTCCTTAGAGGAGAAAATGCCACCTAATCCATTTAAACAATGCAAAGCATGCAGGATTTATATCAAAATATCATAAAACTTGAAAAAATTACAGATGTCCATGACTTCAAGAAAAGGAAACAAACAAAAATACAAGCAAATAAACCAGATAAATTAGAGAATGGTTATTTGTATTTAAAAAGATTCTCCTTAAATATCACACTTGAGATGTTACATATGGTACCACTACAAAGATATGAGTTCCATTCACATTTTCCTTAATAAAGAGAAGGAAACTGACATTATTGTTTCCTTCAATAAGCAAGGCACTCAGAGATGAGATTAACTAAGTACCAGTGAGAGGTGAAGTAAGCATAAAATTCCATAACCACTAATGTTATTCATTAAATGTGTCCCAACATCATATAGGAAGCTATCGAATGGACAAATTATATTTAATATTGAGTTTGGTAGGCACTAACATGAGTAAACCCAAGTCCTACAAAAAATGCAATGCATTTGGAAAGATAAGGTGATAAAAGACTCTAATATAATAATACCTACTAATAATAGGTAACATTCATTAGTTACCTGCCTCTGCCAGTTAATAAGCATTTTATGTCATTTAACTCACAACAGTCTCATGGCATAGTATTACATTTTACAGAGGAAAAAAATTAGGCACAGAGACGTTAGTTAAGCTACCGGCCACACAGCTGATAGAATGAGGATTCCAGCCCAGAAAGTAAACTCCAGAGCACACAAACCAGGAACCATGCACCCTCCCATTATAAAGTGCAATGGGATGTTTAAAAATGTGGGATGCTTTTTAGTAGGGGGCAGTGATTGGGGTATTGGAGGTACAGAGGGAGGATGATGTTAAAGAAGGAGTTGAGCATAATTGCTCTGTGCGTAAAAGAGGTATCTATGATGATGATCATAAGATGGTGGTTAAAAAAAAAAAAAAGGTTGAGAATCACATGGGGAGAGCCAGGAAAATTCATGGAGTAAATGGTACCTGAGATGAACGTCAAAAGTGAAAGCGTAATTAAGATTTAAAAAGCTGGGGCTGGCCGTGTGGTGCGTTGGTTAACAGTTGGCTTGGGATGCCAGCTCTGAGCAGCAGGGCCCCGGTTCAGATCCCACATGAGGGCCAGTGACGCTGCGCCCTCTACAGCCAAGATGGTGAACAACAGCTCAACCTGGAGCTGAGCTGCTGTGAGTCGCCAGCGATGCATAGGCTGCAGTGGGGCTGGCTGGCAGCGGGCATGCGCTTTCGTGAGCTGCTGTGAGCCTCCGTGAGCAGCCGTCCAGTGGCCGGCGACTGATCTGCCTCATCCGGGAAGAATGTAATGATCACGATACCAACATGGGCCAGTGAAGCAACGTCCTCCACAACTAGACTAAAGAACAAAAGGACAGCAACTTGTCTGTTCCCCTTCCCTGATTCCCCAGCGCTGTTCCCCTCCCCCAATTCCCCAATAGAATCTTTAAAAAAAAAGATTTAAAAGCTGGAAATAGGGGTGAGGCCAACTAGAAGGTCTTGCATGAGAAAAGGCACTTAGGAAAAAACAAATAATATACACAGAGCAGTAGCAGGGGTGGGAGTTAAGCCAGGAGAAGAAAGCTGGGGTCACATGGTGTCTAGCTTTGAACACCCAGGGAAAAGTTTATATTTAGTTCAAAAAGCAATGGAGATGTTGTATGTCAACTATACTTTAGTAAAAAATAAATAAATGGGGGAAGAATCAATACAAAGTCACTGAGAGTGCTTTGAACAGGTGTTGGGCATTAATGAAAAACATAATTAGCAAGCTAGATGACATGAAAGAATACAAACTGTATAATTCTATATATATATTAAGTCCAAGGCAAACCTAATCTTAAATTATAAAAATCAGAAAATCATTGCCAAGTGAGGAAAGCTGTTTGGGACGATGGAACTTTCTGAAGCGATAGAAGTGCTCTATATCTTAATTGGATGGTGCTTACATGAGTGTGTATAATTGTTAAAACTCATAGAATTAAACACTTAATAACTGTGCATTTTACAGTATGTGAGTTATAACTCAGTTTTTCTTGAAAGGCAAAAAATGCACATCTAGAATGGTCTAGGTGTGGAGGAAAGGGTACTAGGAAGACAAGTTCAGGTGACTATTACAGAATCCAGGAGAATAATACCCGCAGTGAGGACACTGGATGTAAGGAGAAGCAAAACAATCACATATAAATGTATACGTGTAAAAACATTTAGACCAGTCAATATCAATACAAATAAAGTATATCTGCATGAATTGTAATGTCATTCATCTTGTCCCTTTAGAACGTAGGCCGCCAATTTAACAAAATCAACTAAAGTTAAAAAGACTTAACAATACCAAGTGTGGACAAGGATATGAAACAATCGAACTTCCATACATCGCTGGTGGGAATGTAAAAAAGTTTAACCATTTTGGAAAACAGTTTGACAGTTTCTCAACAATTGCATTTCTAGGTCTATACCCAAGAGAAATGAAAACATGTCCACACAGAAAATTATACGTAAATTTATTTTTACGTGTATTTAGCAGCTTTATTCTTAGAACTGAAAACAGGAAACAACTCAGCATCAATGGGCAAATGACTGAGCCAATTATGTTATTTCTGTTACTCAGTAATAAAAAAAAATGAATTACCAATAGCCACAATAACATGGCTGAAAACATTATGCTGAACAAAAGAAGTCAATTGAAATGATCCCATTTATATGAAATTCTAGAGACAGGGAGATTGGCTGCAAAATAGCACAAGGGAAATTTTGGAGGATGATGGAAATGTTCTATATCTTGAATGTAATGACAATAAAGGTTACACAGATGTATATATTTGCCAGAATTCATCAAACTGTACCTTTTAAATGGATACATTTTATCATATGTAAATTGTTTTTAATAAAATTATTTAAAGAAAAAACTGGTTTGCTTGTCATGTTATGTACATTACGCATATACAACACCAATTCCAATGAAAGCCAATTTTTTCTTGAATCATGGGCACTGGTGTCAAAAATAATTTCATCTACACTGCCTTAACTGAATGAGAAACTAGTTTTAATATTATTACGATCTCTGTTCTCCCTCTCTCACTACCACACTCCCATATCCAGTTGAACCTTAATTTTCTTTTTTTTTTTTTTAAAGATATTTTATTGGGGAACTGGGGGGATGGGAACAGTGCTGGGGAATTGGGGGAAAGGGAACAGACAAGTTGCTGTCGTTTTGTTCTTCAGTCTAGTTGTGGAGGACGTTGCTTCACTGGCCCAAGTTGGCACCATCATTGTGCTCTTCCCGGGCAAGGCAGATCATTCGCCGGCTTCTGGACGGCTGCTCACGGTGGCTGCTGGCTACACATGGTAGCCTATGGCAACCCACTGCCACAGGGGCTGCAGCCTACGCCGTCGCCAGCGACTCACGGCAGCCCAGCTCCAGGTTGAGCTGTTGTTCAGCACCTTAGCTGTAGAGGGCAGTGTCACTGGCCCTCATATGTGGGATCCGAACTGGGGCCCTCTGGCGTCCTAAACCAGTTCTTAACCATCACACCACTCGGCCGGCCCTGAACCTTAATTTTCTTGAAAACACTTTCCTCTCTTATTTTTTATCAGATGCTACTCCTCTACATTCAAAAAATATTTGAATCAAACAGGTCTGCATGTCCTGTCTTACTTTTGTCACCCAGTGTTATTCTGAAAACAGACTAGAATTAAAACCTTCAGATGTCCTAGGATTTTGTTTGTTTTATTTTCCTTTCACTCACTTAAAATAACCTTTTTTCAAACAAAATATTATGCAAGTGCCAAATATGCAAAGCAGACATACATTTATAAGTTCAAATTTATAACATTTAATAATAAAATCAATCACTAAGTAAAAAAGTTCATATATCAGTAGTACCCAATATATCAAAGTCAGTTATTTTTAATATGTGAATGTATCTGTTGTTCTTTTAGTTTCTTAGTAATTAAAATTGAAATTCAAATCAAATATTAAAAGCAGAGTTCAACAAACAAAGGCCATGGCCACAGCCTGCCTACCACCTGGTTTTTTACGGTCCTTGATCTAAGAATTGTTTTTTTACATTTTTAAATAGTTGGGGGAAAAAATATTTTGTTATATGTGAAAATTACGTGAAATTCAAGTTTTATTGGACTACAGACACACTCATTTGTCGATGGCTGCTTTTTGCTACAATGGTACAGCTGAATAGTTGCAAAAGTGACTACATGGCCCACAAGCCTAAAATATTCACTATCTGACCCTTTCCAGAAAAAGTTGCAGACCCCTGACTTAGAGAATCCCCACAGTACCAACTTCATGAACTCGAGTCTGGAAACTACTTATGGCAAAGAGTTATTTTTCCAAGATGGCCACTCCAGCATTTCCCATCCTACTTGTTCTTCTATAATGTGACCACATCACTCCCTCAGCAAAACAAGGACTCTAATTCTCTTCCCTTTGAATCTGGGCTCATCTTAGTAACTTGCTTGGCCAATGTAAGATGGTGGAAGTGACTTCTGAGACTTCCAAGACTAGGTCGTAAGAAACCTTGCAGCTTCCTCCTAGGTCTCTTGTAAAGCTGTGTGGTGGGATGCCTCCTCTGAGAACCAAGCACCATGCTGTGAGCATCTCGAACCTAATGGAGTAGCCAAATACAGGCATTCCTGCCTACAACTCCAGCGGAGTCCTAACAGCCAGCCTCATGACAGCCACGTGACAGAGCGGTCCTGGACCTACAGTTCAGGTCAATCTGGATGACTGCAGCCCCAGCAGACATCTGACTGCAACTTCATTGAAGACCCTACATGGGAACCTCCCATGGGTCCAGTCAACTCACAGAACTACGAAATACAATAATAAATGCTTATGTTAAGCTTTGGTTTTGGGGAGTGGATTATTACGTAGCAATAGACAACTAAAAAGCCATTATACTAAAATAAATCTAGGAATGTTTCTGATGAGAAATTCCAGACTTTTGAGTCAAGCCCAGGTTTGGACTATCCATACATATTACCAGGCCAAACCCTACCAAAGCCTCCTGCTAACCCTAGTTATTCTGGAAGTAGCCATTGATGAAGGAAGTGGTAAATAATACCCTAATGGAATCACTGTGATTTTCTAATCTATATTCATTCCAATTCATTCCAGGCTCACCACTCCCCCAAAATATGCTAATAAACATGAATCTTAACATCCTGAAATTCTCACAGAGAAATGGAAAATAATTTTTCTAATTCCTGAAATTACATCAGGATTGGTAAAGAAACAATTCTATCTTTTTTTGTATTTTTTAAATTTTTATTAAATTTATGGCTTAATAAAATTATATAGGTTTCAAGTATACAATTCTATACTACATCATTTATATATTGCCTTGTGCTCACTACGCAAAGTTAAATCTCCTTCTATAACCAAATATTTGACCCCCTTTACCCTCTTCTACTTCCCCCCTCTCCCCTTACCCTCTTGTAACAACTAAACTGCTGTCAGTGTCTATGAGTTTTTGGTCGTTTGTCTTGTTCCTTTGTTGCTTTCAGTTTTATATCCCACATATGAGTGAGTGAAGTCATATGGTTCTCGACTTTTTCTGTCTGACTTATTTCACTTAGCATAATAATCTCAAAATCCATCCATGTTGTCGCAAATGGCAGTATTTCATCTTTTCTTATGGCAGAGTAGTATTCCATTGTGTATATATACATCTTTATCTAATTATCTATCAAAGGACACTTTCGTTTCCATGTCTTGGCCACCGTGAATAATGCTGCAGTGAACATAACGGTCCATATATCTTTACAAATAAATGTTTTCAGATGTTTACGGGTAGATACCAAGGAGAGGGAATGCTGGGTCATATGGTAATTCTATTCTTGATTTTTTGAGGAACCTCTGTACAATTTTCTACTGTAGCTGTACCAATTTATATTCCCACCAGCAGTATATGAGGGTTCATTTTTCTCCACACCTCTCCAACACTTATTACTACTTGTCTTATTGATAATGACCATTCTAGCAGGTGTGAGGTGGCATCTCATTGTAATTTTGATTTGCATTTCCCTAATAGGTAGTGAAGTTGAGCATCTTTTCATATATCTGTTGGCTGTTTGTATGTCTTCTTGGGAGAAAGAAGTGTCTGTTCGGGTCCTCTGATCATTTTTTAATTGGATTTTTCTTGTTTTGTTGTTGAGTTGTATGAGTTCATTTTATATTTTGGATATTAGCTCCTTATTGAAGGTGTTGTTTGCAAATAGTTTTTCCTATTTGATTGGTTGCCTCTTTGTTTTGTTGACAGTTTCTTTTGCTGTGCAGGAGCTTTTTATTTCATTTATTTTAGCTATTACTTCCCTTGCCTTTGAGGTCAAATTCATAAAATCCTCTGTAAGCCCAAGATCCATAAGTTTAGTACCTATGTTTTCTTCTATGCAATTTATTGTTTCAGGTCTTATGTTTAGGTCTTTGATCCATTGCATGCTTTTCGCTCCTTTGTCAAAAATTATCTGCCCATATATATGTGGTTTCTGGGTTCTCAATTCTGTTCCATTGGTCTGTGCATCTGTTTGTCTGCCAATACCATGCTGTTTTGATTACTGTTGCTTTGTACTATAATTTGAAGTCAGGGAGTATGAAACCTTCAGCCTTGCTCATTTTTCTTAGGAATGCTTTGGCTATTCGGGGTCTTTTGTGATTCAATAAATCTGATGATTTTTTTGGTAGTATTTGTTTTTAAAATATGCCATTGGGATTTTGATGGGGATTGCATTAAATCTGTATATTGCTTTGGGTAATAATGGCCATTTTAACTATGTTGATTCTTCTAATCCATGAACACAGACTATCTTTCCATTTCTTTGTGTCTTCTTCAATTTCTTTTAATATCTTGTAGTTTTCAATGTATAGGTCCTCCACATCCTTTGTTAAGTTTATTCCTAGGTATTTTATTCTTTTTGTTGCAATTGCAAAAGGAATTCTTTTTTCATTCCTTTCTTGAAATTTCCTTGTTAGTATATAGGAATGCAATGGATTTTTGTACATTGACTTGGTATCCTGCAACTTTACTGTATTTTTTTATTGTTACAGTTTTTTGATGGAATATTTAGGGTTTTCTATATAAAGAATCATGTTGTCTGCAAAAAGTAACAATTTGACTTCTTCATTCCCATGTGGATGCCTTTTACTTCTTTCATTGGCCTGACTTCTCAGTTTTAATGCTGTAAATAAACTAGTGATTATAATACCTCATTATTTTTAATTAATAATCTCAAAAAATGATAAGTGAACTTAGATGAGATGTAGTCAAGTTATCAGTACACATGAAAGTATCAGTATATAGCAGTTTACCTCTAACACATTTGGGCTTAATAATAAAAGTCTATATGCTATTTTGTTTGTGTCACCTGTTCCTGCTCCAAAAGATGACAAGTAAGACATGTTTACTGACATGTTTCTGATATGTACCAGTTATGTGTAATAAACTCCTTAGCCTAGAAAATTTAATTACACTCAATATTAACCCCTTATAAAGCCCACACATTATACTACCTTAAGCCACAGTAGATTCAAATTTTAAACAATGGGAGCTTAGTATATGTTAGGTTCCCTGCTACATTCTGGGGATGTATCTTCAATTGTTTTCAATTTCATTCAAAAGAAATCAGTGGTGTCTTGAATTATTAACCCATTCACATTACTGAGAACCATAATGTAACACAGGATAGCATGTTTCATATTTAAACAGATATTATTGAAACACTTAAGATTTCCCTCTTTTTTTCTGAATTCAGTAATTGTTTGCAAGTTTATTTAAATATTTATTGATGTGGCTGTTATTCTCACTAATGTGGAAAACACTTACACAAGCATTTAGATAGTGTTTTAAAACATTCCAGCTGTTAGTGGCTTAAGCCAGTCCTACAAGAGTGCTGTGACCAGTTAGTGATGCCTGCCCTGGAGGTGACCAGTACTGAGGAGTTCACTGGGCACCCGCCAACTCTGGCTATTGCTCTAGTTTCACGCACTCTCCTCCCTTCAGATCTCCTAATGCGTCCCTTCAAAGATCCCCACGATGGACCTTCTCCCCAGTCTTAGGAAGTGACATTTCCCTTTCTTCAGCCAATCTTTCCCTCTGCGGGGGTCTACCCTCCACTCTGGTGCAGGTGTGTGCTGGCCCAAAAAGGCCTCTTACCCTAACACCAAGAGTTCACTAGATAAGCAACAATTTGGGCCAGGAGAGCTTAGATGGTAGAGGGCCAAACCCTGGTAGAACATGGTAGAACAGTGATCTGAATGCCGACAATTGAGCACCTGAGTTTGTACTTAGTCACAGCATCCAGCATGTGGTTGCTGCCAATTCTACAACGTGTATTAAACTGCATCTTTGTCTTTCGGTTTCATAATTATAGGAATCCATTATTAATACAAGTAAAATCTCTACAGAGACAATATTACAAGTTATTATTTTAGCACAGTAAATGTGACTACATTACAGGACTTTTAAAGAATTCAAAACATGCACATTTAATTGAAAACACATTCAAGGGTGTGTTAATGAATGCTTTATGCTTATTAGAAAAAAATGAGATAGCAATACTCTTCAAAAAACAATTTTAAAAAATGACCATACATTTTATATTCTGGCATTCCATATGGCCTCATATTAAAAGTTTAATTTTGGGGCTGGCTGAGTGGCTCAGCTGGTTAAGAGCTCACTTGGGAGCACCAGCTCTGAGCAGCAAGGCTGCGGTTCGGATCCCACATTGAGGGCCACTGACGCTTGCCCTCTACAGCTAAGATGGTGAACAACAGCTCGACCTGGAGCTGGGCTGCTGTGAGTGGACGGCAACAGCGACATCGTAGGCTGCAGTGGGGCTGGCAGTGGGCTGCTGTGAGTTATGTGAGTGGCTGGCAGCCAGCGTGAGTGGCCAACAGCAAGTGTGAGCTGCCGGGAGCTGCTGTGAGCGGCCAACCAATGACCGGCGACCCATCTGCCTCACCCAGGAAGAGCACAATGATCATACCAACATGGGCCAGTGAAGCAACGTCCTCTACAACTAGACTGAAGAACAAAAACAGCAATTTGTCTACCTGTCTATTCCCCTTCCCCAATTCCCCAACGCTGTTCCCCTCCCCCCAATTCCCCAATAAAATCTTTAAAAAAAAAAAGTTTAATATTATTTGAACATAATTTATTGCAGTGAACATTATTAATGTTAAAAATATACATTATCAGTGACTTTTCTGACTCAGAATCCATAACAACAATGAATCCTGTTCACATCCTGTGAAACTCCATGGGGATTCTATGGGGAAAGTTTCCATATATGGTAATTTTTCTCTATAGACTCCCCACAGTTTATACAGGATATGAATTTGCTCCACTGTAACAATGAAAACAACAGATCACTGAAATCTCACGTGTATTTTCTGTTGAATAAACTACATACTGACAATCAGGGAAACTAATATTCAAGTGAAAATAAGTAATCTGAGAATTTAAAATGAACCACTTGGTATTTTTAGTCTATATTTGGACTAACAGAATAAATATATAAATATCCAAAAGAAAATCTTATTTAGTTTAACATATTCTCTTGATACTAAAAATTATAATGTCAACTATTAATAGGCAAGAGACCCCAAAAGGAAATTTCACATAAAAACTTATGTTGTGAAAAGGATAGAAAAGTTTATACTGTAAGACAAGTTGAAAATGTTATGAGCTTTAGCTTCCCAGGCTTCTGTATGACCACGTCCCAACGTAAATATTTATGATCTATAATTATTTTTCCATACTTGTAACTTTAGCAATCTGTGGTATTCTACTTATCTAAAGTCATGTAATAATTCTTTTTTTATATTCAGTGCTATGAGTGCAGACTTAGAGGTAAATTTTTGTGTATACACTTAAGTATTTATATTTTTGCTTTAAGTAACAATGAAAGCATTTAAAATCCAACACAGCTAAATACTAACACCCAGATTCAAGTTGTAGTTTCATATAATAAAAATTCATAAAGGGCAAAAGAAAATATAGTACTAAAATGTCATACTAAGTACTAAATGTCAAACATACTAAACAAAAACAGCAGTCACCGATATCATTATTTAATAAGAACTAGTGCTTGTATTGGCAAGTTGTCCAGTTGTGAACAGCCATTTTTGAATAACCACAGTTACTATTAACATCTCAGGCGATTCACAGAAATTACACCAACACAATAGATTAACCAGGGCTAATCTTACATGTGATTAGATGTCAACAATGGCCTCAAAACGCACATAAAAAGGGAGCCTGACTTATTTCCTTCTCTATGAAAGAGATGCCTGTTTAATTATTTTCTTGGTGACCTAATATTGCTAGAGTATATTCATTGACTATCTCCCACACAGTGGCTCAAAATTTTGAGATAATTCTTTTGTGCTTGGAAACATGGTACCGTACTCAGTACTAAAACTGAAAAGCTGCCACTTTTAATGCATTTATCAGTAATGAAAATAAAAGGCAACAGCTGACCTTTTGGTGCCCATCAAAGACAAACCACATGTACCCCAAATCCTTTCCAGCATCTGGCTACCTACCCGAGGTGCTGTGGGAATCCAAAGGTTGGCAGGGAAGCCTTGTGGGCTCCACACCAGAGCTAAAGGGAACTGACAACCCACCACATGAGCCCACCATTTCCCCTTCACCACCAAGCACACTAAACATTACTGCTTTACTAGCACTTTGGTGATTTCTTTTTACCTTTCATAGATGCATTAGATATTCTTTTTAATGTATTACTACTATAATAAAATTCTAGAGGGAGGGATTAAATGAAACTATTTGCCCCAGGAGCACTCAAAAGGTAAGTAAGGCGTTGCTCTCTTCACTGTCTAATAAAGCAGGTGCTTTAGAAGACACATTAATGTGGCAAACCAGGGCAAAATTCCCAACACAGCACATCTTAAATGGCACCTTTGAGCCCTGAAAAATTAAACATGGGTGGGGAGAGAGGAGAAGGACTGGGCCAGAAAAATGTTAATTGATAGTAGTTGATTGATACTCTTCAGAGAATAACTGGTTTTATCAGGAAGGACATAACCAAATGGCAGCAATGCGAAACCAGTTTTTCTTACTCCACGAAAAATTAAATTTCCCTCCCTTTCTAAAATTTTAAGAGGAAGCTAAATTTTTAAAATTTTTGTGGAATTTAATTTATTGATTTGAAAATATCATTAAATCAAATTAAGTGCCCAAATGTGGATTTTAATGACCACTCCCCTCAACCAAACTTTACTTATAGTACCTTCTTCTTAAACCTAAATTATTCTCACCACAGAAATTAAAATTTCATTTCCTCACATCAGATAAAAAGCAAACATGCTGCTCCCATTTTTAGACATGGGAAATTTCAACAAAGGAAGAACTCTGTGAAATACATCAAGATGGTAACAAAGTTACAGAAGCCACACTTCCTGCTTTGTAACGATTAATCTACACATAACATAGAACGCTTCCATTTCAAAGTGGTCAAAATAGATTGTGGCCAAACTACACAACTATGGGAGACTCAGACCCACTAAGTCAGGAAAAACAGGCTGGCACTGTTGGAGACATTCACTAAAACACTGTCAGACAGAATTTATTAATTCTGGTGCCATAACTATGTAAGTCTTTAACTTTGAGGAACAAGGGTCTACTCTTCCAGGTGAATTTTTTGGTCATTTCCAAGGCTCTTTGTGTGGCAGAGGTGGTGAAGAGAGAGACATTTTAGTATTTAAACCAAGCAATACTATTTCAGTGAGATAGAGCATGTTATAATGTGATACCCAGGCTACTACAAATCCCTGACCTCCAAGATCTGAAACACAAGGTCAGCTTAATCAATCCAGTACTTGAAAATGAAGACATTGACATCTCCTTCTCTTATAGGCAAAGAGCAAGGAGGGGAGAAAGAAAATTTAAAAGAGCCATTTACACATGACTCTATGGACATGGAAGTCAGAGAGTGAATCCCTTTTGATGAGAAATAATATTCACTGGGAAGCATGGTCACAAGTGAACTTTCTGGAGTAATAAAAATGTTCGGTATCTTTTCTGGGTAGTGGTAACGTGGGTGTGAACATACGTGAGAGTTCACTGAGCTGCACACTTTGAATTACGCATTTTATTGTATGTAAACCATACCTCAATTAAAAAAGTTAAAGCATCCAGTACAAGGAAAGTACTGCAACCGGGATCAAAGGTAAGAATCACAAATTCAGAACGTTAGAAAAAAACTGACCTTTCCGAGTTCTAGCACAGCACTGTACACAGGGCATATAGTTAAACAAGTTATTTATTATAAAAAGTCAGTAAGAATATCCCAGGTGGTATGGAAGGTCCCTTCTGAACTAATTAGAGCTTCAAATGTGACTATTTTTCTGAATATTCTAAATATAGTTTCAGCCTATATAATAGAATTTAAGGGTGGAAATTAAAGGCCTAGAAAGCTATGCTCAAAACACAAAGAAAATCCACTTGTTTTAACTCTGAGTACAGATTTAAGGCATCTCCTTATGTGAAGAAGGAAGTCCAATCTCAACACTTAACAACCAGTGACAGGATGAATCCATCCATGGTCTTCTAGTGACAAGCAAGAAACAAGATTTAATAGTAAAGTTTTAAGAGTTTAAAAAAAAAAAGCCAAAAACGTATATGATGGTGCTCTGTCTTCTGAATAGTATTCTGACTGTTCAGTAATCTGGTAGCTAAGGAGACCAAAAGCAACTAGCAGTTTTCAAACATACCACATAGCACATGGGTGATATTATCACAAGTCAAGTTTGATAATCAAGAATGGCTGTGGTGGGCCAGCCGAGTGGCGTGTTGGTTAAGAGCTGGCTTGGGATGCCAGAGGGCACTGGTTCAGATCTCACATATGAGGGCCAGTGACACTGCCCTCTGCAGCTTGGATGCTGAACAACAGCTCAACCTGGAGCTGGGCTGCCATGAGTCGCCGGCGACGGCGTAGGCTGCAGCCCCTGTGGCAGTGGGCTGCCATGGGCTACTGTGTGTAGCCAACAGCCAGCATGAGCGGCCAGCAACCGCTGTGAGCAGCCGTCCAGAAGCCAGCGACTGATCTGCCTCCCCCGGGAAGAGCGCAATGATGGTGCCAACTTGGGCCAGTGAAGCAATGTCCTCTATAACTAGACTGGAGAACAAAAGGACAGAAACTTGTCTGTTCCCCTTCCCCAATAAAAATCTTTAAAAAAAAAAAGAAAGAAAGGCTGTGGTGCTGGCCAGACTAGAGTTCATGGTCCAAGAACCCAAAGACACCCACTCTGAGTTTCAGCTTCCATTTTCAGCTACACAAAGTAATAAGGCTAACTTTCCTTTAGTAGATAAATATTTCTGTCCATATCTAGGTTCCTACATTAACAAAATTCTATGACTGAAGTTAAACTGGTTTTGCCTCTTAATAATCTGTTTCCATTTCTGGGATGACAATGAAGAAGATAAAAAGTTTTAGCCTTTTGTAGGCCAGCCGAGTGGGTCACTTGGTTAAGAGTTAGCTTAAGAGCACAAGCTCTGAGCAATAGGGCCGCCGGCTCAATTCCCACATGGGCCAATGAGCTGGGCCCAAGCTGAGCTGCCACTGAGCTGCCAACAGGTGGCAGGATGGCTCAGGTGGTGAGAGCATGTGCTCCTAACAACAAGACTGCCTGTTCGATGGTGGCCTATGCCCACCCACAACTAAGACTAAACTCAGCACCTTGAGCTTAGAGGCCACGAGCTGCCAATGGGCAGCCAGTGGCAATTGGCACCCTCCACAACTAAGATTGAAGAACAGCAACTTGACTGGTCCCCCTCCGCAATTCCCCAACACTGTTCCCCTCCCCCAATTCCCCAATTTAAAAAAAAAAAAAAGTTTTAGTCTTTTAGGATATTGATTTCAAGCTGATTATTAAAAAATAAAAGACTCAGAAAGCACCTTTGACCCTCCCGACTTCCCTGCCCAAGAGATTCAGAGGGAAAGACCTACTGCAGGAAGCAAATCTTAGGATGTTACCTTAGCAGACTAAATTGAATTATGTATGATCGCTAAGAGGGGATCAAACAGGGGCCTGTTTACTGGGTTACCCCCATGTCTATCTCATTGTTTCTGGGTCACGTAGCAAAAATTTACTTGCCATGTGTGTTCTGCTCTTTCTCAATTACCTGTTAGTCACCGATTCTCACTTTTGAAATCTAAGATTCCATTCCCCCTCCCTTTCACTTCTTTGTCCAAAATCGCATATATACCAAATTTTACCTCCCTGGCATCTGAATTTTCATGCTTATGTGAATTCCCCATGCACATGTATTAAAATTTTATTTTCTCCTATTAATCTGTCTCTGGTGATTTGATTATTGGCCCAGCTAGAACTTAGAAGGTGAGACGAAAAGTATTATATATACCAGGGGTGCCAAAAATATGTATACACATGATTCGTATTCCTCTTTTGTTATCAGTATATATCGAATATTACAGTTTTAATAGTTTTTTCCTTTCTTAAAATATGTATACATTTTTTTGGCACCCCCAGTATAGATATATGTGTGTGTGTGTGTGTGTGTGTACCCCCACAAGAATAATTCCAAATGTACCATTAAGTGAATCAGAAAACTATTTTTAAATTATTAGAATATAGTATTGTCACATGCTGAATAGGACAGTGTATTTCATTGTTAATAAACCTTGACCTTGATTAGGTAAAGTGGTAATTTAAAAAATGGGAAGCTACCATAAACAGCAAAATTTATCAACCCTGAAAGAAAGCCAATCAGGAAACAAAAGAACTGAGGATTATTAGCTCTCTTGAAATACTAGTATTCTGGAATAATCACTAAGCTGTGTACCAATAGTCACACTGATCACCAGAGCTCAGAAGAAAAGATTGAATTATAAATTCCTAAGAAATGTGTTTCTTAAATTTCTGCCCTAGCCCCCTACTCCTCTCAAAGACAGTGTCCTGCCAATTTTTAATGTTCTAGGCCAGCAGGTTGGGTGTCTAAAGAAATTCTTAACTGTCACCTTTGCTCATAGACAATGACCAAATATCCTGCAGAGCCTGTACAGCTGCATTAACAAGTCACACGATTCTACATCCAACATGAAATCACCCTCACGGTACTGAGGCTGGCCATCATTTTATAAATACCAGCTTCAGCTGTCTGCGAGTGCTGTCCAGCTCAACCCACTGCATGAGGCCTGCTCTGCGCCAAAGCAATTTCATTGTATAACTTTTAAGACAGATATGATGCCGCTGGACTGTGACGCTAGCCAGCGTACCAAAATTGAAGGCATTGTGTAAAAAAAAAAAAAAAAAATCCACCTTCAAAATAAGGCATAATTGTTATTCTTTTCTTAATCCACATAAAATGTCTACTCCTATATTTTTATAAAAATATGGAGGAAGAGGTTATACTAATGCTTTTATCCTTTTAGATAAAAAAAAATGTAAACCCTTCTTTCCTTTCTAATTAACACTATCATCTCAGATCCTCCCAGTATCTATTTTAGGGTTTAAGGACCATTCGAGACCCCACAACAATAGATCAGTGACAGATGAGATCCCATCAATTAACACTTTCTGGGAGGCAGCCTGGATTCCTGTGTCCCTCACTCCTCCTGAAGGCCTGGCTGTGACCACAGTGACATCTCTGGCCTTAAGGATGAACAACCCGTTTCAGGGAGAATCCCTTCCCAGAGACCAATTCCTTTGTAATTAGAGTCAAATACAGAAGCTGTTAATGGCCTACGGCAAAGTGACATGAACTCCAAGCCAATGAAACCATGACAGCAAGCAGATTTCTCAACAGCAAAGAAGTGGGATCCGTTTACTTACATGAAGATTCGGTGCCAAACATGGCTGGCTCCAGAGGCTGCTTTAAAAAATCAGAAGGGGAAAAGGCAGGAGGGAAAAGCGGGGCGAGTGTGCATATGAGAGTGAAGAGATGAGCGTCTGCACAGCAGGGGTCACGAGGACAGACAATGCAGTCCAGGCTGTGTCCAGCTGCAAGATTCTCTTCTTACAGCCTGCAGTGTTCTCCCGAGTGACTGAAAAGCATGGTCTCTCCTCCAGCACCAAAAACCAAAACCCAAGAGCTGCTCTGGAAGTCCAATAGGGAAAGACAGGCGACGTGGCTCTGCAGGGATGTAGTGAGGCAGGTCTGGGAGCAGCACCAACGGAGGATACTGCAACTCCAGCCCTGCCGGAGCAGTAAGACAATAGCAGGGCTCATGCAGACACTGCTGACGTCAGAGCACTGCACAGACCGACTGCGCTGGAGCCAGGGGCTCAGGGCCTTGGGGCAGCAGCGAGCAAAGGGGAATGCCTTTGTCACAAAAGGCACGAGACCAACAGCCACGTATACAGTCCCTTCCTGACAGGTCTTCATCCTGTGACTCCAGGCACTAAAACGAGGCCTCAACGAAATTTAAATATAGGCTTTATGGCAACTAACCACAAAGAGATGCAGATCAGCGTTCTTGGTTTTATGCAGCAAGTAGAATTTTTCAAGGGCATTAAGACTATTAGAAAGAGATGAATAAATAATCTACCTTTAAAAATAACTACAGAACTCATTGCTTTTGCTCGAGGCTTATGGCAGACTGACTGATCAAGGGTGTACACTCAATCACAAATATGCGAAAATATGTATGCTACTGCACACACATTCTGGGCATATAAACACACAGAAATGTAGCAGGCACACAGTGGGCACTCAAATTATTAGTTATTTTGCAGCTATTTTTCAAATGTGAAAAGCACTGCTCTAGGAATATGTTTATGTATATTTACTTTTCCTATCCTATTCTTTTCCCGTATTTTTCTTCATTTTTCCTAATGAGAATTCCCATCATTTTCCAAAGTAACTCAGTCACTTAAAGGAGGTGTGCACATACCTGTGTACACCTGTGTTCAAGTCGGCACTTAACGACCAACAAACACAATTCCTTTTAACCTAGCCAAGCAAAGAAATAATTGAAGATATTAATATTTTGTCTCTTGGCTCATTTGATAAATAAGTCTTCCTGCATTACCTTTACTCTTACAAATCTGGTTTAGAAAAAAAAGCTAGAAGTGTACAGATTTTACTAAAATGTCTATTAGTACAAGCAATGAAAGAAGTCTTGTTTTAATGCTTTAAAAGTACTGAAATGTACAAAGTGTGTGTGTATGTGTACTCCCATAATCCCATACTTTTTAAAATCATATAAAATAGGAAGTTCAAGAGCTCAAGTTTCCTCTCCATCCATTCATCCAAAGTATAGACTTTCCCCAATATTTTCTTATTGGGAAGACACATCTTTATATAACACAGCTTTTAAACATTAAATTTTGATATGAATGTGGAGCTGAAAATTACCATCTAAAATATCATTAATAGCTTTTCTGGTCAGTATACATAGATCCATCTCATCCTTTTAATGGCTGGTTAACATTCCATTGTGTGGATGTAGCATAATTTATTCAACATAATTTGACCTTTAGCTAACTGAAAATAAGAAAATGCAATGATGCTATAGAAGATAAAGAGCAAATATTTTGTTGTAGTAAAGAATAACCATAACTAATATTTACTGAATGTTTATTATGTGCCAGATATTATGAGAACTTTACATGTATTAACTTATTTAATCTTCATAACAGCCCTACAAGGTAGACACCGTTATTTTTCACATTTGACAGATGGTAAAATAATTTGCCAAGGCCACAGAGATAGTAAATAATAAGCTAGGATTCAAACCTACGCAGTCTGGTTCCAAAGTATATGTTCTTAACTACTCTTCCATAATGCCTCTAAAGAAACGAATACATAATTACCAAAATTATATTTTAAGAATTCAACTAAAATAAAGGAAAACAGAAATCAATTAAAAAGGTGGAAGAAAAAAATCCTTCAAAGAGAAAGGTCATCTAAAAATGACAGAAAGTTCTATACTAAAACTTGCAGGAATTAAGAAAAATGTGTACCTCCCAAAATAATCAGTCAGGTCACCAACCAGGGGAGAAAATCAATAATGGTAGTGAGATACACCTGTAGACCTTGGAAAGGGCAATATACTTCTAAAGGGTCGAAACCAGAATATAATCTTCCATAAGGTCTATTTTAAATTGCAGACCAGACACTGCACATTGAACAGTCACACAAATGGTGAATGAATGTGGCCATCAGAAAGGCAAGAGGAAAGCAAAATGAGAAAAGATCCCTGGGTAAGAGACATGTCTCACCAGAAGCCACACAGTCTAGATGCAATAACTGTTTTGCCGCCTCACTGATAAAGCTCCTTTGTTCAGCTCAGACGTAAGGGCATATATACGCATATATACATACATTTTTCTGAGCGCCTATATTTATTTCTTGGCACCAACTTCTAAGAGTAAGTAAACGGCTGAGACGTTTTTCAAGAAGTCTACTTTTCAGATAATTATGATAAAACCATCTTGTATTTCGCTTGTCAGCAAAGGTGGACACAGACAAATAGGGGGCTGAGGAAAATGGCGGTTGTGAGGAGGGCTCCAAGTTCTCCCTTGGAAAGCGCCTCAAGTTGAGCAGCTGTAACTCATCAGAGGAACCTCTACTCATCCCCCCAGAACAGCTAAGAGACTCACACGACAATTGCTTGAAGGTGGGCAGACCAGGCGAGTGGGGGAAGAGTGAGACGAGAGGCGTGGAGGCGCAGCCCGTGACTGCTGAGAATGGGGGCCCCAGAGAGCAGATCGCAGAGCGTTGCAGCCTCAGGACGGGCTCAGCCCCTGCGCCCCCGCGGTCCCGCACCAGCAGCACGGCTGGGGCATCTGAGGCATAAGCCTCAGCTCAAAACGGTGGCGGCCGGGTTTTTTTGTTTTTGTTTTTTTTCTCTTTCTTCTTTTTCTTTTTCTCAGACACAAAGCAAAAACCAACGGCAGAGATAAAAACCCACCGCCACCCTCCCTTGGATACCCTGGCCCCGCCATCCCAGAGACTTAAGCTGATCTCTGAATGGAGTAATGTCAGATTACAGAGGTGCTCCTACTCCCAGGGGGTTGAGGAACTCAACTCGGGAAGAGGCTGCAGAGTGTGGGCCTGCCTACCGCGCCCCCTTGGGAGGCAGGGCAACTTCAGCTGCTTAGTCACTCGCAGGACCCCCAGCAGGTGACTTTTAGTGGCTCAGAAATTTCACACCCCCCCCCACAACCCCTAGAGGAAAGAGTGCCCAAAGACGCACATGGAGCCTTCTGGCTGCGCAGTTCTCAGTGTGCCTCTGGGCAGGCGAGAGCAGAAATGGCATTGACTATGTAAAAACTACCAATCACACCTCATAATCCCATTCATCTGGACCTGCATCGCCAGGGCCACTCTAGGCACCAGGTGGCTGGCTCTTCAACCATGAGACGCAGAGGAGTTTTTGTACAGCAGAGGACAACCTGGAGATAGTTTCATGGACTTTAGCCAAGACTGGCACTGGGTTTTTTGGCGTGCTTTTTGTTTGTTTCGTTGGGGTCTTCTGGGGTTTTTTTGTTTGCTTGTTTTTGTTGTTTTTCTTTTTTCTATTTCATTATCATTTTTAGTTTTTTATATAGGTATATATATGAACATATATATGGATACATACATATTCTTTTTTCTATTTCTTTATTTATTTCTTTCTTATCTCCCCTCTCTCTCCCCTTCTATTCTTTCTTTTCAAGGCTCTACTTTTCCTCGTTCTATCCATTTTTCTGCAATTTCTTTTTTATGTTTGATATTTCTGTGCATGTTTAGTGTTGGTTGTGTTTTACATGTGAGAGTATCTGGTTTCTTTTGGTGGCTGTTGTGGTCCGTGCTTGTTGATCTGTTTTGCTCTAAAATAGCTCTACAGCAGGGCCCAGCCAAAGAGGCACAAGAATCATCACACCCAGAGGCCAACTTTAGATAAAACCAGAGCATTTCTGGGTTGACCTACAAGAGTCACACCCAAAGTGAAATTGCTACAGACACAAGAGCACATAAGGGCCAAGCCTCATCATAGGGATTAACCCTTACACAGCAGCTCATAAACTGTGGACACAGCTAATCCTCACAGCTAGTCAGCCTGGGAGTCAATCCCACCTACTGACAAGCCAAAAGCAACCAAAGCTCAACTCTAACAGAAGACACACAACACAACGAACACCTCTGGTACACACACACAGGAGAACAGGGAGATGGAGCAATTCAAATATAAAGGAAACATACCACATAAGTCCACCCAGAAAAAACTGAGAGACCTAGGGGATCTACCTAACACATCGAAGCAAGCACAAAGAGTAAGCCAGAATGGGGAAACAAAGAAACACGTCCCAAATAAAAGAACAGAAGAAACCTCCTGAACCAGTGGAACTAGAGGAAATAGAGGTAAACAACCTATTAGAGACAGAGTTCAGAACACTGATTATTAGAATGTTCAAGGAAATTAATGAGAATATAAAAAAGGATAGAGAAATCATGAAAAACAACCAGCTAAAACTAAAGAATACAATTACTGAAATAAGTAACAAACTCGATGGAATTACCAGTAGATTGGATGAAGCAGAGGATTGAATCAGTGACTTAGAAGACACGATAGCAAAGATCATACAAGTGGAACAACAAAAAGAAAAAAGAATTAAAAAAAAATTGAAAATAGCTTAAGAGAGCTGGGCAACAACATCAAGCACAACAACATGCGCATCATAGGAATACCACAAGGAGAAGAGAGGGAGCAAGGGATCGAGAACATATTTGAAGTAATAATGACTGAAAACTTTCCTAACCTGGAAAAAAAAATTGACATACAAGCCCAGAAAGTGCAGAGAGTTCCAACCAAGATGATCCCAAACAGGCCCACACCAAGACACATTACAGTGAAAATGGCAAGGGTTAAAGACAAAGACAGAATCCTAAAAGCAGCAAGGGACAGGCAGCGAGTTACTTACAAGGGTACCCCCATAAGATTATCAACTGACTTTTCTACAGAAACTCTGCAGGCCAGAAGGGAGAGGCAGGAGGTCTTCAAAGTGATGAAAAACAAAGGCCTACAACCTAGATTGCTTTATCCAGCAAGGTTATCTTTTAAAATTGAAGGAGAGATAAAGAGCTTCCCAGAAAAGAATAAGCTAAAGGAATTCATTACCACAAGCCAGCGTTGCAGGAAATGTTAAAAGGGTGTCTTTAAGCAGAAGAAAGAAAAAACAACCTAATTAATGAAGACCAGAAACACAAATAACAAAATGGCAGTAACTATGAACCTATCAATAATCACCTTAAATGTAAATGGGTTAAGTGCACCAATCAAAAGACACAGGGTGGCTGAATGGATAAAAAAGCAAGACCCTTGCATATGCTGTATACAAGAGACTCACCTCAGATCAAAAGACACTTACAGGCTGAAAGTAAGGGATGGAGTAAAATATTTCATGCAAATGGAACCGAGAAAAAAGCTGGAGTAGCAGTATTTATATCAGATAAAATGGACTTTAAATTGAAGAACATAACGAAGGACAAAGAAGGGCACTTCATAATAATAAAGGGATCGATCCAACAAGAGGACATAACCCTAGTAAACATCTATGCACCTAACATATGAGCTCCTAAACATATAAAACAGATATTGACAGACATAAAGATGGAGATCAACAGTAACACTATCATAGTAGGGGACTTCAACACCCCACTGTCACCAGTGGACAGATCCCTCCAGACAGAAAATCAATGTGGAGACAGTGGCATTAAATGACACTTTAGACCAGCTGGGTTTAATTGATGCTTTCAGAGCATTTCACCCCAAAGCTACGGAATATACATTCTTCTCAAGTGCACATGGAACATTTTCCAACATAGACCACATGTTAGGCCACAAAACAAGTCTCAATAAATTTAAGAAAATAAAAATCAGGGCCGGCCGAATGGCGCGTTGGTTAGGAGTTTGTCTGGTACACCAGTTCTGAGCAGCAGGGCCCCGGTCGGATCCCACATGGGGGCCAGTGACGCTGCATCCTGTACAGCAGCGGTTCTCAACCTTCCTAATGCCGTGACCCCTTAATACAGTTCCTCATGTTGTGGTGACCCTCAACCATAAAATTATTTTCGTTGCTACTCTACAACTGTAATTTTGCTACTGTTATGAATCATAATGTAAATATCTTTTTGTTTTCCAATGGTCTTAGGCGACCCCTATGAAAGGGTTGTTTGACCCCCAAAGGGTTGAGAACCGCTGCTCTACAGGTAGGATGGTGAACAACAGCTCAACCTGGAGCTGGGCTGCCATGAGTCGCTGATGATGCCATAGGCTGCAGTGGGGCTGGCCAGCAACGGATATGCGCTTTCATGAGCTGCCAAGAGCCGCCTTGAGCGGCCATCCAATGGCTGGCAACCGATCTGCCTCACCGGGGAAGAGCGCAATGATAATACCAACATGGGCCAGTGAAGTGACGTTCTCCACAACTAGACTGAAGAACAAAAAAATGACAGTAATTGTCTGTTCCTCTTCCCCGCTTCCCCAACGCTGTTACCTCCTGCAATTCCCCAATAAAATCTTAAAAAAAAAAAAAATTCGAAATCATATCAAGTATCTTCTCTGACCACAGTGCTATGAAATTAGAAATCAACTACAAGAAAAAAACTGAAAAACACAGAAATACATGGAGGCTGAATAATACGTTACTAAATAGCAAGTGGGTCAAAAATGACATCAAGGAAGAAATCAAAAGATACCTCGAGACAAACGAAAATGAAAACACCACGACCCAAAATCTTTGGGATGAAGCGAAAGCAGTCCTAAGAAGGAAGTTCATAGCAGTGCAGGCCTACTTAAAGAAACAAGAAAAATCTCAAATCAACAGGTTATCCTTACACCTCAGGGAACTGGAAAAAGAACAGCAAAATAAGCCAAAAGGGAGTACAAAGAAGGAGATAATAAAGCCCAGAGCAGAAATAAATGAAATAGAGAGACCAGAAAAAAAATACAAAAGATTAATGAAACCAAGAGCTGTTTTTTTGAGAAGATGAACAAAATTGACAAACCTCTAGCAAGACTCATAAAAAAAAAAACAAAAATAACAAAAGAGGACACAAATTAGTGAAATCAGGAATGAAAGAGGTGAAGTGACAACAGACACCACAGAAATATAAAAAATTTTAAGAAACTAGTATGAGCAACTATATGCCAACAAATTTGACAATCTGGAATAAATGGATAATTTTCTAGAAGCATACAACCTTCCAAAGCTAACTCAAGAAGAAACAGAAAATCTGAATAGGCTGATTACTACCAAGGAAATTGAATAAGTAATCAACAAGCTTCCAACAAACAAAAGCCCTGGACCAGATGGCTTCACAAGTGAATTTTACCAAACATTCAAAAAAGAATTATCACCTATTCTTCTCAAACTATTCCAAAAAAACCAGAAGGAGGGAAGGCTCCCAAACTTTTTCTATGAGGCCACGATCACCCTGATTCCAAAACCAAAGACAGTACAAAAAAGAAAAACTACAAGCCGATATCCCTGATGAACATAGATGCAAAAATCCTCAACAAAATCTTAGCAAACAGAATTCAGCAATATATTAAGAAGATTATACACCATGATCAAGTGGGATTCACCCCTAGTATGCAAGGTTGATTCAATATCCACAAATCAATTAATGTGATACACCACATCAACCAAATGAAAAATAAAAATCATATGGTCATATCAATAGATGCAGAAAAAGCATTTGACAAAATCCAGCAGCCATTTATGATAAAAACTCTTAGCAAAGTGGGAACAGAGGGATCATATCTCAACATAATAAAGACCATATATGATAAACCCACAGCTAACATCATACTCAATGGGGAAAAGCTAAAATCATTTCCCTTAAGATCAGGAACAAGAGTCCTCACTCCCAACTAAGAAGCTACGTCTTCCTCCAGATGCTCGCAACATGGCAACTTCAATGGGTTCCAACACCTACAACAGACAGAACTGGGAGGATGCAGACTTCCCCATTCTGTGCCAGACATGCCTTGGAGAAAACCCATATATCCGAATGACCAAAGAAATGCACGGGAAGGAATGCAAAACCTGTGCCAGGCCATTCACAGTGTTTCGCTGGTGCCCTGGGGCCCGCATGCATTTCAAAAAGACTGAACTGTGCCAAACCTGCAGTAAATTGAAGAATGTCTGCCAGACCTGCCTCTTGGATCTAGAGAATGGCCTCCCCATCCAGGTTCATGATGCAGGACTGTCTTTTAAGGATGACATGCCAAAGTCAGATGTCAACAAAGAGTACTATGCACAGAATATGGAGAGAGTGATCTCTAACTCTGACGGAACACAGCCAGCTGGCATGCTGGGGAAAGCCACACCCACCAGTAACATGCTGCTCAAAGTGGTCTGGACCACACCTTACTATACAAGGAATCGACCTCACATTTGCTCTTTCTGGGTGACAGGGGGATGTAAGGGAGGAGAGGAGTGCCCATACAGACATGAGAAGCCAACAGATCCAGATGACCCCGTTGCTGTTCAGCACATTAAAGACCGATATTATGGAATCAATGACCCTGTGGCAGATAAGCTTCTAAAGCGGGCTTCAACAATGCCTCGTCTGGACCCGCCAGAGGACAGGACTCTCACCACACTATATGTTGGTGGTCTGGGTGATACCATTACTGAGACAGACCTGAGAAACCATTTCTACCAGTTTGGAGAAACCCAGACCACCACCGTCGTGCAGAGACAGCAGTGTGCTTTCATCCAGTTTGCCACAAGGCAGGCTGCAGAAGTGGCTGCAGAGAAGTCCTACAATGAGTTGGTTTCCAATGGCTGAGGACTCAACGTGAAATGGGGAAGGTCTCAAGCAACCAGAGGAAAAGTAAAAGAGAAGGATGGAACCACAGGCACTGGGATGAAGCTAGAGCATGTTCCAGGACTGCCAGTGTGCCCAGACCGGGGAATCCATGCATACAATTCCCCCGCGGCTCTTACTGAAGATGCATGACACACTCCAGCCAGGCCTGCTGAGTTCCAGATAACCTTATGAAGCCGACCAGACCACAGGAGGCAATTTCTCAGACCAGGCCCCGGGAGGCAATTCTCAACTGTTAGCCCCAAAACTTAACATGACCAACTCCCATCTTTCTTTGTTCTTTCTCCCCTCCTCCCCCACCTACTTGCCTGAATGTAAAACCTCTTGATTATTCTCAGTTCTGGAAAGGTGGTTTTGTTCTAGACATGAGTCTGCCAATCCCTAGCTGTCAGCATCTAGAATAAAGTATGCTTTTCTCCTCAAAAAAAAAAAAAAAAAAGATTTCAGGAACAAGACGAGGCTGTCCACTTTCTCCACTTTTATTCAACATAGTTCTGGAAATTCTAGCCACAGCAATCAGACATGAAAAAAAAAAGGCATCTAAATTGGTAAGGAGGAAGTAAAATTATCATTATACGCAGATGACATGACTATTGAGAGAGAACCCCAAAGATTCCATCAAAAAACTATTGGAACTGATAGACGAATTCATAAGGTAGCAGGATACAAAATCAATATTCAGAAATCAGTTGCATTTGTAATACACCAATAACAAACTGTCAGGAGAAATTAAGAAAACAGTCCCATTGACAATTGCTTCAAAAACTATAAAATACTTAGAAATAAATTTAACCAAACAAGTAAAAGACCTGTACTCAGAAAATTATAAGACTGAAAAGACAAATTTAAGAAGATACAAATAAATGGAAACATATCTACCATGCTCATGGATAGAAAGAATTAATATAGTTAAAATGTCCATACTGCCTAAAGCAATATATGAATTCAATGTAATTCCTATCAAACTACGTAGGGCATTTTTCACAGAAATAAAAAATATAAACCTAAAATTTATATAGGACCATAAAAGACCCCAAATAGCCAAGGCAATCCTGAGAAATAAGAACAAAGTCAGGGGTATCATGCTACCCGACATCAAATCATATTATAAGGCTATAGTAATCAAAACAGCATGGTATTGGCATAAAAATAGGCACATAGATCAATGGAACAGAATAGAGAGCCCAGAAATAAATCCATTCATATGTGGTCATTTAATCTATAACAGTGGAAGCAAGAATTTACATTGGGTTGAAGATAGTCTACTTAATAAATGGTGCTGGGAAAATTGGACTGACACATGCAAAAAAATGAAATTGGACCATATACAAGAACAAATTCAAAATGGATTTAAATGTAAGACTTGAAACCATAAAACTCATAGAAGAAAATGTAGGGAGTAAATTTGCAGACATTACCTGAGCAATATTTTTACTGATATATCCCCTCGGGCAAGGGAAGTAAAAGAAAAAATGAATATATGGGATTACATCAAACTTAAAGGATTTTTCGCAGCAAAGGAAACCATAAATAAAACAAAAAGGAAGACTACTGAATGGGAGAAGTTATTTGTCAATGATATATCTGATAAGGGGTTAATATCCAAAATTTATAAAACACTCATGCAACTCAACACCAAAAAA
>NW_017731580.1:2162013-2176570 GCF_001890085.2 Hipposideros armiger | reverse complement strand
TATATATATATATATAGTGACGGGATGTGGAGTACAGTGTGGGGAGTGGAGTCAATGGAATTGTAATAGATATGTATGATATCGGGGGTGGGGGGCAGTGGATTGGAGGAGAGGGATTGTCACTTTGTGAGGGGTGAAAAGTATAACTATTGCATTGTTTTGTACACCTGAAACTAATAAAAAATATTAAATAAAATTAAAATAAAAATAAAAAATACACAAAATAAAATTTAAAAACTGACACAAATGACAACCTCTGACTCCTAGTAAGGTTTCTATAACCTCTGGAGGCATGAGATATTTCTAAACACTTTAGATGGTTGGGATCCATATCACTGAAACTCTGTATTTGACAAAATAGATTCCAAAAATTTAGTTCACTGCAATTTCTTCCTCTAGTTAGCTGGCATGAGCTCAGAAAATGAAGACAAATTTTAGTGTGTTGCCTAAGGAGAATGTAATAAAGAAAGAGCAAAACTGATCCAATGTCCCCCACAACATACCACAATATCACAATATGAGGGCCGACAATAAAGTTCGCAAACTTGTGGCAACAATGTTACTAACCTTTTCTGGGATCACAGGGATTATTCATTATGAATTTATACCAACTGGACAAACAGTTAACCAAGTTTACTATTTGGAAATGCTGAAAAGGCTGTGTGAAAAAGACGAAAACGACCTGAACTTTTCGCCAACAATTCATGGCTCTTGCATCACGACAATGCACCAACCAGCTCACACAGCACTGTCTGTGAGGGAGTTTTGAGCCAGTAAACAAATAACTGTATTGGAACACCCTCCCTACTCACCTGATCTGGCTCCCAATGACTTCTTTCTTTATCTGAAGATAAAGGAAATATTGAAAGGAAGACATTTGGATGACATTCAGAACATCAAGGGTAATACGATGACAGCTCTGATGGCCATTCCAGAAAAAGAGTTCCAAAACTGTTTTGAAGGGTGCACTAGGAGCTGGCATTTGTGCATAGCTTCCCAAGGGGAGTACTTCGAAGATGACCATAGTGATATTCAGCAATAAGGTATGTAGCACTTTTCTAGGATGAGTTCGCGAACATAATTGTTGTACCTCATACATTTCAAAACCAAAGTGCTCTTTGGTTGTCAATTCTGTCTAATTATTCCCACCTTCCTGTGACTTTGCCCTTTCCACTATAGTGGAAGAGAATAGTAAAGAGAATACTATTAATTTCAGGATAAAGTTAGCAATGAAATAAAAGATCAATATTCAAAATAATTAGTCAAAATAATTATTGTTAAATTACAATGCTGGTGATAAAGAAAAACAATAATGAAAATCATAAAGTAAGTCACCAGTCACTATTAGAGGAAACCCCATTCATAAATTCACTCAACGACTTCTTCTAGGGAGCCTACCGTTCTGCACTCTAGGGGTCCAGCATGAACAAACTCCCTCCTCTATGAGCGTATATTCTAGTGGGTGAGACAGACAAACAAATATGTAACATGTTAACTGGTGGTATGTGTTATAAAGAAAAAGGAATTACACCTGAAACTAATTTTTAAAAATAAATAAATAAATAAATAAAAATTAAAAATAAAATAAAAATAAAGAGGAATTAGAGGATGAGGAGTGATTGAATAGAAGGGTAGTTTAGCTAAATTGTTAGGTAATACCATCTTTTTAAAAAGATGCCATTTCAACAGAGACCTGAAAAAACTGAGGGAAAACCACCATGAATAACAGGGGAGGAAAAGCATTCCAGAAAAAAAAATTAAAATAAATCTATTCTTGAATCATTGAGAATCAGTTTTCCACTGGAAGATGTCCTCCTCAGTGCTGTAATGATGCCATTAGTACAAAAGCAGTTGTGCTAAATTGTGCTGATAGCAAAACAAATGCTCTTTTCTAATCCAAAAGACTTCACTCTCCCATGAACTGAAAAAATATGTTTTCTTTAAAGTTTAATATGCCTATTTTTTTGCAAACATGTAAGTGTTTATAAAAATCACCATAGAAGGCAACATTCAAAACAGCTTCCTAGCACATGAGACAACTAATGTAAGTACTGTATCTATGAATGTGGTAAGAACTTAAACTACATATTCTCTCAAGAGTACACAAAATAATTTTGAAAGCATCATATCTGGAATTTCTCTGGAGCCACCACCTTTGTTAACATTAAAGTTTTATTTTCTTAGCATTTCTCTTGATGTCTATTAGCAAGCGAAAGCTGTATATTTCAGAATACCATCTATATTTAGAAAAATCTTCCACAAGCCTTTGTTCTTGAGTTTATAAAGCATTACTTAAAAACAACAGAGAAGTTTTTTGTTTGTTTGTTTGTTTGTTTGTTTTTAAAGATTTTATTGGGGAACTGGGGGAGGGGAACAGCATTGGGGAATCGGGGAAGGGGAACAGACAAGTTGCTGTCCTTTTGTTCTTCAGTCTAGTTGTGGAGGATGTCGCTTCACTGGCCCATGTTGGTATTATCATTGCGCTCTTCCCGGGTGAGCAGATCAGTCGCCGGCCACTGGACGGCCACTCACAGCGGCCCTTGGCAGCTCATGCCAGCTGCTGGTCGCTCACGCTGGCTGCCGGCCACTCACGGTAGCTTACAGCAGCCCACTGCAGCCTCACTGCAGCCTACGCCGTCACCGGTGACTCATGGCAGCCCAGCTCCAGGTCAAGCTATTGTTCACCATCTTAGCTGTAGAGGGCAGTGTCACTGGCCCACATGTGGGATCCAAACCGGGGCTCTGCTGCTCAGAGCTGGCATCCCAAGCCAACTCTTAACCAACGCACCACTCAGCCGGCCCAACAGAGAAGTGTTTTAATGGCAATATATAAACTATAGGAAAATGAAAGAATTAATTATTCTGTTCCTTGGTAAAAAGATACAAACTTATAATTAAAAGCATACTCCTTGTAAAGCTTCCAGGTAGGATTTTAGAAATTTGATTTTTGCCTATGGCTATAAAGGGTGCTCCTTCCTGCTTCAACATAGGAACACACGTACAGTGAGCCTTCTAAAAGGTGAGTATATTTTATTTCTGGTACACTAATCTTATGAGGAAAAGAAATTCAAAACACACATATATGTGGGAAAGAGAGAGAGGGAAGGGGAAAGGAGGGGAGAGGAGGGAAGAGAAGAGAAGAGGACTCGGTCCACTTGCTTTAAAGGAACTCTAAAATAGAAAAGTACGGACTTACAGAAAAAACATATTTGAAGTAATTAATTACTTTAAGATGTTTTATCTTAAAAAAAAATATTCATCACATAAGTCCTTTACATAGCAAGCTCCTAAAAGTTGTATTTTAAATTCTCAATTTCATAAAAATTTGATTTGCACACCATAGTTAGCTGTCTTGCCAGAGGTCCATCCACTGGAATTTTGTCATTATACTGGGTCTGGAAAGTGGGTCTCTGCGCTAGTGAAAAAACTTCCACAAGACTTGTTCTTTAGTTGAAGAGGAGTCTGTCAGAAAACCGTGTCTCCATTACCCCAAAATTCAAATTTAGGGTACTATAATTTTGAATTAGCTGCACAAATTTGGGGCAAAGACTCATGTCCTTACCTCCTTAGCAGCACCTCACCTCCCATCCCTACCTTCACGCCATCCAATTTAAGGCAATTAATCCCCCACCTGCTCATCAGGCAAGCACCACCGTGGTTAGACTAACCGGAGCTTTATTCCAATTTACCATCCAGTGAAACTAGAAATTGAGAACGAGGCTATGCAGTTTGTAAGAGACCAATTATCCATCAGAAAAATCTGGACACATTAACACTCAGAAAATTTCGGATACAAACTGAAATTCTCCAATTCACTTCAGTATGTTACTCCACCTACCAGGTAGGGCTACACACATCACAAAACCACCACCACAATGCGAAAAATGTTTTACAGAAACCACACGCTGTCTGTAGATGGTGTGTACATTTTACGTGGCATAACCTGAACTCAGATGTCTGTACTGTAAACATTCTGGCACAGAGGATACAAATGTGGACTAATTACGGGTTGCAGTTTATTTAAGTCAGCTTGAGTACGACCCAAATGGAAATAGAAGAAAGGGCAAGGGTATGTCTGAGAAATTCCCTTCAGCACTTCTCCTAAATTATCACAGTTTGTATACAACAAATTCATACACAGTCAGGAACAAATTCATGCGTAATATATTTTAAAGCACAAACACAACCAACATAATTTCTTAAATATAAATTCCAAATATTGTATTTTAAGTAATTCCACACAGCTGGAAAATATTTTAAATTTAATTTTACCTGTAACGTCCATCGTGAAGCAATAGGCAGAAAAGCAGGTGTTTCCAAAGTGAAACAGCTCCCTGGATGGGCAGAGCGCTGGGGGAAAGCCTCCTGCATGTGACAGAAAGCGCACGTGTGCGCACACGCGCACACACACACACACACACACACACACACACACACACACACACACACGCTTCTGCTTATCTCAACGCAGGCTGCAATAGCCGCAGCTCTGCTCCCCTCTGCCTGTTCTTTTAAAGTCATCCTTAGAATAGTCTCTCTAGGAAAGAACCATTATTTTTTCCCATTTAATTCCTGTATTACTAGTTTAAAACTAGGAAAAAAATAAATCCTCTTCTTTCTCTAAGTAAAAACACAAATACTGTACTTCATCTTGGTACTCAATGTTACAAACCTACATAACCTGAAAGGGGTCCGCGCCCAAAGTTTTAGAAAGAATATCATTTTCGTCGTTACAGAAATCAAGTATTACAATAAAGACAGTCACATGAGGGCGGCTAGTTAGCTCAGTTGGTTGGAGCCTAATGCTCATAACACCAAGGTTGCCGGTTCGATCCTCACATGGGTCACTGAGTTGCACCCTCCACAACTAGATTGAAACAACTACTTGACTTGGAGCTGATGGATCCTGGAAAAAATACACTGTTCCCCAATTAAAAATAAAAATAAAATAAAAAAAGAAAGAGTCACATGAATTTTTTGGCTTTCCAGTGCATATAAATGTTATGTTTATACTATACTAAGTGTGTAATAGCATTATGTTTAAAAAAAAAACAACGTACATACCTTAATTAAAAATACTTTATTGCTAAAAAATGCTAACCATCATCTGAGCCTTCAGCAAATCGAAATCTTTTTGCTGGTGGAGGGTCTTGCTTCAGTGTTGATAGCTGCTGACTGATTAGGGTGGTGGTTGCTGAAGGTGGGGGTGGCTGTGGCAATTTCTTAAAATAAGACAATGAAGTTTGCCTCATCAACTGACACTTCCTTTCATGGACAATTTCCCTGCAGCATGCAATGATGTTTGATAGCATTTAACCCACAGTAGAACTTCTTTCAAAATTGGAGTCAGTTCTCTCAAAATATGCTGCTTCATTATCAACTAAGTTTGTTATAGTCTAAATCCTTTTTGTCATTTCAATGTTCTTCACAGCATCTTCACTAGGAGTAGACTCCACCTAGGAGTAGACTCCACCTCAAGAAACTACTTTCTGGGCCGGCCGAGTGGCGCGATGGTTAAGAACTGGCTTGGGACGCCAGAGGGCCCTGGTTTGGATCCCACATATGAGGGCCAGTGACACTGCCCTCTACAGCTAAGATGCTGAACAACAGCTCAAACTGGAGCTGGGCTGCCGTGAGTGATCTGCCTCGCCCAGGAAGAGTGCAATGATGGTGCCAACTTGGGCCAGTGAAGCAACGTCCTCCACAACTAGATTGAAGAACAAAATGACAGCAACTTGTCTGTACCCCTTCCCCCAATTCCCCAGCACTGTTCCCATCCCCCCAATTCCCCAATAAAAATCTTAAAAAAAAAAACAAAAAACTACTTTCTTTGTTTATCCATAAGAAATAACTCCTCATCTGTTCAAGTTTTGTCATTAGATTCCAGCAGTTCAGTCACATCTCCAGGTTCCACTTCTAATTCTAGTTCTCCTGCTCTTTCCACCACATCTGCAGTTACTTCCTCCACTGACCTCTTGAACCCCTCAAAGTCATCCATAAGAGTTGGAACAGACTTCTTTCAAATGCCTGTTAATGTTGATATTTTTACCTTTTTCTATGAGTCACTCATGTTGTTAATGGCGTCTAGAATGCTGAATCCTTTCCAGAAGGTTTTCAGTTGACTTTGCCCAAGTCCATCAAAGGAATCACTAACTATGGCAGCTACATAGCCTTATAAAATTTACTTTTTTAAAATAAATTGGTATTTTTTTAACTTTATTAGGGAACAGTGTTTTTTCCAGGACCCATCAGCTCCAATTCAAATCTTTGTTTTCAATCTAGTTGTGGAGGACACAGCTAAGCTCCAAGTTGTTGTCTTCAATCTAGTTGTGGAGGGTGCAGCTCACTGGCCCATGTGGGAATCGAACCGGCAACCTTGGTGTTATGAGCACTGCACTCTAGCCACCTGAGCTACCCAGCCACCCCATAAAATGTATTTCTTAAATAATAAGGTTTGAAAGTCTAAATTACTCCTTGGTCCATGGGCTACAGAATGGATGTTGTGTCAGCAGGCATGAAAACGTTAATCTCATTGTAAATCTCCATCAGAGCTCTTCAGTAACCACGTGCATATACAAAGAGTTGTAATATTTTTAAAGGAATTTTTTTTTCTGAGCAGTAGGTCTCAACAGTGGGCTTAAAATATTCAATAAACCATGTTGTAAACAGATGTGCTATCACTCAAGCTTTGTTATTCCATTTATAGAGCACAGGCACAGTACATTTTTGCATAATTCTTAAGTTCCCTAGGATTTGGGGGATGATAAATATGCATTAGCTTCAACTTAAAGTCACCAGATGCAATAGATCCTAACAAGAGAGTCAGCCTGTCCTTTGAAGCTTTGAGCCAGGCATTGACTTCTCTCCATCTACGCAAGTCCTGGATGGCATCTTCTTCTCATATAAGGCTGTCTATCTACATTAAAAATCTGTTATCTAGTGCAGCCACCTTCATGAATTATCTTAGCTAGAGCTTCTTGATAACTTGCTGCAGCTTCTCCATCAGCACTTGCTGCTTCACTTGCACTCTTATGGAGACAGCTTCTGTCCTTAAACCTCAGAAACCATCCTCTGCCAGCTGCAAACTTCTGCAGCTTCCTCACGTCTCCAGCCTTCATAGAACTGAAGAGAATTAGGGCCTTGCTATGGATTAGGCTTTGGCTTAAGGGAATGTTGTGGCTGGTGTGATCATCTATTCAGACCATTAAAACTTTCTCTACATCAGCAATAGGCTGTTTTGCTTTATTATCATTTGTGAGTTCACTGCAGTAACACTTTTAATTTCCTTCAAGAACTTTTCCTTTTTCATTCAAACTTGGCTGGCTGGTGCAAGAGGTCTAGATTTCAGCCTCTTGGCTTTCAACATGACTGCCTCACTGAACTTAATCACGTCTAGCTTTTAATTACAGTGAGAGACGTGACTCTTCCTTTCACTTGAACACTTGAAGGTCATTGTAGGGTTATTAGTTGGCCTAATTTCAATATTCTTGTTCCTCAGGGAATAGAGAGGCCCAGGGCAGGGAGAGAGATGAGGAACAGCAGTTTGGTGGAGCAGTCAGAACACACAACATTTATTAAGTTCACCATCTTCTATGGGTGCAGTTTGTGGCACCCACCCAGCAACAACTACAATAGTGAAGGGGACCAAAGTTTTACCACCCTGAAGCTGCCTTTTGAAATACTGATTTTAAGCTGGTTAAGAAAAAAAAGACTCAGAAAAAAAATCTTTGACCCTCCCCCTTTCTGCCTAAGAGATTTGGATGGAAATACCTACTCCAGGAAAGAAATCTTAGGAAGTTCACGTTAACCTAATATAAATTAAGTATGATAAATGGGAGGGCTTCAGACAGGGGCCTGTTAAGCTAGGCACCCCCTGTGTCCCATTATTTCTGAGTCACCCAGCAAGAACGTTCCTGCTATGTGTGTTCTGCTCCTCCTCAACTACTTGTAAATTGCCCATTCTCACTTCCGAAATTTAAGACCCAGTTCCCTCCCCTTACCACCTTTGTCCAAAATGTCATATATATCCAATGTTATATATACTCACTGTCTATGGAATTTTCATGCTTATATGAATTCCCCATGCACATGTATTAAAAAAATTTGATTTTCTTGTGTTAACTGTTTCTGATAATTTGATTATTAGCCCAGCTAGAAGAACTTAGGAGGTGGGAGAAAAAGTATCATATATATAGATTTTTAGTTCACAGGGTTTTGGTCAAGATGGCAGAGTAGGTAAAAGCTATGCTCATCTCTTCCCACAACCATTTCAAATTACAATGAAACTACAGAAAAACCATCATTGAGAACTGCCTGAAGTCTAGATGAACAGAAGTTCTATAACTAAGAATATGCAGAAGAAGCCACATGGAGACTGTTACGAGAGGCAGACACACGGAATGAGCTCCTCCGACACCCATGTGTGGTGGTTAAATCCTGGAAGGTATATCTCAGGTGTGGAGGTCACGCCTGAGGAGAGAAGGAGGCCCAGCCCCACACCAGGCTCCCCAGCCCAGGGTTCCAGGGACTGGAAGAGAAGTCCCCACAACTTCTGGTGTCAAAACCAGTGGAAAATGGGGATAAATGAGACACAGGGCTGATGAACCCCCAGGAGCTCCTCTTAAAGGGCCTGCACATGGACTTACTTGCTGATGGACTCACTCGCTCTGAGCTCCAGTGCTGGGGCAGCAACTCAAAAGGCAACAGGAACATATGGGGAGGAAATGAGTTGTCTGCTTTCAGAGTGAGGACTGGAGGGACAGCTTTATCCCAGAGAGAAGGGCTGGCAGAAGCTATTGTTCCTTTGATGAGCCTCATCTCACCCAATCTGCACGCATAGGCGGCTGCCATATCTGAGTCTTCATCAACCTGGCTGACACCACTTGCCCCACTCTGGTGATTCCCCGAGACCCCACCCCACCCAACTTGCAGGCCCACCCAAGCCACTTCCAGTAGTTTTTCCATACAAACGACCAGTCTTGGCTCATGCTGTGAACTTTTCTAAAATCTCTCAAATATTCAGAAACCCCAAACAAACAGTGCCTGGTCTCAGCATGTCCCATACCTCTCACGAAGTAGCCTCAAACCTGACGCTAGCCACAGCCAGCCTTGATTCACAGCTTAGCCTCTCCCAGGTACCTACAAGCCCAGCACAAGTGGCAACACCTGCAGATCACTTTGCAGATCATACCAAGTGACCCTGGGTAGGCCACAAGCAGGGGCTGACCTTGGTCTGCACCAGAGACCTTCCCAAGGGGCCCCAGAATCACACCCCCTGTGGCCAGCTTCAAACAACACCAGAGCACCACCCAACCACCTCCACAAATTAAACACCCAAAGGGCAGACTCAGCAGGCACCAGAGCCCTGCTAAAGTGAATCCTGCTCTGTTGGGTTGGCCCCTGTACAACAGCTCCTCCACTGTAGTCACAGCCAGTCCTCACAACCAATCAGCCTGAAGGTCAATCTCTCCCACAGACATACCAACAGGAATCAAAGCTCAACTACAACAGGAGGGCACAAACAACCCACACAAAGGACACACCTGGAGAACCCAGCTCAGGTGACCAGGGAGATTGCACCACTGGGCTCCACAGGACACCTCTTACATAAGGCCACTCTACTAAGACTAGAAAACATAGCAGTTCTACCTAACACATAGAAACCAACACAGGGAGGAAGCCAAAATGAAGAGACAAATAAACATATCTGAAATGAAAGAACGGGAAAAAATTCCAAAAAAAAAATAAATAAATAAACAAAATTAAGACAAGCAATGTATCAGATGCAGAGTTCAAAACACTGCTTATAAGGATGCTCAGTGATCCCAGTGGAACTTCAACAAAGAGATAGGAAACATAAAAATGGAGGTAGAAAAAATAAGAGAACCAGAGAGAAATGAAGAATATAATAACTGAAAAGAAGAATACATGAGAGTACAACAGTAGAGTAAATGAAGTAGAGGATCAAATCAGTGATTTGGAAGACAAGGTAGCAGAAAACAGCCAATGAGAACAGCAAAAAGAAAAAAGAATACCCCAAAAAATGAGGATAGTTTAAGGACTTCTGGGACAACATCAAGCATACCAACATTCACTTCATAGGGGTACAAGAAGAAAAGAGAGAGCAAGGAATTGAAAACCTATTGGAAGAAATAATGACAGACAACCTCCCTAAGATGGTGAAGGAAACAGACTTACAAGCCAGGGGAGTATAGAGAGTCCCAAATAAGAAGAATCCAAAGAGGTCCACACCAAGACACATCATAATTAGAATGCCAAAGGTTAAAAACAAAGAAATAATCTGAAAAAGCAGCAAGGGAAAAGCAGTTAGTTACCTACAAAGGAGCTCCCATAAGACTGTCAGCTGCTTTCTCAACAGAAACTTTGCAGGCCAGAAGGAATTGGCACAAAATATTCAAATTGATGAAAAGCAAGGAGCTACATGGAAGATTACTCTACCCAGCAAAGCTATCATTTAGAACTGAAGGAGAGATAAAGAGCTTCCCAGATAAGAAAAAGCTAAAGGAGTTCATTAACACCAAACCAGCATTATAAGAAATGTTAAAGGGACTTCTTGAAGGAGAAGGAAAAAGAGAAAGAGAAGGAGAAGAAAATAAAAAGTATGAATAATAAAATGGCAATAACTACATATCTATCAAAAATTACTTTAAATGTAAATAAATTAAATGCTCCAATCAAAAGAAAAGGGGTGGCTGAATGGATAAGAAAACAAGACCCTTACATATGTTGCCTGCAACAGACTCACTTCAGATCAAAAGATACAGACTGAAAGTAAAAGATATTTCATACAAATGGAAACAAACAAAGCTGAAGTAGCAATACTTATTATACCAGACAAAAAACAGACTTTAAAACAAAAGTTATAACAAGAGACAAAGAAGGACCTAGCAATTCCATTTCTGAATATTTATCCAGAGAAACCCAAAACACTAACTGGAAAAAACATATGCATCTATATATTTGTTGCAACATTATTTACAATAGCCAAGATATGGAAGCAACCTAAGTGTCCATCAATGGATGGATGGATAAAGAATAAGTGGTACATATATACAATGGAATATTACTCAGCCATAAAAAAGAATGAAATTTTGCCATTTGCAACAACATGGGTGGACCTAGAGGTTATCATATTAAGTGAAATAAGTCAGACAAGAGAAAGACAAATACCACATGATTTCACTTATATGTGGAATCTAAAGACAAAATAAATGCACAAACAAAACAGAAACAAACTCACAGATACAGAAAACACTTTGACAGTTGCCAGATGGGAGAGGGGTTGGGGGGATGGGTGAAAAAGAAGAAAGGATTAAGAAGTACAAATTGGTAGTTACAAAATAGTCATGGGGATGTGAAGAATAGCATAAGGAATATAGTCAGTAATACTGTAATAACTATGTATGGTGTCAGATGGGTGTTAGATTTATCAGGGTAATCACTTCAAAAGTTATATAAATGTCTGATCGCAATTTTGCACACCTGAAACTAATATAATACTGTATGTCAACTGAGATTGAAAAATAAAAAATTATTAAATGCAAAGAAAAGCTCACAGATCACCATAAAAAAGATAATAATAAGAAACAAAGTTTGAAATATTGCGAGAATTAATAAAATGTGACATAGACACAAAGTGAGCAAATGCTCACTTGAAAAAATGGCACCGATATCCTGGATCTACACAGGGTTGCCACAAATCTTCAATTTGTAAAAAACACATATCTGTGAAGCGCAATAAAGCGAAGTAAAACAAGGTATGCCTGTATGTTCATTAATTTGATAATATGCATAATTGATCCATTTGAAATGCTTTTGACTTATTTGTAAATAAACCTAATAAAAGTAATTAAAGAATAATCCTTTTAATGCACATCTAAAACATTCAACTCACTTGTCTGAGTCCTGAAACAAACATCAGATGAGAAAGAACATATTGTCATTCCTGAGACGAACTCTATCTGATATAATCTTTAATGTCACGTTGCCAGATTCCCTGAGCCATTGTTTCCTTCATTGCCAATGTTTTGATCTTGAGTGCGTCCTGGCTAAAACTTTAACAATGGCTACTTCAACTTGATACAATTCTTTACTTTGCCTAAAGACAAGATATAAATAAATAAATCTTAAAAATTTTTAACAGCTTTCTTTTTTCAAGCAACCTGAATGGTTGGACAATTTCCTACTGAGAGAGATATTAAATACTCCCCCAAAGTGCAGCTAGTTTGAGGAAGATACATTATTGGTTGTCTAGAATCGTTTTATTGGAGTAGTGGGGTGTTTTCTTTTGCTTTTATTTTGCTACTTTCCTTTCTACTGAATGAGTTTCTCCATAAGATAATGACAAAGTTGGCAACACTATAAAATGTGATTTCTAATTTTCAATACTTTATCAAAAGTATGCATAGTGTGTAAATCTAAAACTTCTGGACTCCACATCCTCATGTAACAGACCTCCCAGTAATTTTATAAAACCAATGAAAAAGCATTGTTTCCTCAGTCAATGCTTCATTACCATAAGCAGATCCCATTCCACCACCATGCTAACAATCCAAAGCTGTTAATTATCTGCACCCTCCCGGTCACTGTTGCTTGGCAGATCCCTCTCACTTACCAGGCCTCAATTCTCTATTATTTAATCTAGGGTACCAGTTGGGAAGCTTTCCACAGGCGATAAAAATTTGATATAGTAGTTTCTTCCTGGTAATTAAGATGCTTAAATGGTTAACATTAATGCCATGATTGTCTTAAAATGGTAGCTCAAATGCCTAATAATTACTGTCTTAATTTCCACACAACTTACAAGTGTGTGGAAACAATGATAGTCACTATCAGATGTCACATGAAATGGCATTATATGCCTTTCACAATATAGTACTGTTAGCATGGATTTTTAAAGTTCTTATCTAATTATTTGAATAGCATTATTTTAAGGACAATTGTTTTCTTTTTATCCTTTATATTTTATAATTTTTAAGTCACAGATATTTTAAGGAAATGCATTTTATTAACAAAAAAATAACATAATGAAAAATTAAAGAGTATAAGAAAGATAAACAAATGGGAAGATATCTCCAAAGCTGATATCTACAGTGAAATGGTCTGCACACCTCAGAAACCCAACAGAGGGGGTAGGAGCCAGGCTGTGCATCAGACAGAGAAGGTTCAAAGCTGCATCTTAACCACTTATTAGCTGGATGATCTAAGCAAGTTTTTAAATCTCTCTAAGCCTCAAGTTTGCTCATAAATTAAGTGAAAAAGGTACTAGATCACTGCCTGGGACATAAGAGATAATATGTCAACAGCGTTTGTGTGTACTGGGCATTATTCTAATTCATGTAGTAGGTCATTTAACACTCCCAACAACCCTATGAGGTATTGTTACCAGCCAACTGAGCAGCACCCCCACCACTGAGAAACTTTTAACTGTTCTTTCCTATAAAAATGTTAAGTATAGAAATGTTAAGTCTCCTCCCTGGTTTCTTAGTTTCTTAGCTCTTGGCTTTGATTACTTTTCTCATCAGTCTGTGAATCCTAGGGCTAAAGATTGCTCCTAGCCTGAATCCTAGAATTCTTCTATCCCCCTGCTCTTTTTGATCGCTTCTTCCCTGTTTGAGCCCCTTCCTCCCTATTTTGAGCCTTTTGAGCCTCACCTTTGCACGTGGCCCGGCTCCAAACTCTTTGCAATGTAATTCCTCTTCTAATAATGGGCCCTTGAACCATTATCTACTGCTCAGGCCTGCTTTTACTTCTTTGAAATGTACTATCTCTTCGAGTAAACTACTTTTTCAGTACTTTACTCCAGCATCTTGTTCAATCCTTTGCTTGAGTTGCCAAGGACCTGGACCTCGCGCCGAGAAGGGCCCGCTCTCCGACAACAGTATGATATCATCCTCCTTCTACAGATGAGGAAACAGGCATGGAGGGTCTAATTACCTAAGGTCATAGACTGCAAATAGCAAATCCTGGTTCAACCCCAGTAGTCCAGCTCAGTCCTGAGCTTACCCACTACCCCCTCTATATAGTAGGTGATCAATAAACGGAAGTGGAACAAGAAAAAGCATTTCAAAAAATGAGATTCATTCTTTTCAATAAAAGCAACCCTATAGTTTGCCAAATGTTTCAGTTCAGAGTTTTTAAAACATGTCTTTTTATATTTTATGTTCAATTCCCAATATATGGGCAAAATTAGAAAAATAGAATGGAAGAGATAACGTGTAGAAGTCATTGTGATAGCTTACAATGAGGGCTGCATTAGCCAATTACGCAGAAATAAGTACTCGAGGGCAGAAAGCTGGAACCATAAAGGGACCTGTGCTGCCCCTGTACTCCCAGCAACCAGAATCCCTCCCTCTACTGCTCAGTTCTGCAAATGTTGCACAACAGATACTACTCCCTGGTTTTCTAAAGAGTTTGAACAGGTTCCTCTAACTTCAAAGCTCACACAGAAAGAGAGCCCTCAACTAGATCCCTTCTTTCCTCCCCGGAATCCCCTCTACTCTCATACCTCCCTCCCTCCCTCCCTCCCTCCCTCCCT
>NW_017731580.1:2158446-2160848 GCF_001890085.2 Hipposideros armiger | reverse complement strand
GATTTATTAATTAAAATCTATTTTTCCTCATTCAGGGACCTTGGGTATACAGATGACACCCCAACAAGATTGCCAGTCACAACCAAAGAAGCCAATAAGGTCTTCCAGGCGGAGCTCGAGACCCCTTCCTTCCATCTGAGATCAGCTAGGGCGAGAGTTCCGTGAATCCCCCAATGGGCAGGGACAGCTCTAAGCCTCTGCCCAGCAGGAAGCAGATACAGAAGAGACCTCCTGTCCCTCAGCTACCCATAGAGATTTAAATGGGGATCACGTCTCTCAAGGAGAAAACAAGGCAGGCAGTTAGAGGCAGGCATTGGGCCTCTGCATTTCTGCAAGTCCTACAGAGTGCAACCACCAAGGGGACATTCCCTCTCCACCCAAAACTCCCCTTTGTATTGTAATTAACTACCCCTGTGGGAAAACAAATGGGCACAAAATACCCAACTAGATCAGACCAGTCACTCACAAGTGCGGTACCTCTTGTCAATCACAGGTGCCAATCAAGTGGTCCCACGCCCTTAGGGGAACAGCCCATTCTAGAGAAAGGGGATAAAAACCACAAGTCCTGGGAAGTCCACACTGCTCTTTTTGACCGCCTCTTCCCTTTTAAACCCCTTCCTCCTTTTTTTCAGCCTCGCCTTTGCGCGTGGCCCGCTCCAAACTCTTTGAAATGTACTATCTCTTTCATATAAACTACTTTTTCAGTGCTTTACTCCGGCATCTCACTCAATTCTTTGCTTGAGTTGCGAAGGACCTGGACTTCGCCCCGAGAAGGGCCCACTCTCTGACAACAAATACATACAAACACAAAACACACACAGAAAGAACTGTGGGAGGCCCTGCCTACTGCAGGCTTCATGGCCGGAGGGGGGGGGGTGTCACACCTTTAGGACAGGAGTCTGGGGTGCCAGCAATAACCTTTCTGAAGAAGATCCGTCCTTCTGGGACATGCCTGAGACAGCCTGAACAGGGAGTTTTCTGTATACAGATGACAGACAGCTCGGGGGCTGAGGCAGCGCTCTCCTCAGTCTCCTGTTATGACTTCCCCACCTGGAGTATTCCTTGCTCTTGGAGTCCATAGTCCTTCGCCCTCCCCAGGAAGAGACAATGACATGGCTCCCACTTCGCTCTTCCCTCTGAAACCCGAAAACCATAACTTTACCATAATATCTGATATCACATTTCTGACCCGTACAATAACTTACTTTATTGTACATTTTAAAACCCCAGGGTTGGGGCTGGCCAAGTGGCTCAGTTGGTTAAGAGCTCACTCAAGCGTTTGAGCTCTGAGCAACACTGGTTCAATTCCCAGCCCGAGCTGAGCTGCCAACAGGTGGCAGGATGGCTCAGCTAAAAATAATAGTAATAATAATAATAATAATAAATAAAACCCCAGGGTTGGATTATAAACGCTCGCCCTGTTTTCCATATTTCAGAAGTGATAAGGTGGGTTTCCCTCCAGTCTCTATTCTCACCCTCCTCACCACCATGTCAGAGTTAAGTCAAATTGCATCTTCCCCTTACTCTAAGTCAGAAGAAACTTTCCTTAGACAAGTCAGAAGAAACTTTCCTTAGACATCGCTGCTCTCCCAAGTTTCTTACCACCCCGGCCCCAGGCTGCATCTGCCTCAGCATTTCCTTTGCATGTTCTGTCATCCTTCACTGGCTTACAGCACCCCAAGGCTACCTCATGGCCTATCCCATAATGTTAGAAGACTCCACTGCAAAAAGGATCCTCTGAATAAAAAAGATTCAAACAGAATGAGCCCAACTCCTCCCATGAGTGAGCTCTACCCTCATACCTCAAAACTTCTAAGTAAGACCGAGGAGAATGAAGCACCAACCAAGGTAACAAACAGTTCTGTGAAATAAGAAGAGAACTCAGCTGCTCAACGCAATACCATGACCTAGACCAACGCTATACATTCTCCAAGGTCAAGGTAAGAATCATCTTCACAAGCACAAAGCACAATTATAACCAAAGGCATGGTGAACCCTGATAGGAGAGCTACTTTACCAAACTCCAAACCTTCAGATAAGGGCTCTTTCTAGATAGACAACACAACACCTATGTCTACAGCCATGTCACCCTGAATGCATCTGATCTCGGAAGCTAAGCAGGGTCAGGCCTGTTAGTACTTGGATGGGAGTCAACAGCTATTTGTTATGCTTTCAAAGAATGGTGGCAATGGTTTTTCACTCCGTCAAATGATGATTGTAAAAAGAGACATTGGTTTAAATGCTTCAGTCTAACCAATAAAGAAAAAAATATATGTCAATAATCTTGATGTAAAATCAAGATTTGTATGAAACATAACTAAAGTTATTAAAATGCCTGGTAAAAACATGAAAGATTAAGATTTTATTTTACACTTTGAAAGTGAAGGTCATTTTATATACAT
>NW_017731580.1:2150445-2155346 GCF_001890085.2 Hipposideros armiger | reverse complement strand
GACTCTGACAACTTTTCCCCTTTGAAAGCTTTATTATTCCCTGTTAAACATGAACACTGTCTTTTATAAAGCTCACTGACTCTGCTATAAAACCATGAAAAAAGGTGTGAGGTGGGAAAATTCCTGGAATTTGAACAAGACCCACTTTGGGTCCTGCTTTAGGTAACACTGTGCCTCCGTTTTCACAGACATAAAATATGGGTAACAGGTTGCTGTGAGACTTACATGAGATTCAGGCAAAAACACCCTGAAAATGGTACAATGTCAGGAGTTAGTACTATTTGTTCTTATTAATTAAGTTACTATTATTGACTTTTTTAAAAGATTTTATTGGGGAATTGGGGGAGGGAAACAGTGTTGGGGAATTGGGGAAGGGGAACAGCCAAGTTGTTGTCCTTCAATCTTAGTTGTGGAGGGTGCAGCAAGCTCAGCTCCAAGTCCAGTCCTGCTGCTCAGTTCTTCAATTAGTTGTGGGTAGGCATAGCCACCATCCCATACGGGAATCAAACCAGCAGCCTCACTGTTTAGAGCGCACGCTCATGCTATCTGGGCGGCAGCTCAGCTCAACATGCCAACTTCAGTCTTAGTTGCAGGTGGGCGCAGCCCACCATCTCAAACAGGCAAGCTTGTTGTTAGGAGCATGTGTTCTCACCAGCTGAGCCATCCTGCCACCTGTTGGCAGCTCAGTGGCAACTCAGGTGCAGCTTACTGGCCCATGTGGGAATCAAACCAGCAATCCTGTTGCTCAGAGCTCACACTCTTAAGCAAGCTCTTAACCAAGTGAGCCATTCAGCCCGCCCCTGACTTTCAATGAAATAATAAAACATCTCTGAAACATTTCTATTTATGAACTATGTAGTTATTTAAGTTTAACAAACAAAATACACCAGCTTTTTTAATATCTTACATGCTTAATAAGATAAAAGAATAACAAATATCTGTCCTTTGAGTGATTATTTGGTTCCCCCCTCATCTCAATTCAATTCAGATTTTTTCCCAGGACTTCTTATATTTTGTTTTGTTTTCTTCTTTAGCTGAAACACGCCCTATATACTTTTCATGAGCGTGACTTATTTGTAAATGGATGTCTGGGAGTTCAGCATACTAGATCTTAGATCAGCGCACCACATTAGTCACTGTTTCCACAGCCCATAAGCACTTACGCAGGAAGTGTGATATGCACAAAAGGAACTGAATCTTAAGGGTCTATCAGTAATGTCCTGTAGCATTTCATAAAAACCTGATACACATAGCCACTCATGAAGACTGGAAATGTCTTTATTAATGGTGACAACCAATGTAAAGACAGAGAGGAAAAATGGGGATCATTTGTGACTCATTATCACAGAAAATAATTGAAAGCAAAATGGATTGAAACGGGCTAGACTTAGGATCAATAGCTTTTAGATTTTCCTGCTCTGTACAACATTAAAACAATATTATATTTGATTTTTACATAATATGAATTACCTACATCAAAAATTTGTCCTCATAATAAATCACAGGTAAAATTGGATCCAACAGGCCGATATGTTGGCATTTCATTGAGAATGTAAAAGATTCTAGGAATGTATGTGTGCTTCTTTAAAAAAAAAAAGTGTACCCTGAGGATAGATGACATAATGATGAACAAAATACAGAGGCCAGTGAACTTCCAAGCATTATACAGTAGCCATACACTTAAATATAGCCATGGTTCAAAAATATCTGAGCAAATCAAAAGGTTCCCACACACTAGTTACCTAAAATACTCCTAATTCTACTTGAACCAAGTCTTTATAGAAATAACAGATTTCTTCTTTTATTTTTTTAGCTGAGCCATCCTGCCATCTGTTGGCAGCTCAGCTCAGGCCGGGCATCAAATCGCTGTTGCTCAAAGCTCATACTCTTGAGTGAGCTCTTAACCAAGTGAATCACTCGGCCGGCCCAAAATAGATTTCTTAAAGGTGAATATTTAGTTCATCTGGGGATAGTTCAATGATACCTCCTTGAGCACAGGACAAGAACTTGGTGGCACAAGTCCCCTAAACCCACTCAATTCCTTATTAGGGATAAAGTATGTGGGAGGCAGGGAGCTTTTGAATTTGGAGTCAATGCCTTCAGACCGAGGCATTCTTTTTTGGTAGTTCATTTCAGTACTAGAGTATAAATGTATTTGTATGAATTAATAAAAAACATAGCTGTAGAAAGTCTATAATATTATCCTAGGAATGTTTGCTGTACTTTAGTATGTGTTAGAGACACTGAAACAGTACGATACTTTCATTTATTACATTACCATAAAATTCCCTCCATCTTTGCCATAAAATGGTAGGCTCTATGTTAAAAGGCATAAAACAGTCAATCAAGGGCTCTAAATTATTAAAATGCATATCTTGCCAGAGTTAAAAAATTCTAGACTGTTCATTTCTTTTCAACACAAATAACATATTTCTAAATTAAGAGATTCAACAAGCTGAATATTTCATCCTTTCTCTCCAGAGACCATGGGCAACATGATAAGATGGTAAAATACTGAGCCAAGTTGATAACATAAAAACAAGGTCAAAGAACCCTTTAGCTATCATCTCCCTAGACCTCTGATTATCACCGTCCAAAAAATCATTTTCAGAATATTGGGGTTTTTTTCCCTCCTTAATTTAATAATTTTACTGCTATATATCCATCTGGATCAAGTCATTCTGTCAAAAATATATTATCCATACTACACAACAATCATCCATATAAATGTAATAAAACTAAAAAAAGAAAAAAGAAACCTAAATAGAACTTATCGTGGGATACGACAAAAGTCAGTCTTCTCATTTTAAAAACTAGACAATAGATAATGATAGCATCGTTTTGAGAGACCCTGACCTCAGATTTGAGAGACCCTGACCCAGGGTCAACTGAAAATGCAAGAGAGATCTCTAAAAGAGGGACTGCAGTCACCCTGCAAAGACACTCTCCAAGGACACAAATCAAATCAGCAGCAATTATGATCTATAGATAACCCATTCAGAACCCCTTCCCTAGGGGGAAAAAAAAGCCTTGCAATACACCACGAGGTGTAGGGGGAGCACATTCTAAAAAGAAAACTGATTCAGTAAATGCATCTGGCATTATAGAAAAAAGAATAGGGCTGGCCGAGTGGTGCATTGGTTAAGAGTTGGCTTGGGAGCATCAGCTCTGAGCTGCAGGGCCCTGATTCAGATCCCATATGAAGGCCAGTGACACTGCGCTCTCTATAGCTAAGATGGTGAACAACAGCTTGACCTGGAGCTGGGCTGCCGTGAGTTGCCGGCGAGGGCGTAGGCTGCAGTGGGGCTGCAGTGGGCTGTCATGAGCTACCATGTGTGGCTTGGCAGCCTGCGTGAGCTGCCGTGAGCAGCCATCCAATGGCTGGCAACCAATCTGCCTCACCCTGGAAGAGCGCAATGATCATAATACCAACATGGGCCAGTGACGCGGCGTCCTCCACAACTAGACTGAGAACCAAAGGACAGCAGCTTGTCTGTTCCCCTTCCCCAATTCCCCAACGCTGTTCCCCTCCCCCAATTCCCCAATAAAAAAATCTTTAAAAAAATAAAAATAAATAAATAAATAATATGAATACAAATTAACTCATGATGCTTCCCATCTCATTGTTTTTTTAGTAAATATGTTTAAATTTGGGAGTTGGGAATTGTATAAACAAAATGATCTAAAAGATCTTCAAAACTCCCATCTAATTTCTGCCCCTCCCCTCCATTTTAACCTAAAAATACCTAGTGAACAGGTTGAGCATGAGTATCAATACCACATATACAGTTCTCAAAGGTCAACAAGACGTCGTTTTCCCCTACAGACGTCGTTTTCCCCTAATACTAGAACTACATAGGAGAGCCTCATAAATGCAGAGACAAGCACCATCTAGTGGCCAAAAGGATCACTCCGGATAAACAGTTCCCATTGACAGTAGACCTAAATTAAATCACCCACCAAAATCTAAATCATGAACGTTTGTTATTCAGGACCCAATTTTGTTAAAATGTTTAGTAACCATGTAGCTACTAAGTCAAGAGTAATACCAGCTTGAAGATCAGATTAAGACTAAGTGGTGATTGGGACAGTACAGCTTCAACTGTTCTAACATTCTTAAAATTAAAATGGAAGTGAACTGATGCCTCTGTTGAGCACTCACTCTGCCACATGTTGAACACGTCGCATATGCGACATCTCATGTGAACCCCCAACAACCCAGTAAGAAAGTTACTCAAATCCCCACTGTAAAATGAAGAAACTGACCCTCAAATAATAAATATTTAATTCATCTTAAATCATATAAACATTAAGTGGGGAATCACCTCCCCATCTACTGCTCAGCTAACTATTACTGGGTCCTTGGGGAAAATGAAGTAATACACTAAGTAAAGTGCATATAAACTCACTGAGCACTTAGGTGGGGCCATACATACCTGACTCCAACATGAACAGCTGTGCTGTTGCCTAATAGATAACCCCTCAGACTTGGGGGTTAGTCAGCCTGCTAGCTGAAAGCGAACAGAGCCCATCTCAGTCCTGAACACGGTGATGCTGAGGAGAAGGACCATGGCCTTCGGTGGCAGCCCTAAGTGTAAACCAGTGTTAGCACACTAGCATGAGTGTGTTCCTTCTATGAGGCAGAGCACAGCGCTGGAGCTGGGGACACCAAGGTGTCCGCGCAGACACAACCTGCTCTCACAACACCTATAATCCTGCCCCGGAATAACATTCAGTCTAAGGGAGAAGACGACAGACAAGAGGTCCTTTTGGCACACTGGCAGAGGCCACTTAATCCATAACCTGGTTTGGGGCAAAAGGAGGAGTTTCTTAGAAAATTGTCTTTAATTGGATAGATTGTCCCCTTCACAAGAGAGGCCTTCAAGAATTATCCCTCCCAA
>NW_017731580.1:2146765-2148890 GCF_001890085.2 Hipposideros armiger | reverse complement strand
CAGGAGGCAAAGGCAGCACACAGGCCCAAAGCAGGTGAGGAAGCATCTGTGCCCCAGAACAAACCCGCTTAGGGGGTCCGAGCCCCAGCAGAGTAGGGAGTGGCCGCATCCATGGGGTCAGAGCTGAGGAGCGTGAGTGTGAGGAAGGGATGAAAGGGAACTAGGGATTGTGCCCAAACAGCATGAGCAAACCTCTGAGGACGGCCGCTCGGCATGCGGTTTAGAACCGGAGCAAGTCAGCCAGAGTGAGGTGAGAAGGGACGTTAGGAGATACTGCGTGAAAAAGTTAGATGACCTGAACTTTTCACCAACAAGTCATGGCTTTTGCATCACGACAATGCACCAGCTCACACAGCACTGTCTGTCAGGGAGTTTTTAGCCAGTAAATAACTGTATTGGAACACCCTCCCTACTCACCTGATCTGGCTCCCAGTGACTTCTTTCTTTACCCAAAAAGAAAGGAAATATTGAAAGGAAGACATTTTGATGACATTCAGGACATCAAGGGTAATATGATGACAGCTCTGATGGCCATTCCAGAAAGAGTTCCAAAATTGCTTTGAAGGGTGGACTAGGCGCTGGCGTCGGTGCATAGCTTCCCAAAGGGAGTACTTCGAAGGTGACCATAGTGATATTCAGCAATGAGGTATGTAGCACTTTTCTAGGATGAGTTCGCCAACTTAATTGTTTGACCTCATATATTCCCTTACTCTGTCCTCTGAGAAGATGGGAGCAGCAATACCCCAATAGCAATCACACACCTCGTGCCCAGATCTTGGCTTTAAATAGTTTTCTCCAGTAAAAGGAAAAAGGAATTCTTAGAAAAATCATTGATTCCAAGGCTGTAGCAGGTAAAATACAACCTGAGACTGAAACATCTTAGAAAGTAATCAAATCCACAAAGAATGACAGGGACACATCAAAAGATTACAGAAGCCAGCTTGAAGATGCTCACTCAGGCCAAATCTGGGACAATCTGAGTATGAAAATCGTAAAAATAGTAACAAATTATAGCCCACTGAATAAAACAGGAAACCAGGAGTCCACACTGGTATAGAGAAATAAATGAATACTCTAAAAGTCTGATGAAGAATTTACGGTTCCAAAGCACTTCTCCACAAAATACTTACTGACTATACGAGGACTAAGAATAACTTTACAGAATACTTGCAGATAACCATATTAATCAGGTGATCAAAATGAGCATCATCAGTAATGGGACAAATAAAACCCATATGCCACCTGACAGGATGCAATGAGAAAAACAGAATCACTACTATGATATTACAGCCAAGGACGAAAACAACCTAAACTTAATCATGAAGAACCAATGGACAAACCCAAATTGAAGGGCATTCTACAAAAGAGCCGGTAGTATTCATCAAAAGTCACGAGAGTCAAGGTCACAGGAGCCAAGGAAAGACTGAGGAGCTGTTCCAGACTAAAGGAGACTGGAGACACGGCAGCTAAACGCAATGCATGACTGCAAACTGAATCTTTTTGCTATAAAGCACATCATTGGAACCACTGGTGAGACTTGAATAGGGTCTGAAAACTTGATGTTGGTACTGTACCAATTTTTTAAAATTAAATTCATTGGGGTGACAATGGTTAGTAAAATTACGTAGTCTTTAAGTGTGCTTTTCTATAATATATCATCTATATATCACATTGTGTGCTCACCACCCAGTCAGTTCTCCTTCCATCACCTTATATTTGATCCCCTTTACCCTCTTCTACCATCCCTCTCCCCCCACCCCCTTATCCTCTGGTAACCACTAAACTCTTGTCTGTGTCTGTAAGTTTTTGTTTCTTTGTTTGTCTTGTTCCTTTGTTGCTTTCATTTTATATCCCACATATGAGTGAAGTCACATTGTTCTCAACTTTTTTGGTCTGACTTATTTCGCTTAGCATAATAATCTCGAGATCCATTCATATTGTCACAAATGGCACTATTTCATCTCTTCTTATGGGCTAGTAATATGCCATTGTGAACCATATACCACATCTTCTTTATCCAATCATCTATCGAAGGGCAGTGTGGTTGTTTCCATGTCTTGGCCACCATAAATAATACTGCATATCACACTCCCTGACTTCAGCTTGTAATACAGAGCAACAATAA
>NW_017731580.1:2126898-2146264 GCF_001890085.2 Hipposideros armiger | reverse complement strand
TTAAAAAACAGCATGGTATTGGCAAAAAAACAGGCACACAGACCAATGGAATAGAATTGAAAACCCAGAAATAAACCCACATAAATATGGACAGATAATTTTCAACAAAGGAGCCAAAAACATACAATGGAGAAAAGAAAGCGTCTTCAATAAATGGTGCTGGGAGAATTGGAAAGCCACATGCAAAAGAATGAAACTAGACTGCTATCTGTCACCGTGTGCCAAAATTAACTCAAAATGGATCAAAGACCTAAACATAAGACCTGAAACAATAAAGCGCATAGAAGAAAGCATAGGTACTAAACTTATGGACCTTGGGTTCAAAGAGGGTTTTATGAATTTAACCTCAAAGGCAAGGGAAGTAAAAGCTAAAACAAATGAATGGGACTATACCAAACTAAAAAGCTTCTGCACAGCAAAATAGGTTATTTGAAATTAGAAAAAAAAAACTGAGTCCAGACTGCTAGAGATGCCTGCGCACAGACTGCCAGTCAGTCCTGTGGCCACCATCAAATAGAAGGGCACGGCTTCTAGAACACGCACTGAGGGGAGAAGACAGAGGGCCCCCAGAGTCCACAGCTGACAGTCCTGAGTGCACCATGGTTATGGGAAAGACCCGGGAAGGCAAGGTCAAGGTCCTCAGGAGCCACAGCACAAAGAGATTAAGGAGCCAATGGGATATACAGGTTACGTGGGACACTTAGAATTTGGGGTGCTTGGAACCATATGAACGCAAGTAAACTAGTGGTGTCCAGCTTGCAGATGAATCATATGGCCTCCATGATAAGAACAGTGAGTGGTTTTTAAGATGATTAAGAATATGGGCAAGAAGGAAATGATGGTACATAAAGTAAACTTTGACTAGAACATGGAATATGAAGGTTAGTATTTTAATATCAAACTAGAAAAGGTCACTGGAGCTAATGGAACAGGGCCTAGAATATTAGGTTTAGATGTCCCTCGTTTAGTTGCTAGGCAACAGAAAGACATTAAAGGATTTGAAAACAAAATCCCAGTGTGTAGGACAGATTAGCATAGATTAGAGGAAGGAAGATCCATTGGGAGATTATTGTAATAAGATTATAAAGGCTGAAATATAGGCAGAAGTAGGAATTAAAGAGAGATTCATGGGGCACTACAAATTTGACAGGATTTGCCAACTGAACACATGTAAAGTAAAGCACAGATGAAGATCATTATGAGTCTTGAAAGTGGGATCCTTAAGAGGAACCGAGCTCTGTTGGGAGGAAGAGAAGAGACGGGAGCTAGTGACCTGCAACTCAATGAAAATATCCAACAGGCAGCTGAAAATGCAAACCTGGAAATCCAGGAAGGTCAGAGAAGAAATACAGATATGGCTTTCATGTACATCGTAAGATTACAGAAGGACATAGCATAAGAATGATTGCTGAAAACAGAACCTTTGAGAAATGCCTCTTGTTAGGAAAAGAGACTTTTTTTTTATATGGTTCAAGAAGTCAGAGAAAAATGCCTTACATTAGGTATTTTCCATTTGCCCCTCCAGGTCTACTTCCCACATTCCCCCACCCTCCATATCCTCTGGCTTCTGGTTGGGTTCGGCCAACGAGAGACCCCCAACAAGGAATTACACGGGCTGGAGGAGAAGAGGAGCAAGGCATTTTTCCACTGGCTCCCAATGTAGCGTCATCTCAGAGGCACAGATGGGCCCTGTCTCTCCAGTGAAGGCCACAGCCCTTCTGCACAGCTGCCTCCCCAGGTTCCAGGAACTGCTGCTAACCCCATCCCTTCAGACCTAGAGATGGCCATGGCTCCCTGCCGCTGGCTCAGGGCACTGTACTATCTTGTATGATTATTAAGGTACTATCTCATATTATTAAGGTACTATCTCATATTATTATTGATACTATCTTATATTATTATTAAGGTACTATCCTATATTATTGTATTATTTTATATTATTGTACTATCTCATATTATTCATGAAATGTCCTTTATTATTATCCTGCCCACATCTTCATAAATGAGCCCTTAATGAAATTATTCTCAATTAACAGTTTGAATGTATGATCTGTTTCCTGCTGAAGCCTCCATTAACACAGCACCCTCTCTTTTGCAGCAACAATTATCTCCATAACAATATATCAAAACATTTCATTTCCCCCAGTCAAAAATCCTCACAGAGTTCTAGTCAACAGCCTTTCCTGGGGTCTAATTGGTCCATTCTACTGTTGGTCCCCTCACTGTCTTTCAAGGTGCTGGATTCTAAGACATCAGAAGTGTGATTCCTCCCCACTCATCCTGTGGAAGCTGGAGCCTCCAAGAAAAACGGAATCTGGGGACATCAGAAAAGTGCGCTCTGCAGAACAGGAAGCAGCCTCGACTTTCCTGGCATGAGACATGTTGTCCTCCATTCACTGGCCCAGCCTTCCTGACCTAGTGTGTCTCTCTTTGAGATGTTTGTCGATGGCCAGGAAGCCTACCTGTCTTAGCAAAGGATATGAGGCTGGGCAAAAGGGACCAAGGAGTGCCTCAGCTAAACTGGCACCAAAAACAACCCTTTCCCCACTTACCTCCCAGGATAAAATGTATGGATGCTGAAGAAGGTAGCAAGTCACCAATACTAGCCTGTCCAAGAGAATCCTGGAAGTGACAGTCCATCTATTGAAACTGTGGCCTCAAGATTCAAACCCCATTACTATTCAGGGTTTGACTGGTGCCCCAGTCAGCTGCACCCCAGATTAAAGTCACCTCCCTAAGACCAAGCGGGCTTGTTGGCGTGACTTAGCAGCAGTGGAGACAATGGTACACAGGAGAGGGGGTGGAGGGTAGGGATTCATCAAGACTAAGCCGTGGGAGTTCCAGCAGTCATACTGAAAACTCAAAGAATCACACGAAGAGACCTTCACGTCTGAGTATCAAGTCACACAGGAAGCGCTGCTCTAGCAGGAGGGATGTGCCGATCCCAGATAAGGAGGGGGCCTTCCTCCCCTGTAAGAGAAACACATCGCACACACTGCTGTGGAACAGACCCGCCCTGGCGATACCACACTCTCAGTCAGTCCTACAGAGACTAGCAGCATCCAGTGGGAACACGACAAAGGACCAAGAAGGGTGATGAAACATGAGAAAGAGACAAAGGGGACACCAGAAGTGCTGCTAGGGTTACAAACTGTATCTCCTTCAAGATACAACAGCATAGAATGAAATTCCTTTCCAACTTTTTTTTTTTTTTTTACAACAAAAAAAGAAACGATTTTAAAAACCTGTGCTACCACCATTCTGGGACTAACCTGTCTGATAGGCATAAATGAGGTTATATTTACAAGGTGCCTCTGTGGGTGTCTTTCTTCCTTCCCACCCCTCTCTCACCTGGATGGCGTTCGCCCACCAGAACGTGCCTACATCAGAGCAGTTCCAATAGACAGGAAGTCTCTTCCCAGAGAAACACACCAGAAGGCCACTTGCTGAAATTCACATCTGAATACAGTAATACCTTGGTTTGCAAGCATAATTCGTTCCAGAAACAAACTACTCGTTTTGCAAGACATCCCTTGTTTACCACATTAAAATGTATTAGAAATGTTTCCTCATCTTGCGGAACACTCGCAAATCAAGTTACTCGCAATCCAAGGTTTCACTGTATTTTGAAATACAGTCACATTTTCCCAAGAACAGTTTGGAAAGCACAGCCTATACCCTACTTACTAAATGGGTTCAACAGACTTACAGGCTAGAGTGCAAAGAAAATTATGAGTGCATCATGTCCACAGGATCAAAATATGAGAACTAAAAGCGCCTTTCAAAAACAGAGTCTAGACATTTTTAATGTTCCTCAGAATATTGGATGACATGTAAACAAAAGAAAACCTGAAATTACTTGATCTCTAAAGCTTGAATCTAATTATAACTATCATAATCTCAGGTTTCAAATTTTTGTTTTATCACAAAAACTCTTATTATTCTCACTACTTGATAGCAGATAAAAAATCCTTTAAACCAAATATATAAAAAACATGTTTAATAGATGTGTACAATTGAAAATGCAAATTAAAATAGCAATATATCATTTAGCACCCATCAAACAAGCAAAATGTTGAAACATCGGGGTATGGTAAGGATGTTAAGAAACTGGAGCTTGCGTACATTAGAAGTCGAATATATATATATAACCGTACAACTGTTGTAGCAAACTGAATTCTCATTTGGATTCTTCACACCCTTCCATTATTAGAATTAAGATCCATATACTTGCCAGATAACTTTGCAGTACCACCCCCAGAATGAACATGGTAGATTTCCCTACCCCTCACAGATGATGGGCTTAGCCGTATGACTTGCTCTGGCCAACAGGAGGTGGACAGAAGTGACAGTGAGCCAGTTCTATTGGGTCGTCGGGAAAGTCATGATGTATTTTTCTATGTTTTTCAATGCAAAAATGCGTCATGACTTTCCCAACGACCCAAATAGATATGACCCATGTGAAGTTTTATGTATTTCCACTTGCCTTCTTTTTACTCCTGCCTCTTCCCATGAGAAGAATGGGTAGTAGCTTGTCCAAGAGAATGAAAGGCATGGAGCCCACTGAAACCGAACCTAAACCCGCCCCCCTAGCCTACAGACTGGAGTCCAGAGTCCGGAGTCTAGAATCCAACCTAGCTCATGTGAGCTGTAATCAACCCATAGATCGAAAGGGAAAATAAATACTTACTGTTTTAAGCCACTAAGCTTAAAAGCATCTTTTGTTTGTTAGTTTTTGTTTAATGTAGCATTATTGTAGCAATTGCTAATACAACCATCTGTAAAGTAATCTGCCAATATCCAATCAAGTTGAAGATGCTCATATGGCCCAGAAATGAACACTTCCAAGTATGTGCCCTAAAGCCCAATCGGATCCAACACCTCTTTTTTATAAGATAATTTTAAACACCCTCTTTCTATCCTGTAGCAACCTTAAGAGATAATCTACCTACTCTCACACATAAATTTCAGAAAATGAACATAATATCCTAACTGTAATACAAAGAAGAAATAAACAATGTAACTGGTAATCAGGACTAGGAGGAGGCAAGCAAGGTGCTCAGAGTGCAAAGGTGAAGGAGGAAAGCTGGGCGAGAGGTGCGTGCTGACACTGCAGGACTCTGAGAGTGAGGACCTCCAATTTTGCCCCTGGGCATTTCACCTGCCTCATTAGTCCTGGCCCTGTTTAAAGTATCCACTTGGGAGCTGACCAGTTTGCTCAGTTGGTTAAAGCATGGTGCTGATAACACCAAGGTTGCCGGTTTGATCCCCCCATGGGTTGCTGTGAGCTGCACCCTCCCTACAAGAGTCAACTATGCCATTGTAGCATGAAAGCAATGTGTAACCAATGACCATCCACGGCTGTTCCCCAATAAAAATTAGAAAATAAAAAAAAGTATCCACTTGGATTCAGAAAGCAAATGTACTCATGACTTTGTTGGAAGACTTAATGAATTAAATAGGCATTTGCACCCACACAGCATCAGCATAAATGCAAAACCTACCAATACACGCTGACAAGGTATGCTGTGTTGGCGACGCAGTTGCTGCAAATGGTATTGTTACTGAAGTTGTGAGTTTCCAAAATAGTAAACAATGCTTGGTAAAGTTCTGAACAAAATAAAGTCTTCAGTCAGTTTACACAATTGTTTGAATTATTTAAAACAATAGGGTCCACTAAAACCATGACAAAAATACTTTAGGCTTACATGCAGAATAAAGGTTCTAAAGCAAGGTCACTATAAACAGAATTTGTGTCTATATGAGGACCTGAGAAGGATATTTAAAAATTATATGGGACGCAGACAGACACACATATTGCTGGGCATCCGGCATCTTGTCCTCACCTTCTCACTACCAATCACTGTGATAACTAAAAGTGCCCCTCCACAAAGTTTCCCCAGTCATGTGATAACAAAAAAATGCCCCACACGTTTCCAAACTTTTCCTAATTCATCCTGTTCCCCTTCCCCAATTCCCCAACACTGTTCCCCTCCCCTCAATTCCCCAATAAAATCTTTAAAAAAAAAAAAAGGATATGCATTAAAAAGGACTTTACATTTTACTTCTAAATCATGTTTATTCCTAGAAAGTGAGCTAGACATGAAACAATGGATGGCATAATGGGAAGGTGCTTGCCCGTGACCATGGGGACACAGTTCCATTTCCCTGGTCTGCTGATTACTATACTTACTAATACCATTTAAGTTTTTCCTTTGGACTGAGTAATAGTAAATCTGTTTTCTCTTAGAAGCTGAATTTTCAAGCAAGCTTTGAATTTAGACCCTCTTCAGTCTGAACAGGAACATGTCTTATCTTTTTTAAGTATCTTTTTTTAAAAAAACAAAACAATATTTGACTTTTCCATTTTGTTTTTTTTAATATTTTTTTTTCTTTTAAATTTTATTGGGGGACAGCCATAGTCATTGGTTACACATTGTTTTCATACTACAATGGCATAGTTGACTCGTTTAAGGAGAGCACAGCTCACAGTGGCCCATGCGGGGATCAAACCAGCAACCTTGTTATTAAGAGCACACGCTCTATCCACTGAGCCTCCCAGAAGGCAGCTCAGCTCAAGGTGCTGAGTTCATTCTTAGTTGCAGGTGGGCATAGCGACCATCTCATGCGGGAGTCAACCCGGCAGCCTTGTTGTTAAGAGTGCGCGCTCTATTCACTGAACCATCCAGATGGCTGCTCAGCTCAAGGTGCCGAGTTCAGTCTTAGTTGTGGGCAGGCATCGAACAGGCAGTTCTTGTTGTTAGGAGCACGTGCTCTCACCAGCTGAGCCACCCTTCCACTTGTTGGCAGCTCAGCGGCAGCTCAGCTCGGATGCAGCATCACTGGCCCATGTGGGAATCAAACCGGCAGCCCTGTTGCTCAGAGGTCGTGCTCTTAAGCTAACTCTTAACCAACTGAGCCACATGGCCAGCCCAAAATGCTCATTTTTAAGAATTATAGTTCCTTTGTTTTTAAAACCTACCAGATGTTGCTACATTATTTTCTGCAGGCAAGCAATAAAAAATAACTATTAATGCAAAACAAAATATTTTTAGGAATACTTTTAGAGTCAAAACTAATTAATGTCTGCATCTTTGCTCAAACTTAATTGATATTATGTTGCCATCGCTTTTGTACTTTCCCTCCAAGAATTTGATTGTTCAAATAATGTAAAACAAAGAAAAAATTTGTTCTTAGAATGACTTTCTCTGACTGATTAGATTTGCTATTAGATTTTTTACATTACAATTCCAGGCTTTTACTGAATGATAATGCATCTACAACTTCCAGTTTAAAGATACAACAATTGAGAAGCAAGTTCCTAATATTTAAAAATTATAGTTTAACCTCTCACACTTCACCACTCAAATGTAAATGTGCAATTTAAAACACTCTCTTGGCTAAAATTAGAGTCAAATATGCTTAGAAAAATATTCTCTCTAACCCATAATGTCAGCTACTTTGAGGCTGAACTGAAAAGTATAATTTGTTTTGTTTTATATTAAATAAAAGATATCAGTGATAGAAGCTAGGAATTCCCCTCCCCCTCCAGCAGAGCCCAAGAAAAAAGTACAAACCACATCATACCATTTATTACTATGTGTCACTCATAGGAACCTAAATATATGCCACAGAAAGAAAACCAACTGAGTCAAGTGGGTCTAAAAATTATGAAACACCCAAACAGCATTACTTTACTAGTTCTATTAATAATGCTCAATAACCAGTGCCTATCAAATAAATGAAAAAGTTCAATTTGGTAAAGAGGTAAATTTCATTCTCTCATTCCCAGGGGAAGGAGACTAGAAACTGGAAAAGCTTACCAGACGGGGGAGCTGTACCATTCTACTATTCCTATTGCTAATCAAGTAATACTTTAGAATGAGATAACTGACTTCAAAGCAAAACAAAACCACAGAACACGTTCTAACTCTAGATCACACATAAATCCACACTGTTTTCTTTTTCTGTTTACATTTCTCATTTATTCAGTTTTTTAGATTCCACATGTAAGTGAGATCATATGGTGTTTGTCTTTCTCTGACTAATTTCACTTAGCATAATGTTCTTTAGGTCCATCCATACTGTTGCAAATGATATGATTTCATTCTTCTTTATAACTGAGTAATACTCCATTGTGTAAATGTACCATAGTTTCTTAATCCAGTCATCTACATCGGGGCATTTCAGTTGTTTCCAAGTCTTGGCTATTGTGAATGGCGCCGCAATGAACATATGGGTGCATATATTTTTTTGAATTAATGTCTTGGGTTTTTCTGGATAAATGCCTAAGAGTCGAATTGGCACACTACTTATTTTTAAAAGCTACTTCTTTTCTAAAGACTATTTTATGCCTCAGAGTGTTTCAACGGTTTGTGCTATTCCAAATTGCTAAGATTTTTTACAATAAAATTAGTTCTTGCTCACTAACCTAAGAGCTTCCTTTAAAGTCCTCTACAGGCTTGCTCAAAATTTCAGAAAGACTGACACTTAACCAAGACCTTTTATTAGATTTAGAAGTCAATTTAAGAAACAAAGAGTTCTCCACAGATGATGCTTGTAAACTAGCATTCTTTCAGTTTCCTCAAATCCCAAGGGGAAAAAGCCTCTCTCGGGTAAACGTTGCCTCATTTTGCGGGAGACTTAGTAACAGCAATTAAACAGTGACTCCCCTGGCCACGGTCACTGCTAATGCAAAATACTGCTAGAGCACACTGTGCCTGTCAGTTTCTTATTTTAGCACAGCAGAAATGTCTGCTATATTTGAATGATTGGTAAAGTAACACATGGGCAGCTGTCCTGCCCCACTGTGACATCTAAAATGAATTTGTTATGTAGTCTCTCTCTTCCCGGAAACTCAAGACATCTGTACAATGACATTTCAAATATACAGTAAGGATGTTGGGAGGTATTATTTCATGTTTACAACAAACAGACCTTCAGTAGTAGTTATAAACAATCCAATAACTCCTTATCCTGTTTAGTGCAATTTTGCATGTTCCTTAGAAAGACTCTCCAGTATAAATGAGGTGCCGTTATATATTTTAACCTGCCACTTCATGTTGAGAGACAAAGCCCTTAGGATACCAACTTTTGGAGAATCAAGCTACGATAATGCCTTGGATTGAAACCGTAGTTTACAGTCCACAAAGCACCATCTCGATGAGTTTACCATCTCCTGTGAAGCTGCATTCCAGCCAAGGGAGCCATTCTCACCAAGCTGGAAGCCAAAGGCAACTATCTCAACCACACAGCTATTCATGGGATGTCCAGGGGTGTGCCCACCCTGGGTAATTTAAGGAGTATACACACTCCTTCAGTGGAATTTGTCCAGGTGCACACATTCTATCATCCCTTTCCAGCACCGCCCCTCCTCCCCCCCAGACAATCACTAAGGTGTCCTGACCCATCTGACAGGTCACGCTTATGCCACTGTCACTCTCCTTACTGTTTCCTGCTCTGAATTTCTCCACTAGTGCCACCACAGGCAATCACTTCCTCACACACACAGATGCTCTTTTTCCTCCCTTGTCTTCAAACTCTTGCCCCAGTTACCTCAGAAGGGTCCTTCTATCTCTCCGAGTATCTTCTTATTGTGAGCCAACTAATAAGCCCAGCCTTGATAACTGAGTATTAGCTATAACCCTCTGATCCAAGGGAAAGGAAAACCTGAGGAGGTGAAGAAAAATGAGAACAGGACCACCAGTGCTATCAACCTTGGAAAGCCTTAAAAACACCCGAAGTAATCCATACATCCACCTCTTCATGGATGATCACTGAGCAGTGAACACACGGTGGAAGTGCAGAGATAAAACAGTCATGACCCTGCTCTTAAGCTCTTCCGGGTACACGAAGGAAATCATCCATACAAACATCTCCACCACGTTCTCGTTCTCGTTCATAAATGAAGCTGCTTTCCCATCAAAATACATGTTTAATGTGTTCACTTGTATTGTTTCCTTTAATAGGACAACTAGTATTATACCAGCACTAGTTTTGCTTTGAATAATTTTCATTCTATACGTAGAGAGTATCAGCTATATAGTTGTTTATATGAGATGTAAACAGACTTCTGAACAAGCCCAGGGAGCCAACCAACCAGTGATAAAGCAGGCAGCACAGCACCTGGCTCATGTAAGAACTCTGTGAATATTAATTCCTCGTTCCTTCAACAGATTTACACTTGATTTTATTTTTAAGATGTAATTTGATCATAGGGAGCAAAATATACTTGGAAGCAAAATATACTTTGCAGTATATTAGGGGATGTTAATTATTCAGTACAGAAAACAAGTACAGGGCAGTCAGGTGGCTCAGTTGGTTAAAGCGTGTGCTCTTAACAAGGTTGCTGGTTCTATTCCCGCATGGGATGATGGGCTGCACCCCCCCTGCAACTAGACGGAAGGACAACAACTTGACTTGGAGTTGATGGGTCCTGGAAAAAATACAGTTACCCAGTAAAAATTAAATAAATAAATAAATAAATAAATAAGAACCACAAATCTGGAGGGTAGTAGTAACCTTGAGGAAGAGTGGTAGAAATTCAGAGAAAAGGGCTGAGAAGGGGTCAGATCATCAGACTTTACAAGCCAGAATAATATTTTTTCAATATTTTTTAATTTTTCAATTACAGTTGACATACAATATTGTATTAGTTTCGAGGGTACAAAATAGTGATTACACCTTTATATAACTTATGAAGTGATCACACCAATAAATATAATACCCATTTGACACCATAAATAGTTAGTACACTATAACTGACTACATTTCTTATGCTATACTTTACACCCCCATGTCTATTTTGTAACTACCAATTTGTACTTCTTAATCCTTTCCTCTTTTTCACTCATCCCCACAACCCCTCTCCCATCTGGCAACCAACAAAATGTTCTCTGTATCTATGAGTTTGTTTCTATTTTGTTTATTTTTGTTGCTGTTGTTTTGAAATTTCCACATACAAGGTAAATCATATGGTATTTGTCTTTCTCTGACATTTCACTTGGCATAATATGCTGTAGGTCTACCCGTGTTGCTGTAGATGGCAAGATTTCATTTCATTCTTTTTATGACTGAGTAATAGTCCATTGTATATATGTGCCACTTCTTCTTTATCCATTCATCTATTGATGGGGACTTAGGTTGCTTCCATATCTTGGCTATTGTAAATAATGCCGCAATAAACACATATATGCAATTAGTGTTTTGGGGTTTCCTCAGACAAATACACAGAAGTGGAATTACTGGCTCCTTCTTTATCTATTATTATAGTCTTTGTTTTAAAGTCTATTTTGTCTGGTATAAGTATTGCTACACCAGCTTATTTTTTTCTGTTTCTATTTTTATGAAATATCTTTTTCCATCCCTTTTCTTTCAGTCTGCATGCATCTTCTGAACTGAAATTAGTATCTTGTAGGCAACATATATGTCTTCTTTTCTCATCCATTCAGCCACTCCATTGTCTTTTGATTGGAGTATTTAATCCATTTACATTTAAAGTAATCTTTGAGAGATATGTAGCTATTACCATTTTATTATTCATATTTTTTATCTTTTTTTTCTTATTCTTAAAGAAGTACCTTTAACATTTCTTGTAATACTGGTTTGGTGGTGATGAATTCCTTTAGCTTTTTCTTATCTGGGAAGTTCTTTATCTTTCCTTAAATTCTAAATGATAGCTTTGCTGGGTAATCTTGGCTGTAGATCCTTGCTTTCCTTCACTGCAAATATTTCATACCAATCCCTTCTGGCCTGCAAAATTGCTGTTGAGAAATCAGCTGACAGTCTTATGGGAGCTCCCTTATAGGTAACTGCCTTTCTCTTGCTGCTTTTTAAGATTCTGTCTTTAACCTTTGCCATTCTAATTATGATGTGTCTTGGTTTGGGCCTCCTTGGGTTCATTATTGTTTGGGACTCTCTACACTTCCTGGGCTTTTATGTCTTATTTCCTTCACCAGATTGGGGAAGTTTTCCGTCATTATTTCTTCAAATAGGTTTTCAATTCCTTGTTCTCTCTCTTCTCCTTCTGGAATTCCCTATGATGCCTGACATTGTCCCAGAGGCCCCTGAAACTATCCTCATTTTTTTGAATTCTTTTTTTCTTTTTGCTGTTCTGATTGGGTGTTTTCTGCTACCTTGTCTTCCAAATCGCTGATTCAATCCTCTGTTTCATCTAGTCTACTGTTCATTCCCTCTAATGTATTCTTCATCTCAGTTATTGTATTCTTCACTTCTGCCTGGTTCTTTTCTCTGTTTCCTTTCTCCATTTTTATGCTTCCTATCTCTTTGTGAAGTTCTCACTGAGATCACTGAGCATCCTTATAACCAGTGTTTGGAACTCTGCATCTGGTAAATCGCTTGTCTCTATTTTGTTTCATTCTTTTTCTGAAGCTTTGTTCTGACCTTTGATTTGGGATATATTTCTTTGTCTCCTCACACTGACTGCCTCCCTGTGTGTGTTTCTATGTATGATGTAGGGTTGCTATGTGTCCCTGTCTTGGTAAAGTGGCCTTATGTAGTAGATGTCCTGTAGGGCCCAGTGATAGTCTCCTTTGTCACCTGGGCCAGGTGCTTCAGGTGTATCTCTTGTGTGGGCTGTATGTGCCCTTCTGTTATAGTTGAGCTTTGATTGTTGTTGGCACATAAATGGAAGCGACTAACCCTCAAGCTAATTGGTTGTGAGGACTGGCCATTACTACAGTGGAGGAGCTGTTGTACAGGGGCTGACCCTCCGGAGCAGGATACACTTAGCAGGGCTCTGGTGCCTACCAAGTCTGCCCTTCGGGTGTGTGATTTGTGGAGATGGTTGGGTAGTGCTCTGGTGTGATATTAAGCTGGCCATGAGGTATGTTGGTTCTGGAGCCTCTTGGAAAAGGCTCTGGTGCAGGCCAAAGTCAGCCACTGCCTCAGCCCTGCCTAGGTCCACCTGGTATGAGCTTCAAAGTGATATGCAAATTGTTGTCATTTGTGCTGAGCTTGGAGGTACCTAGGAGAGGCTAAGCTGTGAACCAAGGCTGGTTGCCAAGAATGCCTGGCTTGGGGCTGCTTAGCAAGAGGTGCAGGACCTGCCCAGTTCATATGCTGCTTGTTTGGGGTTTGTGAACCTTTGAGAGGTTTTAGGAAAGTCCGCAGAATGAGCCAAGACAGGCCACTTGTATGGAAAAGCCACTGGAAGCGTCTTGGGTAGGTTCACCAGTTGAGTGGGGCGGGATCTTGGGGCATCACCAGAGCAGGGCTAGTGGTGTTAACTAAGTTAATGGAGACTCAGATATGGCACCCACCTGTGTGTGCAGACTGGGTGAGGTAAAGGCTCAACAAAAGAACAATAGCTTCTGCCAGCCCTTTTGTCTGGGAGAAAGCTGCCCCTCCAGCCTTCGCACTGCAGCCAGACAACTCAGTTCCTCCTCGTATGTCCCTGGCACCTTTCAAGCTGCTGCCCCAGCACTGGAGCTCAGGACAAGTGTCCCTCAGTAAATGAGTCCATGTGCAGGCCCTTTAAGAGAAACGCCTGGGACTCCAGCCACCCTCCATCTCACTTAGCCACAGTTTCTGCTAGTTCTCACAGCCAAAAGTCATGGGAACTTCTCTCCCAGGCACTGGAACCCTAGGCTGGGGAGCCTAGTGTGGGGCTGGGACCTCTCGCTCCTCAGAGGGCACCTCTACAGCAAGATACCCCTCCTGATTTTTAACCACTACACGTGGGTGTGGGACCAGCCCATTACTTTCTCCGCACCCCACACTCCCACCTGTCTCGAGGTAGCTTTTTCTGTATATCCTTACTTACAGAACTTCTGTTCAGCTAGACTTTGATGATTTTCAATGATGGTTGTTCTGTAGGTTAGTTGTAATTTTCATGTGGTCATGGGAGGAGGTGAGCACAGCATTTATCTACACTGCCATCTTAACCAGAAATTCCAGGGTAATATATCTGGATTTAATTTTCAGAGAAATGGAAAGCCACTGAAGGAGGACCACATAAAATCTGGAGTTGTATTCACTAAGAATTAGAGTCCAAACTGGAAAAAACATATTAAGTCCATATATTTGCTTGGTTCTACATTCTGCACTCAATGAAATATATGCCAAGACACTGAAACAGAATCCTAGAGCTGGAAAGAACCTTAAGGAATATAAAGCTAGTGTTATACATGTACAAAAACTGAGGACCTCAGGAAAAATGCATCCTTCAGATTGCTTCATTAATGGATAAGAGAAACATCTCCAAAAATAAGTAAGAGCAACTAAGATATCTGGGATATACCCTAAACTCAAAGCTGACATTAATCAGAAAATTGTCCTTTCATGTGTTCATAAAATGGACCACCACAAATTAGATGCATGTAACCCAACAGAGAATTTTTTAAGTTTTTGTAACAGCTTTTGACCTCGATCTAAAACTGAAAACTTAGATGAGGCACATACCAACATTTCTGTGTTTGATCAATTCTATTGTTCCAATCCCAACTCATGTGTACACAATAACTTGGAGATTCATTCATCCAGTGAATAGAAGGGACCTACTACGTGTAAATAATTATACTGAAAAACAAAGAACTAGTTTATTAGAAGCTACAAAATATGCATACTGAAAGAGGCAGCTACACACAAACACTGACACATTGTTATATACATACACAACTATAATTCATGCAAAATAAAAATGGCCCATATGCCTCTCAGATAATGCATTGTGAAAGTTGGAGAAAATATTTCTTTCAACTGAAACAATCAGAAGGCAGAATCCAATCAGAAGCAGGCTCATGAAGGATGGTTGGGATTTACAGATGGGGAAAACATTTTAGACAATAGGCATAACAGGAGAGAAAGATTCAGGTAAACTGCAAGCAGGAAATCCTGATGAGTAATCCAGAATGTTAATGAAATTTAGAGCAACAATTTTCAATATGAAAATACCCAATCAAAATTGAGCTGCACCTAAAATTATATATCATTTCAGTTCAGTAATGTGACAATTTTGCATCACCTTAATTTGTAGTTAATTATCACTGTCATTAACACACAAAAAAAATGTTTTATAATAGAAACAACCTAAGCCTAGGTCAGACTATTACATTTGTTTTCCAAATCTTTGAAAACTTGCTTTTCAAGAAACAGAATTGGAAAATCACTTAAATTGCAAGGTACAAAAATGGCAAAGGTGCACATTTTAAGAAAAGGTGTTATCACACAAAGTGTTTTAAATTCAGCATCTAAAAATCTCAGAACACAGAGTAGATGAGAAAGTGCTATCAACATCACAATATAAAATAAGCTATGGTATTATTTTTTAAAAACTAATCTACTCCTAGTTATTAACTGTCTGCCCTTCTGAAAAAGCATTGTTTTAGGATATTAACTTACTTGAAAACTGATAAGATATAATTTAGAGGGTTTTTAAAAATCTTTTTAAAAGTTTTGTATTTTCATTAAATAGTAAAAACTATTTTAACACTCTCCTATCCAACTAAAGGGCAGATCATCAAAATAATCAATTATCAAAGTTAACCAGTATGCACTATTCCTAATGTTTTTATTCTCTACTTTCTTTCTTAATTCATTTTTCATTGGAAGATTTGGTGGCCTGTGTGACGTTTTCTCCGTGTGGTCTAACAGAATACCAGGGAATTCTTTGAACTTTAGCCCTATCCTAAATGGTACAGGCTCAATGCAATGAAGGTCAAGCAAACCCAGATGGTGAGGGTAGGAAAGAAGAACAATGAAACTAAGGCACACCATGAAAAGAACCTTGAAGGTATTTTTACTTGGAAAACTATGCGTGATACGGGAACTGCAAAAGAGAAGCTCCCATCGCCTTGCCCTGCTCCACTTCGCATTATGGGAAGTTGTAGCCATGTTGTAAACTCCTTATTTAGCCTGAGTTTTACAAACCTGTATACTTTCCCATCATAGCACCTGTCACAGCGCCCTATAAATTGGAGGGATTCAAGAACTTTTTTTTTTAATGGGTTTAGCACATTTGCCACAAAATATGATCAAATAAGGTTAGAAATATTAAAGATGCTATAAGTGATCAAGATATTGAGAAGAGCAAGCCAAGTGGATACCCAGAACAACTGTGAAACATTTTTACCAGTTTCCACAAACTTACAAGAGCAGAGCTGGGCCTGTGTCATGGGAGCTCTGGCTCCTGGTGGTCTCACGGATCTGCCTCCGTCAATGGTGGCCTCAGCTTTCCTGAAGAAGGAGGCCTGCGCCACCCACAGCTCCCTCTCCAGGGACACTTGCCTTCACCTCACAGGCAGAGCAAGCAGCACAGGGCTTAGGAACAGCAACATGAGTCCCATTAGAACCCATTTAGATGTCCCTGTAAGGACAAGTTCCACCATGGGAGGGTCCAATATCAGAAATCGCAGAGGTAGTTGCTCTCAGTGTGCTTCTCCTTTTACCTCCCTTTATGACTCAAATGTGCATAAAACCACACTGAAAACAGAAGTCCAGCATCACTGGGGAAAATAGCCCCAGGTTCCCTCTATGTGTCAAGCGTCTGATGAGGTTCAGCCCAGATGGCCTGTTCCTCCTCCTATTTTCTCTCTCTGATAAGCCCAAATGAGAAAAGGCCCTGTACAAATTAACAAAGGCATTTGTGAGAAAGGCTAGATTTAAAGCTCCTGGGAGAATACCCAACAATTTCTTCCTTAGAAACTACACACATTCCCAACAGGCATTTCGCTTCTTGCCTGTTCTGCATAAAGCAGTGGGATGTAGTACTTACCGGCATGTGTACACATCTACACACACAGACGATTATTCAACCTAGTTTAGGAAAATGTAGTACACAAATGCGTGTTCTGAAATAAAAATTTTTAATGTGTATTAAATGAGAAACATTCACATTTTTAAAATACAACAGTTTTGGGGAGAAAAATCAAATTCATTTACCAATAAATATAAGATTCCCTTACCACATATATTGAAACAGCTTCTTAAAATTATAGGACTTTGGGACTAGCAGGTATCTTGGAGATGTATTTGGCTAAAGCAAGGAAGATAGTATTGTGACAAGCAGCCACTCTAAAAGAAGAAAAGCCAGAAAGCCATGGTCTGTGAGATGGCTGAATCCAGGGGCTGAGCAGGGCCTATAAAATGATAAGATGATTCTAGGGTGCAGAATCCTATCTGCCTGGAAGGGGTGCCAGCCCGAGGGATACTATGAAACCAATGTAAACATGAACATGAGTTCAAGTTAATCAAGATGTCAGAGGTTTATATTTAAAAGCACAAGTACCTAACACAATGAGCACATTATCTCAAGTGTTCTAAAATTGTATTAGTGCATTTCACACCACACAGAAAAATACATTTCCTGACCTGGACTCCCAGAGTATGTAAACCACCCCACTAGGTAGAACATATACACATACACAGATACATGCATAGATAGTACATACATATATTCAGGACTGTAAGGATTTCCCAAAATACTGTGACATTAAAAAAACAAAAACAAAATCTAACTAGTCCCACAACTATTTCTTTTTTTTTTAATAAATACTTAGAATTTTGTTTCTTTCCAATTCCTAGAGTTTTCATTTCTTTTTCTTTCTTACTGCAAACATGTGGTTGAATAGAAGTGGGGATAGTTGGTATATAGGTCTTGTTGAAATTGTAAAGAAGAAACCGACTATCTTTCTATAATTAGGTCAACAGTGGCACTTTAATAAAGAGTTGTCCTTTATTAATGTATTAGTTTTCCATTGCTATATAACAGATCACTACTAACAGAGCACCTTGAAACCACCCACATTTATTATTTCTCGTTTTGATGGGTCAGGAATCTGGGCATGGCTCAGCTGGGTCCTGTGCTCAGGGTCTCTCAGGCTGCAGTCAGGGTGTCAGCTGGGCTGTATTGTCATTAGGAGGCTGGACTGGGGAAGAATCTGCTTTGAAGCTCATTTAATTTGTTGGCAGAATTCCCTGTGACTCTTTGACTATATATTTATATTCCCTGCTATTTTCTGGCTCTCAGTGGGGGCTTCCCTCAGGCCCTAGCGGTTGCCTACAGTTCCTAAGAGGCTTGTCTTAGTCCGATTGGGAGGCGATCACAAAATACCAAGACTCATTAACAACAGACATTTGTTCCTCACAGTTCTAGAGGCTGGGAAGTCCAAGATCAGAGCACTGGCAGATTCAGTGTCTGGTGAGCGCCCACTTCCTGGTTCAGGGACACTGGATTTCTTGCTGTGGCACATGGCAGAGGGGCAAGGGATCTCTCTAACGCCTCTTTTTGTAAGGGCCCTCGTCCCATTATTGAGAGCTCCATCCTTATGGTCTAATCGTCTCCCAAATGTCCCACTCCCAAAAACTATCACGTGGGGCATTAGGACTTAACATATGAATTTGAGGGGGACACAAGCATTCAGTCTATTGCAAGGCCCTTCACACTTCTTGGCCACGTGGGCTCACTCAGTATGGCTGATACTTCACGAGGCCAGCCAGGAGAATCTCTCTCACAACTATTTCTAGACTTCAAGAAGGATGGTATGTAAACGTTCCTGCAAAGTATACTTTTTGTTTCTGAACTGTCTCTGGAGCGTTACAGTCGGTGTGAGTTTTCTTTGCGGTTGTTTTTTAATGATTCGGTTGGCTGGCTGCAAGTTCAGTGAGAGCCTATTCTAATTATTCTCTGCACTCGCCACTGTGGGTATGAGCCATGCGGGGGGGGCCCCCTGCTTAGCACGGGGCTTCCCCGAGGCCTGAACCTCACCAGTCTCCGTGGCCTGAGCAGGCGGGCTGCGGGGTGAGGAGGGCAGAGGATCCCTGACAACCACCCTGAGTCCCTTATTTCCCGTCTCTCCGGTCGTCCCTCCGACATTCCCTTTGGTAACCTGACACGTCGTCCATGCTGCCAGTGCTGCCTTCGGGAATCCCTCTCCGCGTCTAAACCGCAGCAACGTCCTCCCACAGCCCCCGCCCCAGGGGGCGTCGATCGGGGCGGGTGGCGGCGCCCCGGGCCACCGGGGCCCTCGGTCCGGGAACCCTCCTTTGGGGGACTTCGCGGCCCGCAGCACGGCGGCACCCCAGGGGGCGCCCGCGGCCCGCGTGGGGACAGCGCCGCGCCGGCTACTCGGACGCTCAGCACCCACGGCCGACAGGGTGGGAGGAAGACACGGTGCAGCCGAGCCCCGCAGTTCACGCGCCAACTCCGCGGGGGCGTCCGCGGGAACCCCTGGCTCCCGCCTCCGTACCCCCCTCGCCCGCCAACGAGCACCCGGAGGGCGGCCGGTTCTGGCCGAGATGCTGCCGCCGCCGGCCGGGCCCGTCCCGGGGCGCGTGCGGGCGCCTCCTTCGCGGGGCGGCGGGGCAGCTGGACCAGGAAGGCCGCCCGAGGCACCGCGTCCTCGGCGGG
>NW_017731580.1:2122703-2126778 GCF_001890085.2 Hipposideros armiger | reverse complement strand
AGCTTATTTAGAGATGCACTTGGAATAACACCAGCTCCCTTCTACTCTGAGTTCATTGTCTCTTCCCTGAGAAGCAGGAAGCTAATGGTGGGCTGCGCGCCCGCGCCCCGCGGCCCCGCGCGACTTGCACTAACTTTCTGCGCGGGGGAGGGGCGGCCGCCGCGGCCCGGCCGGCCCGGCCTTACCTGTGCTCAAGTTGTCGTTGATTTTCAAGGGCACCCGCAGGATGTAGACCAGGAAGAGCACGATGAAGAACCACACGGTCCAGAGATAAGTCCAGGACCAAACTATGCAGGACTTGAGCTGCTCCAGAAAGCCCGTGCCTGCTTCAGCCATCTTCCGGCGCTGCTCTCTGCTGCCACGGCTCTCGGTGTCTGTCGGGATGATTCACCGGCCCGGAGGCGCCGCCGCCGCCGCCGTCGCCACGGCCCCAGCACCTCCGGAGCCCGCCCGCCGCCGGGACGCGGGCGCGGCGGGAAATCGCGGGCGGCCGCGGCGCGCCGGCCTCTCGCTCTCCAGCCTTATTGCTAGTCAGTTGTCAGAGGGCCCCGACGAGTGGCTTTCGGGGAGGGATCACGTGGCCCCTGCCCCCTCAGGGCCTGATGCCATTCACGTTGATGGTGGTCACGGAGAAAGACAGGCCTGGGGGCACCGAGGGAAACTCGGCATCATGACTCGACAGAACTTCCTTTGTGCTAGGCACCGCTCCCACTGTCCCCCATCATATAGCTAGGGAAACTGAGGCACAAAAGCGACTGAGTTAGTTTACCTAAAACTGGAGCCGAATTCAGTTGCACTGTGATGGATGTGAGGGTCCGAAGCCCTCCACCCTGCGCTCGACCCCTTTCTCTCAGAATTCAGGCCCAGGAGGCAGCTAAAACACATGGATGTGCTCCTGTCACCGATTAGCAGGCCTGAAGGGAAATCACTCTTCAGTGAGATTTGGGTTTCACACGCTGTTTACCTCTTGGTTCCATCTTTCTGGAAGCAACACGGGGGTTTTCCAAAGAAGTGTCTTGACAGGAAGAATGTTTATCCTTCAATTTTGGGGGTAATCATAGTTCACACAACTCTCGGCCTGTTTTTAATATAAACAATTCTCTAGGATAGCTTTGGCTACTTTAAACAAGAAGTAAATCATAAACGTTTTTCCTGTGCTGAATGAAATGTTGCCTTTACCAAGTAAAAACTTCAAGTCTGTTTCTGTCCATAAATCATTTCACTCCCTATGTATTAGATGGTAATGAAGCAATCGCAGGTTATCTGATCTACAGCCAAGACTTTTAGAATTCTGAGCCGTCAGCAGAATATTTTATTATAAATTTTGTTTTCGTATAGTTTCCTCCATAGTTAAACAAGCCCCTTTAATTTTACATGTAGGATGTAAAATCCTTATGGCATGCATAATAGAACTTCTGTCACATTTTCACTCATTCCAGCCTCACTCTCAACTATGGGTGTTTTTCATACACTTGATCTACTAGAACAGGGAAGCATAAGAGAAATTAACACACACATACTTTTTTGACACATACTTTTTCATAGTTATTTATGGCAACACACTACCAAACAATTTTTATATCTAACAATGATGCCTGGAGTCTCAGTAGAAAAAACCAACATGAGTACATGAGCCGTCTATTTTATGTGACGATTAACTAACCCACCAGGTTCCCTGTGAAGAATTCCCCACTTAATGAACTTCCTGGGGCCTGGCTTTTTGCTGTCAGTAAACCTCAAAGAAGGGGCATAAATATGACTCCATTGAGCCACGATTTTTTTTTTGAGCCACCTAGATTGCCTACTAGGCGCTCCTGAAAGGTCATCCCTGGTCTTACTCATTGCTTCTCCCTGGTGTGCAGGGATGAGCTTGGCCTTGCACACGTCATGTACTTGGACATAGAAGCAAGAGAGCATGATCTCTCGGGAATGGCAGCTGCTTAGGTATGGCTGGAGGGCAGGCTCTCCATGAACTGGCGTCAAGAGAAGAGAAAGCTGAAGATGATCTGATTTTGAAGGGCCTTGTAGAAACACTAAGGTATTCACAGCCATTTGGCATTACACTCTCTAATCCACATTACCAATCCAAAAGTATATGTAAATGGGGATTAAAGAAATATGAAGCAGGTAAAATGAACAAGTCTCTTGGTGACTGATGGGACAGGCTGGGTAAAGGATGAAGGGTGGCTCTTGAGTGGGACCGTTCATGAAATAGTGACAACCCAGACATATATAGCTGCCTCTTGACCATCTCCCAGTGCATGGCCCACAGCCACCCCAAGCTCACCACACCTAAAACTGAACTCATTACTTCCTCACCCTCTCCTCCTTCCAGAGCTCTATCAGGGAGTAGGGGGAACCCTTCCAGTTCCCTAATTAAAAAATCAGAGGATCAGGCTGCCAGAGTGGCGTGTTGGTTAGGAGTTGGCTTGGGACGCCAGCTCTGAGCAGCAGGGCCCTGGTTCAGATCCCACATGAGGGCCAGTAATGCTGCGCCCTCTACAACTAAGATGGTGAACAACAGCTTGACCTGGAACTAGGCTGCTGTGAGTCTCTGGCGTCGGCTTAGGCTGCAGTGGGGCTGGCCGGCAGCGGGCATGAGCCTTCATGAGCTGCTGTGAGCCACCGTGAGCAGCAGTTCAATGGCTGGCCAGCGACTGCCTCAGCCGGGAAGAGCGCAATGATAATACCAACATGGGCCAGTGAAGCGACGTCCTCTACAACCAGACTGAAGAACAAAAAGGACAGCAACTTGTCTGTTCTCCTTCCCCGATTCCCCAACACTGTTTCCCTCCCCCGATTTCCCAATAAAATCTTAAAAAAAAAAAAAATCGGAGGATCATCCCACCTAGATTTCTCTCTCACTCACCTTTTTTTCCTTTCCACATTCAACAAGGCATCAAAACTTGAGGTATATCTTAGATCTATCACTTCTCTCTGTTCTCCTAAGATAGCCTGTGGTCTCTCATGGCCTGATCATCTCTCATGCAGAACGAGGCATTGTCTCGTTTCCCCACAACAGACACTATCACCACCATCACCACCACCAGCAACGCTCTCACCCAATTCACCTTCTTCCACACTTCTTTGCCAGTTACTTTAAATCTGATCATTCACTCCCTGCTTAAAATCCTTCCAGGCCCCATCCACTCCACACCAATGCCTACCTAAAGGATAAAATCTAGATCATAGTACATAAGGCCCTTTGCAGAAGGCTCCCACCGACCTGTGCAACCTCATACTCCACTCCAGCACCGCCTCATATCACCAGCATTTGGCAAACATGCCTGTAGTATACTTCTCTGTGCTATACTTCCCACCCAAACTCCTCCCAAACACTGCTGGAGAACAGCTTATTTAGAGATGCACTTGGAATAACACCAGCTCCCTTCTACTCTGAGTTCATTGTCTCTTCCCTGAGAAGCAGGAAGCTAATGGTGGGCTGTTAAAGTGTAGGCTTGGAGCCAGACAATGGTTGGCCCTGTTCCTGATCCTGGTATTCACGACCTGGGTGCTCTTCACAAGCTACTGAGTTTCCCTGAGTCAGTCTCTTCACCTGTACAGTGGGGTACACTTGTACCTACTACGTGGGGTTGTTGAGGAGATTCAGTGAGGTGCGTACTAAAAGTGCTTAGCACAACTCCTAGTCAATATCTTTCCTCTCTGTTAGTAAACTGGGGCCTTTACTGTTAAATACTTGTTTAGTTGTTTATTTTAGTCCTCTGTACCTCCTAGTACAAATAGTATTGTGTTTGGCACATAGTATGTGCTCAATAAATACTCACTGAGTGTGGTATAAAAGAATGAAAAATTAATTATGTCATAGAAATTCCAAACTCTTACCTTTTACAAAGAATACTATAGTTGAATACAATTCAGGGATAAAGGTTAAGATTTGTTCTTTCACCACATGCTTGGGCTTTCTTGAAAGGTCGTTTTAGGAGATGTAACCACCTGTGGATTGTATAGTAGGAGTTAAGTGACCATTAATTTATGGGAATTATGTAAAAGCAATATACTCTTAAATTCCTCTTAAATTGGTTTATTTGTTTGGTTAAAAGTATATCTTAGCTTG
>NW_017731580.1:2119260-2120348 GCF_001890085.2 Hipposideros armiger | reverse complement strand
TGTGTCCACTGGTCTGAGTGAGTGTGGGGGTGTGTGATGTGCCCTATGATGGAAGGGCGTCCTGTCCAGGGTTGGTCCTGCTTTAGGCCCTGAGCTGCTGGGAAAAGCGCCGGCTGCCAGGGACCCTGAACTGGAATAAGAGTGTTGAAAAAGAATTCTCTTTCCTGTTTTTATTAATCTTTCTTAAATGTATGTACAGCTCACATTTATTTGGATGTTTAATATTAAAAGGGTTTGGGGTCTTTATTTAGAAGATTGGTGATGTTTTTGTGACAAGAAATATGCTGTAAGAAGTTAACTCTTGTTTATATCAATTAGCTTATGGTAAAACTGGTATAGTCTTTGCACTTAGTCACAGCTTCTGATTTACTATAATTTTAACCTCTATTCTTTACTTTGTCTTGCAAAAATTATTCCAAGTTTCCCTTTTATTCTGCATTTCAAAGCTATTGCACAACAGCTAAATTTGGTTCCTTATATACATTTAACTATAATGGGATGTATCTCCCTGTTAATAATGACACTTAGTGAATATGCATTATAGCTGAAGCTGTGGCTCCCCTTGAGGTTTTTTTTTCCTCTAAAAATTATCTTTGTAATACTATTTTTACAGTTTCTCTTTGATCAGTTTCTCATTCAACCTTTGAGATGAAGATGTCCACATAATCAAGCCAATTTGTTTTGCTTGTTTGTTTGTTTTTATTATTAGTTTCAGGTATACAGAGCAATGCAATAGTTATCCTTTTCACCCCTCACAAAGTAACAACCCCTCTCCCCCCATCCACGGCCCTCCCACCCCCGATATCATACTTATCTATTACAATTCCATTGATTCCATTCCCACACTCTACTGCACATCCCGTGACTATATGTATATATAATTATACTTGACATACAATATTATTCAACATCAGCTTCAGAAATACAGTGCAGTGGTCAGGCCTCTACACCACCTATGAAGTGGTCTCCCTAACAAGACATGAGTCCATCTGGCCCCCTAAAATATATTTACAACATTATTGATTATATTCCCCAGACTGTCTTTTCTATCTCTGAGTTACCAATTTGTATTGTCTCATCCCTTCCCC
>NW_017731580.1:2108283-2116876 GCF_001890085.2 Hipposideros armiger | reverse complement strand
TTCAAGCTTTTCTACAAGTGTTAGTGGGCCCTGCCCTAATTTATTGCTAAACATTTCCACATCATAAGGACCTTTCCTAGGATTCTAACTACGAAAAGTTTCTTTCCCAGAATGAGCAGCATCTTGCTGAGTAACAGTTAGCCACGTCAGACAAACCCAGGTGCCCATGTGTCAGAAGTCTGCTGGCTTCTCTCAGGAACTGCCACCTGAACTAGTTCTCTGGTGACAATTTCAGAAGTATGATTTCATCCCATGCCAACATATGCTCAGAAACACAAACTGCTTTCCTTTTTAAGCAGAATTTTGAAGTGCTCAGTGGTACACATAGTGATAACATTTCTGACCACAAAAGATGCCAAACACGAAATTGAAAGGTAAAGTGCAGATGGAGAGAAAAAAAGGTTTGTAGCCACTATTAATGGTTTCTCTGTGGTCAAAAATGTTAAACGGTTTGGGAGGAGAAATTTGTCAGTCTTTTTCTTTATGACTTCTGAGTTTTGTCTGTTTTTCAGGAGGGTTTTCTCTAACTCAAGATTACTCGTTCCAAAAAATTTGTTTTTTGGTTTGGCTAGATCAGGGGTCGGCAAACTGCGGCTCGCTAGCCACATGCGGCTCTTTGGGTATGTTCTGTCTCAAAAGTTTGCTGACCCCCGGAAGAGCCAATCCTGTCCTTCACAACAATTTTAAAATTATTTGAGAGCCATAAATATATTTTTACACAATCACCATTATGTGAATAATATCCTTTAAAAAAATTTTTTTTCAGAAGAGGTAATATTTTATTTTATTTCATTTAACTTTCGAATGGATGATGGCTGTACTCTCTTGGTGCAAAATTCAAAAGGCACAAAAGAGCACACGTCGTGAAAAGGGAAGCTGTCTACTCTCCACATCATACACAACAATGGCAGTCCCATTTTTTTTTNATGCTGCCCAGTTACTCTTCAAAAACAATTCTTAAAACCCTATTCATGCTGACTGTATAAAATCCTAAATAACCACAACTTTAAGTTATAACATGGTTGATAATCCGACCACTGAACCACCCATGCATGGATATAGCAGGGTTGAAAATGATTGTGCAACACGCATTATGAGTTTTGTCCCTGATTCTGCTAAATCACGTGTTACACATGTAGTCCTCTGGTGAGATACATAGTTGCCTACATTTTATTGTAACTAATCTTCATTTCCATTTATTTACTCAAAGCTATGTAATGGATATTGTGAGGAAAACTGACTGTTCTTGATAAGAAAAAAATTTTCCTTTCTAAGTTTCTCATAAACTATAATAGAAAATAATTTAATCCTTAGGGAATAACTGTCATTTTCTATCAATCTATTAGAAAAATTCCATTACTTGCAAACTTAAATCACTGTACACTGCAAACAACACTTAACCCTGCATCACCAAAACAAAACGCCATCCCCTTGGAAATTCCATTTTATTCTCAAGAGTCTTCTTCTACTTATTGGCTAGGAAAAAGTCAATGAAAATTCCCTCTGAGGAGCAATCCTTCACAGAAACAAGTTTTACTGGTTAAAGTGTACCCTACCTACATTAGTTTTCTAGAGCTGCTGTAACAAATGACTACAAACTTGGTGGGTTAAAACAACATAAATTCAGGCTGGCCGAGTGGAGTGTTGGTTAAGAGTTGGCTTGGGAGCGGCACCTCTGAGCAGCAGGGCCCAGGTTTGGATCCCACATGAGGGCCAGTGACGCTGCGCCCCTACAGCTAACATGGTGAACAACAGCTCGACCTGGAGCTGGGCTGCCGTGAGTTGCCAGCAATGGCATAGGCTGCAGTGGGGCTGCAGAGGGCTGCCATAAGCTGCCATGAGCGGCCTGCAACAGGCATGAATTGGTGTGAGCTGCCGTGACCCGCGGTGAGCGGCTGTCCAATGGTGGGCAACCGATCTGCCTCACTCGGGAGGAGCACAATGATAATACCAACATGGGCGGGTGAAGTGACATCCTCCACAACTAGACTGAAGAACAAAATGACAGCAACTTGTCTGTTCCCCTTCCTGGATTCCCCAACGTTGTTCCCCTCCCCCAATTCCCCAATAAAATCTTTAAAAAACAGAAACAAACCCCCCCACACACAAATTTACCCTGTCACAGTTCTAGAGGCCCGAAGTGTGACATCAGGTGACAGTAGGACTGTGTTCCTTCCGCAGGCTCTAAGCGAGGGGCCTTCCTTGCCTCTTCTAGCTTCTTCTGGTGGTTCTCTTTGGTTTTGCCGCAGAATAACTTAAGTTGCTAAAAAATATGTGTGCATGTTTTTAAATTGTAAAACTTAAGAACTTTTGAACATCTCATAAATATGTGCATTTTTTTCTTTATACATGAAAAATAAAACACATTGGAGGTAGTTACTGATGGTAGATTTTAAATAAAATTTAGAATACCTCACTTGAAAGTATTGCCTTTAGTTTTTATCTTATCTGAAAAGACTAAGGATCATTTAAGTGGGTGGAACTCTGAGGTTATCCGCAGTGTGATCTTGTGCAAGGCACTTTACTTATCTAAAGCTCCATTTCTTCATCGTCAAGTTGGAATAACACTCACTCACAAGACTAAGTGAGTACCCTATGCAAAACTTCCAGCAGTAGCTAAGTGCTAGTTTCCTCTTCCTTCCTGAGAAGCTTAACCAGCTTGATCCTTATCAGGACTAATGCCTTTCTTTATTGGATTCTTTCTGCTGTTTTTCTTTTTTTCTTTTCTTTCTTTCTTTCTGTTGGTTAAATTTATTATTTATTTATTTGTTTATTTATTTATTTATTATTTTACTTTATTTTTTATTAGTTTCAGGTGTACTTTCTGCTGTTTTTCTATTTCCACAGTTTCAGATTATGAGTTTGCCAGGGCCATCAGGAATGCAGTTTAGGCTAAGAGTCAGAAGCAGACCCAGACAAGTGAATAGGGTGCCCATTGGCTCAACACAGGTGCTGTTGGAAAACGGTCTCCCCAGCAATCCTCCTCACACATGTAAGCTGCTATTCTCACCTCGCCAGCTCCTTCTTCCTACCCTCCAATCACTCACCTGGCAAATAGAAAACAAGGAATCTTGTCTGCAAAGACCAATTCGTTATGTATTAGACTATTTTACACCACATAATCTTAAAAGATGAATAAGTAGGATCCTAGCATAAAGGGATTATACTCTAAGTCTAATGGGAAAGATAACATAGGTACAAAAACAGCTATAAAATGTATAGAATATATGTGTATAGAATAGTATACATATTTTTCTCCTTTCTTGTCTTCATGCTATTAATGTCATCCATCTTACTTTACATAAGTTATAAACTTCCCACGCTATATTGTTATGATTTTTGTTTAAATAGTCAATTGTCTTCTAAAGAGATTTAAATAATTAGACAAAAACCCAAAGTCCTCCGGTATTGATCCACGTAGCTACCACTTCCAGGGCTCCCCATCCCTTCGTGCAGACCTGGCATCATTTTCCTTCTGCCTAAAGAAAGTCCTTTCTTATTTCTGGTAGTGCAGGCCAGCTGATGATCAATTCCTTTGGCTTTTTATGTCTGAAAGAATTCTTATTTCATTTTCATTTTTGAAAGATGTTTGTACTTGATATAGAAGTATAGGTTAGGGGCCAGCCGAGTGGCACGTTGGTTAAGAGCTGGCTTGGGACACCAGAGGGCCCCGGTTCGGATCCCACATATGAGGGCCAGTGACACTGCCCTCTACAGCTAAGATGCTGAACAACAGCTCAACCTGGAGCTAGGCTGCAGCCCCTGTGGCAGTGGGTTGCCATGGGCTACCGTGTGTAGCCAGCAGCCAGCGTGAGCGGCCAGCAGCCGCAGTGAGCGGCCGTCCAGAAGCCGGCGACTGATCTGCCTCGCCCGGGAAGAGCGCAATGATGGTGCCAACTTGGGCCAGTGAAGCAACGTCCTCCACAACTAGACTGAAGAACAAAAGGACAGCAACTTGCTGTTCCCATCCCCCAATTCCCCAATAAAAATCTTAAAAAAAAAAAAAGAAGTATCGGTTAACAGATTTTTCTTTCAGTGTTTTAAAGATGTTCCTCCACTGACTTCTCATTTGCATCGCTTCCAGTGGGTAATCTCATGTCATTCTTACCTTTGCTCTACCATACTTGACATTGTCTTTGTTCTTTGGCTGCTTTTAAGATTTTCTCTTTATAACTAGTTTTGAACAATTTAGTTATGATGTGACTTCGTATACTTTTCTTCATATTTCTTGGGTTTGGAGTTCATTACAATTCTTTGAACTATGGTTTTATAGTTTTCATCAAATTTGGAAAATATTTACCCTTTATTTCCTCAAACATTATTTCAGTTTCCCTCTCTCTCTTCTCACCTTTGGACATTTGAAATGATCTCATAGCTCACTGAGGCTCTGTTAAATTTTTTTCACTTGTGTTCCATTTTAAATATTTCGTACTGCTATGTCTCCAAGTCCACTGGTCTTATCCACTGTATTTTTCATTCTAGAGATTATAGTTTTCATCTCTAGATTTGGCTTGTTTCTTTATCAAATATGTCATCTTTGATTAACCTTTTCAGCATATGGAGTATTGTTATAATAATTGTTTTAAAGTCCTTGTCTGCTCTTCTAATATGTGTGCCAGTTTCTGTTTTATTGACTGACTTTAATCCTCATTATGGGTCACATTTTCCTGCATCTTTGCATGCTTAATAAGTTTTTATTGGATGCTAGACATTGTAAATTTTACTTTGTTGGGTGCTGGATATTTTTGTATTCTTGAGCCTTGTTCTGGGATATAGTTAAGCTACTTGGAAACAGTTTAATCCTTTCAGGTCTTGCTTTTAAGATTTCTTAAATGGGACCAGAGCTGTGCTTAGCTGAGGGCTAATTATGCCCCACTACTGAGTAAAAACTCTTCTGAGTAATCTACCCAATGCTCTGTGAATTACGAGGTCTACCAGTTTGGCTGAGGGGAACAGGCAATGATTTAGCGCTGTGTCAGCCCTGGGTATTAGCGACCCCAATCCTTAGGGTGGTCCTTTCTGCAGTTTCCTCACACATGAGCTGATCAGTACTCCGCCAAATACATGAGGAGGCCTCTCTGTAGATCTCCAGAGTTTTCTCGATGTGTAGCTTTCTCCTCTCCAACACTCCTTACCACAGACTCAAAGGGTCTGCTTGCCTGTGGGGATCCAAGCCAAGAAAGACACGAGCAGGAGTTTGCAGCAAAGAAAGTAAAGGTTTATTTAAGAAGTTGGTCCCAAGCCTGGAGATACAGGTGAGCTAGTGCTCTCAAAAACCTGGCTGTCTGTTGGCCTCTAGTGGCTAGGTTATATAAGGAAAAATCATTAATCGTGGTTGCTATGGGAGTTGGGGTCATGGGTTCTACTGATTGGTCAGGGCTGAAGAAGGGAGCAGTAGATCATGGCTTCAGGTCCTGTGTCAGTCTTGGCACTGTTTGGTCCAGTTTCCAGAGGGTGTGGTCCGAGGGACCGTTCTGCTTTCATGACTCCAGAGCTGAAATGTAACTGAGGCCAAGGTGTTAGCTTTGTTTGACTACAACTGTATTGTAGCTTGAGATTATTATATCCTAGTCATGCTTGATAGACCTAAAGCTTTATTCTTAAGTGAGTTTGACACTGACCAGAACCCAATGTCCTAAAGGCTTAATCATGAAAAGGAGTGGACCTACAGTATAAGCACAGGTAGGAGGGTCTGGGGAAAGAATGCACATGAGCTACAGTTTTATCAGGCTAAACAGAGTGAGCTTGGATTAAAGCAGAATGCACGCTAAAGAGATGAAGTTCACATGTGGTTACACTCATTCCTGTGAATTCTAGCTGCCTTGGTTTTCCCAGACTTTCAGCATTGTCTCCTCAACCAGGGCATCTGTCAGGCTCTGCCTCAGCCTCCCTTCCGTGCGTTGTGGCCAGGACACTCTCTCAGGACAGTAGGCTGGGCCACTGGCAGAACTCATTTCGTTTGTGCTCAACCCTCAGGGAACACTGCCCTTTGATCTCTTATGTCATGTCCGGTGTCCTGAAAACTGTTGTTTTATATCTTCTGTTCATTTTGTTCTTGTCAGGTGTGAGGGTAAATGGATTCACATTAAGATGTTCCCTAAATAACTATAACAAAGTTTATAATAGGGTGAGTCTCTTAAGAGAAGTACAAATCAGGTATTACAAGGGTTCAAAAAAAGATAAATCAGTTTGCAAAAAGCCTTCTTTTTTTTTTTTCAACAAGGAAAGGTCCCATTTATTTTTTTTCTTAGTTTTTCAAGTAGCCATTTCAATCCAGTTGTAGAGGGGACACCTGTGACCCATGTGGGAATCGAACCAGCAACCCTGGTGCTATGAGCACTGTGACCTGCGCTCTAACCACCTGAGCCAACCTGCCAGCACACAAGAAGCTTTCTTAGAGGAGCAGGCCTTAAGACATGGGGGAATTCAGACCTGCAGAAAGAGAACACAGGCAGAACTGTTAGGTAGAAATTAGAAAATGTAGAAGGAGAAGGGGCCTATAGTGTCTACAGAAAAAACTCATAACTAGCTTTGATTAACTGCATCCAGTCTCGTATTGGTTTATACAACAGAAGACAAGAGGTGGTCTGGAGCAAGTTAAGGATCTGAGTCAACAGACCTTGACCCATCTTAGGAGGTCACCCATACCCCACACCCTACGTGGAAGGGCATGTACCTCCTTTTCCCGCCAAATCAATATGTAACTCCCTCATCCCACCCAGCGAATTATAAGTCCTTGGGACAAGGGCTCTCAATCTCTCTTTAGCCCTCAAACTCTCTGGCTTTTGCTCTCTCCCCCCTTCTCTCTCTCCCCACCCTCATCCACTCTCAGCTAGGCCCATTCTCTTCCCTGAGAATGTATCACTAATAAACCCTGCTTGCATATTAATCAGCTTGCTGACCTTTGATTCTTCACTGCATCAGCAAGAAGAACTGAGATTCCCATAACAGAAGGAAGAGAAACAAAACGAGGTGATTCAGCAAAGGGAGAGGTATGGGTAAAGTGAGCCTTACAGTAGAATAGTCTTGTGAAAATAGTTCCAGAAATAATTCTATATATTTTGTTGATGTAAGAAAAGTCCAAACCCATAGAGAATTTTTATGAGTTTATTTGAGCCAAACTGGTGACATATGCTAGGGAGCAAGATCTCAAATCCTCCGGAGAACAACACTTTTGCAGCTTCTTTTATACACGAAGGTGGGAAAAAGCAAGGCAGGATTGGATTACAGGGTGGTTAACAAGATTATGTGCTCGCTTGAGGGCGGTTATTTCAAAGGTGTGTTAACCTAGATGCACAGAAACAAGGGACAGGATTGGGCTTGCTTAAAGCAAAGATAAACCTTTTACTCAAAAGTCTTATGCCTGAGGTTCACTATCCATCATCACCCGCCCAGTTAGGAATTTATGATCAGATCACCCTGGGAGGTTACTTTCCATAGAACTCTTTTTTTTCATCTACAATTCTGTAACTTACAACAGGAAGTATTCTTGTTCTATGGATCTATTCCTATACTTTCAACACCAGTCCTTTAGAGACTACTGGCTCTACACTGTGTAATTAACCACCTTCTCTTCTTAGTTGTTCCATCCTTCATCACCAAGTATTTACTGAGTGCTGGTCAATGTTCTTGGTGCGTGGGCTACACTGGTGAACAAAACACAGACCCCTGCCCTGTGGAGCTTATATCCTAAGACAGGGGGCTGCAGGAGGGGAGACAATAAACAATAGTATGATCTACTCAGATTCTTTTTCACATACCTTCATCATTTTTAAAGGAAATCCCCATATTTCCTTCACGAAATTCCATAAGCTAAGTGGTTTAACTTGCCGAGTGGCTTGTAAACCAGTCTGTTTCTTGTAGATAGTCATAAGTGCCCTGAGGGGGTCGAAAAAGTTGCTTTTAAAGGGCACCTAATAAAAACAGGCTATACACTCGTAGGCCTATGATTAGAATTCAGAAACAGCTTTCCAGTGCACTGCTGATGAGTGAAGAGATGGTGTGCTGATTGGTGGGTGTGCTGTGTGGCTGAAGGGAGATTGCGTGGAGTTCCGTCCTGAGCATTGACCTGTTACTGGACATTTAGTATGGGGCGGGGGGCGGGCACACGGAGGCATTGCTTTCTGTCTCTAGAAGTTATACAGGTAGATGATAGCATGCTATGCGATCAGAGGAGGCCCCTGCCTTTCGCAGGTTATGTGGCTGCCCCTCTGTGACTAAAAATCTCAGAGCCACATTGCCCCTCAGGGGAGCATAACTCAGTGGGATATTCTTGGAGATCTGCAAGCTTATAAAAGACTTTTACGAGGACTTTTGAATTATTTTTTCCGTTTATGTGATAATCATGAAAAACTGATGTGGGTGCATTTGGTGTGATCTGGACAGCGCCCTGTCTTATGCAATTTCTAGGTGGTGTCTGCAGTGCCGGCTCCTCTTCTAGAAGAGCTGGTCACAAAGCCTCTAGGCCAGCGGTTCTCAACCTTCCTAATGCAGCAACCCCTTAATACAGTTCCTCATGTTGTGGTGACCCCCAACCATAAAATTATTTTCATTGCTACTCTATAACTGTAATTTTGCTACTGTTATGAATTGT
>NW_017731580.1:2087882-2101932 GCF_001890085.2 Hipposideros armiger | reverse complement strand
CTGGCGTATAAGACGACCCCCCACTTGGAGGCATATTTTTCAGGGCCAAAAAATCGTCTTATACGCCGGCAAATACGGTAAGTCCTGTGAACAGTGAAGTCAGGGAAGGGGTGGGGTGGGGGAGGGGTGAGGGGAGAAGGAGAGGGAGCAGCGTGTACAAAGTCCCCGGTAGAGAGCACTTAATGCATTCCTGGAACAGAAAGGCCAGCACTGAGAGGCCAAGAAGGCAGGGGAGGGGAGGGTGATGTGAGAAAGACACAGGAAGAGGCCTTGGTAACAAGGGCTGCTGGGGACTCTTAACCAGGGAAGGGAAATGACAAGATATGTGTTATGAAAAGATCACTCCACGGTGGTTATTATATAGGAAGTGGGTTGGAGAGAAAACCGTTATAATAGATTGTTCCCACAGTCTAGGTGCTTTGTATTAGGGCAATGACATTGGGATAGAGAAATGGACACACTTAAGGTATATTTTGGAAGTAAAAGCGACAGTACCAGCCCTCGGCTGGATGTGGATGAGGGAAAGGGAGGAATTAAGGAAAATGCCCGTGGCTCTACCAGTCTAGACAAGCTTGTTCCCTTGCCAGGAATCCTCTTACCAGTGTGTGTGACTCCTTCTTCCTCAGTTTCCGTGCTGTCTTCCAGTGAGGCCCTCCCCAGTTTCATGTCCTTTGTACACTTAGCACCTCCTGGATTTCCTTGTTGACTTGCTTAGTGCCTGTTCCCCACTATCCCTCAGTGAGGACCAACTCCCACTGTCTCATTCCCAGCCACTCGCCCAGGGCCTGAAATAGTGTCTGGCACTGGCACACTGGGAGGAGCTGGAGAAGAGTTTGCTAAATGACTAAATTATGATTAACAAAAACAATTAAAAAAACATTTAGTTTGCTAAATGAATAAATTATGATTAAAAAAAAACAAAAAACACGTTCTGCAGAATTGTTTTCCTATAACGTATGTTTGAACACCAAACAATTAAAAAAAAACATTTAGTTTGCTAAATGAATAAATTATGATTAAAAAAACCTGAGGGCCAGTCGAGTTGTTCAACTGGTTAAGAGCTCACTTGGGAGCACCAGCTCTGAGCAGCAGGGCTGCGGTTCGGATCCCACATTGAGGGCCAGTGACACTTGCCCTCTACAGCTAAGATGGTGAACAACAGCTCGACCAGGAGCTGGGCTGCTGAGTGGACAGCAATGGTGACAGCGTAGGCTGCAGCAGGGCTGTAGTGGGCTGCCGTGAGCTAAGTGAGTGACTGGCAGCCAGGTGAGCAGCTGGTAGCCAGTGTGAGCTACTGGGAGCCACTGTGAGCAGCTGACCAACGACTGGCGACCGACTGCCTCACCTGGGAAGAGCGCAATGATCATACCAACATGGGCCAGTGAAGCTACGTCCTCCACAACTAGACTGAAGAACAGAACAGCAATTTGTCTGTTACCCTCCCCCAATTCCCCAATAAAATCTTTAAAAAAACAAACAAAAAACCCCCAAAAAACAAGTTCTGCAGAATTGTTTTCCTATAACGTATGTTTGAACACCATTCAGACCGGGAGACGTGAGGTTACATGAGCATCCCATGTGTTCCTGAGATGCGTGTGGGTGGAGATTTGGTAGGTATGAATGTGCAGACACACACGCGTTTTTCTAAGATGAGGGATCATAGCTTTCTTCAGATTTTCAAATGAGTCCTTGACTTCAAAAACAGTTAAGAAATACTGTACTCGGGCTGGCCGAGTGGTGCATTGGTTATGAGCTGGCTTGGGACGCCAGAGGTCCCCGGTTCGGATCCCATATATGAGGGCCAGTGACACTGCCCTCTACAGCTAAGTTGCTGAACAACAGCTCAACCTGGAGCTGGGCTGCTGTGAGTCGCCGGGGACGGCGTAGGCTGCAGCCCCTGCCGCAGTGGGTTGCCATGGGCTACTNACTGTTATGAATTGTAATGTAAATATCTTTTTGTTTTCCGATGGTCTTAGGCAACCCCTGTGAAAGGGTCGTTCGACCCCCAAAGGGGTCGCGCCCCACAGGTTGAGAAACACTGCTCTAGGCGCTTGTGTGATTCTCCTTTGTGCCTTACAGCCACAAAGCCTTAGTGCTGTATTTGCATTTAAATCATGCATTCTACACGTGAGTGTGCATTAAAAAAGGGTTCTATGGGAAGTAACCTCACAGGGTGACCCGGTCACAAACTCCTAACAGTGGGAAGTCACACCCCAGCCATATAACTTTTTAGTAAAAGGTTAATTTTTGCCTTTTTCTGTCCACTTACCACACCTTTGGAATAAACCAGAACCACTCTCACCAGAGCACATAACCTTGTTGACTGTCCAGTGGTCCAGTCCCCCCCTTGTCATCTTCTTTATGTTCCCTCCTCAATTTCAAATACATGAAAAAAGCTGCAAAACTGTATTTCTCTGGAGCATCTGAGATCTTGCTCCCCAGCATGTCATCAGTTTGGCTCAAACAAACTTATAAAAAGTTCCTACAGGCTTGGTTTCTTATGTCAACATGACTACTGAGAACCTCTATGGCGGCCCCATCTTGGGAGCGGGGGATTCAGGTTTGCTTTCAGAAAATTTAAATGAAGTAGTTTATCCAAACGGGAAGGTGAGGTGTCTCCTTTTCTCAGTTATAAGAAGCTTAGAGTCCAGGCCTCTTGCAGCTACTCAGGCTCCTTCTGCGGTCTGCTCTGCGTCCTGTACCATCTGTGGCTTTACTCTCATGGCTGCAAGATGGCGGCAGCACCTCCCGGAAGCAGGTCCACATTCTCGGGAAGTAGAAGGGCAGAGGGCAAAAGGCCAAGGAGAACAAATCAGAAGAGCATGTTCCCTTTAAGGATATTTCCCAAAGCCCCACGCAGCCACTGTGGCTTACACTGCATCATCACCTGGCCACATCCACCTGCAAAGGAAACTGGGCATACTGCCATTGCTAACATATTTGGGGGACTGCTAGCGGGGAAAGGGTGGGAGGGGTGAAGGAGGGAAGGAAAAGAGAAAAGGTGGTAAAGAGAGAAAGAAGGAATGAGGGGGAATGAAGGAAGAAAGCATGTTGAGTAGGCAACCAGAGTTTCCTCCACAGTGGTGAGTAAGACAGACAAGATGAGATATCTGCCCTCATGCAATTGATGCTTGGAGGACAGATAACAAACATCTTCATTATCTTAAACAACATAATCACATCCAGATTAATTTGCTCACATTCAGAATTTTTCCTCTTGTTTCTCACTCATATTAGTTCTAAGCCCTGCGATTATGCTTTGATTCACCATTAAATGGGGAGAGCTTGTCTACCTCGGTTTCTGTCTGGCTCGTGCTGGCCTTGGCAGCATCATGCAATTAGCTCATCCTTGTCTTTTGTTGTCAGCATCTACTCCACACTGGCTGAGATGTTGGGCCTCTACATGCACAGTCTAAACTTCATTCTCCTTAGCTTCAAAGTTTGGAGCTGCAGCAGCCATTTTGGGGCCACGAGAAGACCAAACAAACAACAACAAATACCACATGTTACAAATGGTGGAGCAAAGAAATAGAAAAAGACTGAGTCCTTGATGCCATCCCTGAGTTGCTGAACTAACCCTGTAACCACGTACATCTGGAACTCTTAAATAAACGATAAGTGTCTTTATGGTATAAACCAGGATTCTGCAAACTTTTTCTGTAAAGGACCAGACAGTAAATATTTTAGACTTTGTAGGCTGAGAGGCAAAATAGAAGGTATTTTGTAGGTACCTATATATGAAGAAAGAAAACAACTTTTCACGATTTTTTTACTGATAAAATTTAAAATATAATAAATAACAGTACAATACAGTCCAACTAATGATGTGAATGGAATTCTTTTGGGGGCAACAGATAACATTCACTTAACTGGGGTTAAAGTTAGTCTTCTCTATCATCCTGATAAAAAGTACCTTTGGCTTACGAAGCCTTTTCTTGCTTCTCTGAAACACAGTGGCCCTCCCTCTCTGGAAGTCACCAGAACATGTCATCAACATCTTTCTTTTGCCACTTGTACACCATCTTCACTGTGTTAATATTTTTCATACAGGAAGCAGCTGAAGAGTATAGGCTCTGGGTTGCAGCATATGAGGTCAGACAATTAAGTTTGTGAACTCATCCTAGAAAAAGTGCTACATACCTTATTGCTGAATATCACTATGGTCACCTTTGAAGTGCTCCCCTTGGGAAGCTATGCATTGACGCCAGCACCTAGTCCACACTTCAAAGCAATTTGGAACTCTTTCTGGAATGGCCACCAGAGCTGTTGTCGTATTACCCTCGATGTCCTGAATGTCATCAAAATGTCTCCCTTTCAATATTTCCTTTATCTTCGGGTCAAGAAAGAAGTCATTGGGGGCTAGATCAGGTGAGTAGGGAGGGTGTTCCAATACAGTGATTTATTTACTGGCTAAAAACTCTCTCACAGACAGTGCTGTGTGAGCTGGTACATTGTTGTGATGCAAGAGCCATAAATTGTTGGCAAAAAATTCAGGTTGTTTTCATGCAGCCTTTTCAGCACTTCCAAATAGTAAACTTGGTTAACTGTCCAATTGGTACAAACTCATAATAAATAATCCCTCTGATATCAAAAAAGGTTAGCAATATTGTTGCAACAAGTTCGTGAACTTAATTGTCAGTCCTTGTAGACTGGGTTTGAATCCCAGCTGAACTACCCTTAGCTGTATGATTTCTGACCACTTATTGAACTCAGCCTGAAGCTTGTTTCCTCATCTATAAAATGAGTAGTAATACCTACTTCATAGGTTGTTGTAACAATTAAATGAGCTAACAAGTGCAAAGATTTAGAATAGTGCCTGGCATACTTTAAGGCATCTGTTATGCATTTTATCATTTGATTTGTTTTCAACCATTTAATAATGTAGAAACTCTTCTTAGCTTTCCAGTTGTACAAGAACGGGCTGGATTTGAGCCATGGGCATAGTGTGTGGACCCCTGATTTGCGTTGTTAGGTGACTTGCTGGTGAAAGCATGGCTGATTGTATAAGACTAAGGAATAGGGTGCAGGACCCTCCACATAGCATTTAACTCCCTTCTTTTATTTACAGCTCTACTGCTACTGCGTGCCCTCCCCAATATGCCTCTTCACACACACACACACACACACACACACACACACACACACAGACACACACACACAGAGTTTGCAAGTCTTATTTGGCTTCAAGGGCTGGAAGAAAACTTGGCTCAGCTAACATTCGTTTAATACATTTGCTATTATCTTACAACTCCTAGAACCAGGCTTAGAATGTCGAACTCAAGACTTTATTTGTCCTTGTTCCTAGCTCCCTCTTTTCCCTTAGGCAGTAGTAGCATCTTATCTTCTGGTCTGAATAGGTCGGGTAAAGGACTGAAGAAACAGGAAGAAACAAAGTAATGAATACTTCAAATATCATCCCACCACACAAATAAATAAGATAATGAGAAATCGTTGTAAGTCATGTGAACAGAATAAATGTTTGACAGGCCAGGAAAGAATGTGAGTGTGGGGAGCAGAGGACTACTTGAGAGAGGCCATTTGGGAAAGACCTGAGGAGGTGATATTTGATCTGAGACCTAAGGAACAGAAAATGTACCGTATTTGCCGGCGTATAAGACGACTGGGCGTATAAGACGACCCCCTAACATTTCCACTCAAAATACAGAGTTTGTTATATACTCGCCGTATAANGATTTCCATTACTTACCACCATTAATCTATCTGAAAATATTTTAACCTGAAGCAGGAATATTACTTAACATGTTAATTCCAAAACCTCTGGTTTTACAGAAGTCGGGCTGTTTGAATCTGACTTTGAACTAATTACTTACAGACACCGGTAGGGGATCCTGTGTGTCTTTATGACTCACTAGCTGAACGTTACCATCTTCGTAATAATGAACCTAGTAGAATGAGAAATTACAGAAACCAGTTATAGGTAGAAACTCAAGGTCTCACGGCTCAATAATCACATCTACCAGTTTCAGCTCTAAGCTAACTTCTCCGCTGAGCTCCTGACCTTCCAAACCCCAGGGGGACTCTCTCTGCCCTCAGCCTCATGAGGAATCTGGTCAGCAGCTCCTGCGGTTTTTCACACAAGCCCTCCTCCAACCTGACTGCTGGACCTTTTTACCTCATAGATATTCTACTGGTATCTAAACGCGAGGTTTCCAAAATCAAGCTCACAACATTTCCTCCGCAACATTGTTCTTCTTTTGTATTTCTGCCAATCATTTAATTTGTCAAATTCAGACATGAATTTATTTAATAAACATTGAGTGATTACTATATATACCTTTTACTAAGTAAGGTTCAAGGGACACATAGCTTTTAAAAAGATGGTCCCTGATTTCATATTTCAACACATGTTAAATAAGAGATATGTAAAAAGTACATTAGCAGTACTGTAGATTCTTCTCTCTGAGTGTTAAAAAGGAACTTCAGAAAAGAGGCAACACTGCACTTGGGTTTAGCAAAATGATCAACAAACTAGAGACGATAAGGAAACAGCTTAGAGAACAGCATACTGTGGGAAGGCTGGGAGGTACTTCCAGGTGGAATGTGAGTGAGGTCAGGGAGGGAGAGGAGTGGCTGGAGAGATGTACATAATAGGAAACAAGCCAACTTTGGGCCTTGCATGCCATGCAAACATGTCAGGGCTCTAGTAGGTGAGCGTGTACTGCTACAATGGTCTGAAGTAGGCAAGTAATACATGAGATTTAAGTTTAAAAAATCATCTTTCCTGATGGCAATGTGAAAAAGTGGACTAGGGGATGGCAAAGGGGCTAGCAATTCAGCAAAATAAAGCAACAATCGTATGCCAGGCATGATGCTAAGTGCTGAAAACGGAGTTGTGAACCGGACAATCCTGGCTTTCAACAAGCTTTGGTCCACAGGGACCGCGTTTTAGAAATCCTCCAGGCGACAGCCGCTGAGGCCCAACGGAAGGAAAGAAGAGTGTCTACCAAAGGGCTGCCATTCATTAGGCTCTGTCTGCCTCTGTGCTAACCGTTTTGCTCGCAATAACTAATCTTTAAATAACCCATAGGAGCTTGTTTCTTATGGCTGTTTTTTTTAGCTGATGAGAAAACAAACAAAAAGAGCTTAAATGACTTTCTGACGTTACACAACTAAAAACTGGCAGAGCTGGGATTCAAACTCAGGTAGTGTGGTTTCAAAATTCATGCTCTTAACCTCATTTCTGAGCTCCTAAGGGGCAGTCACCAAGACACAGAAGTAATAGGATATAGACTAGAAACGAATATTGGAGTCAGATGACAGAGCAGCAGTGTCTGACATCTTTATTCCTTTTATGGCTCTTTGCACAATATCTTTCATGATAGATGATCAATAAATGTATTGAAAGAGTGAACCAAGACAGAAAGAGATTAGTATTTCCTATAACTTATTTAGTAATATCTAGATTGAAATACATAGTCTTAGTTATCAGATATTCTTCTAGATAAACATTTGAACTCACATTAAAAGTCAAAGAATTCAGTTCTAATGGGTTTCATTAAGAAGCCAAATATGAGTACAGGAAATACTTAAAAGACATGTACTATGTANAGCAAGCTTCAACTTCACATAGTCCCACAAGCTCATGAGTGCAGACTTATGTTATCAGAACGAGTGGCTGATTTGACATCTGTGATGTGTGCGTTCTAGTCAGTTTGTGTGAAAAAAATGTGAAGAGGGGTTCATGCAACTCTGCTAGTTACACTGCTGTAGAGAGCCGGAGGTCTGCAGTAAGGGTTAAGCCTGACAGCTGGCAGGCTGACAGGCTCTCAGGTCCAGGTGAGCAGCCGTGGGAAGGTTGCTGGACAGATCTCATCACTGTGCAGCTGAAGAAAAAAGAGCCAATGTTACAGACGACTTTGAAAGTTAGAGTGGAAGGCCATCCTGTTAACAGTTTCTACTTGCTGTGTTTTGTCTCACTTCGGGGAGATTGTTCCCAAAACCCCTACCTAAAAAATCTTCTTTTGCTATAAAAGCTGGGTACAAACAATAAACGAGGCCACTTTCTGTCATCAGCACTGAGTGGGCCTCCTGTCCCCAGCTTTTGTCTCTAGTCTCTTTCTTTTCTAGTCTCCCACCCAATCCTCTCAGGTACCCTTTCGGTGCACTCCTGGCTGACGAGTCAGAAGCACTTGGTTGGCACGCGGGTTGCGACACACTGCAAAATAATAAAACTGAGTTTTACATTGTATGTTTAAAACTAACAAGCACAGGGCCGGCTGAGTGGCGCATTGGTTAACAGCTGTATTGGGACGCCAGAGGGCGCCGGTTAGGATCCCACATATGAGGGCCAGTGACACTGCCCTCTACAGCTAAGATGCTGAACAACAGCTCAACCTGGAGCTGGGCTGCTGTGAGTTGCCGGCGGCATAGGCTGCAGCCCCTGTTGCAGTAGGTTGCCATGGGCTACCATGTATAGCCAGCAGCCGCAGTGAGCGGCCAACAGCCACTGTGAGCGGCCGTCCAGAAGCTGGTGACTGAACTGCCTCACCTGGGAAGAGCGCAATGATGGTGCCAACTTGGGCCAATGAAGCAATGTCTTCCACAACTAGACTGAAGAACAAAAGGACAGCAACTTATCTGTTCCCCTTCCCTCAATTCCCCAGCGCTGTTCCAATCCCCCAATTCCCCCAATAAAAATCTTTAAAACAAACAAAAACTAACAAGCATACTTTTCTTAGATTATACCAAAACTAGGGATAAAAATGTTTTAGTATTATATTAGCTACATTCTACTTTTATAAGAGCACTTAACTTTATCCTTTGTGTTGGTTTTATACTGTGATATGTGTTTGAAACAACCAAGTCAGATTTAGTTTCAGCTGAATAATGCTATTTGACTATAGTGTATCTATCCGAAGGCACTACACTAGAAAAACTGGATGATTCATTGAGATATGAGAGAATTTACTGTCTACCGTTATATACATGCATACTTACAAAATATTAGTGTGCTGAAGCAGATAGAGTTCAACTTATCCTTTCTAGGAAGCCTTCCTTGACTCGACATCCCTTTAAAAGCTACCTTAGTTAGGTAAGTTATGCTTTAAGTTTACCTTGTAAACAATCTTAAAGTATTTTTATCCATGACACGTCTTCCTAAATAGGCTTGAGGTGTACCAAGATACTGATCCCCCGTTCTGTTCGGCGGTTGGCAAACAGCCTCATCCATTGCTCCCGGAGTGCCTTACAAGCATCATCTTTATGTGCTGTGATGTGAAAATGCTTGGGAAACACTGCTCTATGGTCGCATGACTACTTTGTAGACATCGTTAAGAAAGTTTTATATCTTCCTGACTCCACAATGCCTAGGATGCTCCTCTGAACGCAGTGCAATTAATCTCTAATGACCTGACATTTCTAATACCAATTAGACCTTAAAAGTTTAACTGGTTATTTTACTTTTAATTGGTGAATATTTTGCACATTCCCCAATAGCTATCACTACTGGCCAATTCTAGCTGTTGCATAATAGTAAGAATGTCGAATTTGAAAAAATGCCTTTACAAATTTCTGCTTTAAAAAGCTTCAGTTTCAAGGCCAAAAATACTATAATTTAGGAACAGCAAGTACACTGATTCTGCTTTTAGAGATTCTACAGTAGTGAACAGAAACCCACACTCTTCTTGGGACATTTCCTAACATGCACGCAGTTACAAAACACCTGTGTTGGCTGCTGGCAGCGACCCCAACTGGTCAGCAGCACGGAGGGTCTTTTCAAAGGCTCTTGCATTCTTCTAAAGCTCTGGGTATGATCATATTAAGTAAAAAAAATGATTTTAACTACAGAAAGGGCCACCCAAATACTACAGAATTACCGTATATACAGTTGTGCTTAATTACTGATCTAAGAATTTCACATTTCAAGAACGTTTGTAATGAGCCGGAATTTCTAGGGCATCTTTCTTTGAATACTCCTGTTCTCACTTCAGTTTCCAAAATCCTACATGAGGATGGGCCTCATGAGTACCTGTAGCACATTCATGTATATCCAGGTATAGTGTACACAAACAACACTCATGGCACGACACTTACCTCTGCTGTGATTCTCGGTTTCAACCCTCAGCAACTCCAGGCTTCACAGTTGTGTGAACTCCTCTTCAGAACTTGTCACTCCCTTGGCCACACGTGTCATCACTAGCAACTGTAACTCCTCAAATCTCATTTTTAAGCACACACTTTAGCCACCACTTCCTACATTTCTATGTTATTCCTTTCAGTATCCCAACTCTACATCCCTACAATCCTGTGGACGAGTAAAGGACTGTGCACACCTTTGAAATGCCATAAGTAATGGCCGCCCTCCAGACAGCATGTAATCTTAACCATCCTGCAAGCCAATCCCGCTTTTTCTCCTACCTCTATGTAATCTTCCTTAAATTTCCTCAATTCCAAANTTTTTTATTAGATGGGATGGGTAACATATGGGACTCTATCTTTTAGGATTGGGTTAAGTTGCAGGTGACAAGAAACAAAACAGCTGTGGCTTAAACAAGATGGCTTTATTTCTTTCTCATGTAAAAGCCCAGGCAGATGGTTCAAGCTGGTGTGGACAGTGCTCTTGAGTGGAAAGGGCAGGGTTCATATGGCACGTGTACCCGGGACTGACGGCCCAAGACGGTGGTGTCCAAGTTTCAGGCAGCAGGAAAAGGAGGGAAATGAGAAGGGAGCACACAGGCTTGGACCCCTGGGGAAGTTCTCAGAAGTTACCCTACAACACTTAACCCAAAGGTAGCCACACAGCTACTCCCAGCTCTAAGGGAAACTGGGAAATATAGTCTTTATTCAAGAGCCAATGAGCAGCAAAAAAATGAGTGCTAGGGGGCAACTAGCCACTTTCGCCATAGGTTACCCCTTTGACAAATGCAAAGGCACCCTTCTTAGCATATAGGGTGTTAGATTCATGCCAAAGCCCTCTCCCTTTACTGCAATTGGCTCAAATCCAGGACATCGGGACGATTGTTCTCATCAGGAACAAATATATCCTCATGGTCCAGAAAACTATAAATTAAAAGATGTTATCAGCCCCACAACAGTCAATATAAAATGGAGGCGTAGGAACAGTCAACACAATCCAGCAATGGAACATGATGGAAATGACCAAATGTCCCTCCCCAGGAACCTCGGGTCTCCCCTTAGCAGTAGAGTGCTTGCCTTGGTCAGCCCACTGGGTGACCCAATCCTGCTCTTTGGGAAGAACTCCTTGTCTATTTTTCCCAGGAAGGTTTTTCATTTTCCATTGTCCTTCCTCGCTACAACTGGGGCTGACAGCTTCCAAAGCTCACTGTAGTTGATTTAGAGCGATCACAAGTAGTTGTTTGCCCAGAATAGTACCTGTTCACACCTGTTACCAATTATAAAAGCTCCTTTTTCTCAAGAGTACTCTGGGCAATAAATTACATAATCACTGCATTCCCAAATTCAATTCACAAGGAAATGAACTCTGCCAACCACCATAAGCCACACGAGCTTGGAGAGGACCCCAAGTCTCAGATAAGACTGCAGACCCTGACATCACCTTGATTTCAGCTTGGTGAGCCCCTGAACAGAGGACCCGGCTAACCTGTGCCTGGACTCCTGACCCATGGAAACTGTGAGATAATGCACCTACATTGCTTTTAGATGCTAACTTTGTTACACAGCGGTGGACAAGTAATATACCCTCTGAAACAATGGGCTTGGGTGGGAAGGCAATAAATATCCTTATTCTCATCTCTGTCTTTAACCGTAGGTCCTGGTGTTACCACTTTGCACCTGAAGTCCATACAAGTGAGAGAATGAACGATCCTGAGTCAGGTTCACTGAACTCGAGAACATTTTTGGATCAGTAATTAGTACACGGCAGTCCTTGCAAGAGATTTGATGTTGCCAGAAGTTCAATTGGGTTCAAGTCTCAAGCATTCCAGACACGGAGGTGGGATTAAGTATAGCTATTAACTGCTTCCTTTCACTTCCATGCTTTTTGTAGATTAACTATCTTCAGCCTAAGGGCCCCTCACTATTCTCAATCTTCATTGTCGTCTTTCCTATTGTTAAAGCCATGTCATTCTACTCTGCAAGGTATGGGGGAAAGTTTCCATGTCATGGCCTAACACCAGCTTTCCAGCCTGCGATAGAGATGGCCTACTGACTCTCCCTAGCCAGTGGAGCAATGCTCCCTTCCTCTAGGGGATTAGTTTTGATTGTCACAAAGATTAGGGGGTGTCATTGGCATCTGGTGCCTGGGGGCAGAGGTGATAAATGCACTGGAGTGGTTTACACACTGTACTGTATTAAAATGTCAATATAATTCCTGTTGATGTGTATCGCCTTTAGCCAATGCCACATTTTAGATTTTCTTACTTGTAGAACTCCATCTCTGGTACCAAATTCTGTGTAGGATGAGAGGCAAAAATGAGTGATTGAAAAAAAAACAAACTAAAACAGCAGTGGCTTGAATAAGATTCCAGTTGACTTCTCAGTTGGATTCAGCAGACTCAGCCTCATAGAGTCTGATTTTCAATTTTCTATTGGACTCTCGTGTTGTAGGTGCTCATTAGACATTAGGAAAACTAACCATTTGTCAAGTAAGTTGCATTTTTGTCCTGTGGCTGATTTGTCTTTTGGATTTGCTTAGAGCATTTTAAGCTATATAGAAAAATCTTGATTTTTATGAGGTCAAATACATTATTGTATGGATTCTGAGGATTTTGTCTTAGAAAGGTCCTCTAATACTCTGAAACTATTTAAAAATTGTTACCATGATTTCTTCAATTAGTTTTATATTTATACCATTAAATCTCTGATACAATTTTAACTTGATGTAAGGTGTGAGGTACGGATCAATTTTTTTTTAATCCAGCTGGCTACCCTGTTGTCCCAATCCCATTTATAATTTATCTTTACCCCAATGATGTGAGATGCTGTGTTTAAAATCAGAACTGAGTACATTTTTGAAATGTTTTAATGTTATTTACTGAGAGGGCTACATGTTTCTCTTTTGTAATAATATGCTAACATAGCGAGCTACATTAGATTTGCTAACAAGGAACAATTAATTGCTGTATTGCAGTGATAAATCCTTGGTCATAATGTAGTATATTTTGGTTATTATTGTATTAAGAATTTTTGCTCTTAACTTTACAGGGAAGTTTTATCAATAGTTTTCTTCTTTTGGTGCTCTTATTTAAGGTTATGCTGGCCTCATATAATAGATTTCTTTTTCTACCATCTAGGATAATTGCTATAAACAGAAATGATCTGTAATATGGAAAGTCTGATAAAGTTCACTGTAATATATGGGTCTAATGACTTTTTTGGTATTTATTTTATTCTCATATGGTGTTCCAAATGTGTCTCCATAAGTTGCATATTTTAATTGACAAAATATATCAGACACCAAAAAATGAGAATGCTGTAATGATACCTGCAGACCCTCACCCAGTTTAAGAAACACACTCTTACAGATAGAACTGAATCCCTCTGCTGTCCCCAATCCTGTCCCTCCCCACACATGCACTATCCTGATTGGGTGTTTTACTTGCACATCTTAGGCACTTGCTTTTATTAAAACAGTAAGACATACATTCGAATTACACTGTACTTAGCTTCCTGCAACTTGCTTTTGCTTTTTTCTCTCAACATTTATAGTATGTTGTTATGTGAAGCTCCAGCTCATAAGTTTTGAAAAGCTATGCTATCCCAGTGTTAACCAACCGCGGCATCTGTACTCACTCTGTTGCTGGGTCTTTAGATTGGTTTAGGTTTTGACATGTTATGTCTCTGGCAAGGAATCAATTTCCACTTTGTCTTTCTCCTCCAAAAAGCCCTAACTTACTTTTTCCCCTTATGGGAAAAATGAGTGCACACGAGCAGGGTTTTCTTTCCTTTATAAATTTTATTTTGCTTTTTCTTTGAGAGACTTTCAGTGTCTTGGACCCCTAACTACCTGTATTTTCCCGTGCATTCCAAAAGAACCAGTCTTCCCTACATGTTTAATTTATACCTGAGAGAGCTACAGATCCTGGGTGTTCTTGTAGGAGACAAGAGGCAC
>NW_017731580.1:2081294-2083592 GCF_001890085.2 Hipposideros armiger | reverse complement strand
AATGCTACCAGGTATAAAAGGTACCCCAATCCATCTGCGGAGAACACTGCGGTCACTGACTCTACAAGCTTTTGAAGTAGCAATGCCTTTATGCCATAGTTAAGGTACAAGCCAAATAAAAGTAGTGAGATTAATTTTCAATTCTTAGAATGATTTCTTTCCATTAAGTCTGGATGCAAACAGTGCAGCTGCGGGTGAAGTTCCCGCTTTAGTTTGCATGACCAGACAAACTAGGGGAATTTAAACTCATGGGAGGCTGATTGGTGGAGGAAATTTGGGGGCACATTTTCAATTGTGCAGGAAAGACATTCAGGATTGGGAAGCCACTTCAAGAGAACATTAATATAGCCTGTGTAAATACCAGATTAGAACCGAAAGTCCTAGATGCACCTTCAACACCCATGTGAAAGGGCTGCTGTCCCAGGTTGTCTGATCATCTAAAGGAAGTGGGTATTTGTAAAAGCTACTCCTCCAAACCTTGCTGAGTTGATGCTGAGCTGTCACCGTTTCTGCATTTTGTAGAATGATTTCGGTTTGCATCAAAATTGTATTCCTTTTCTCACATCCCTTTCCTTCCCCTTGAAACGCAATGATAATGGAGGCCCTACGGTGAGAGTTGCAATATTAAACACATCTGTAGAATAAACCTTTCTCAAACTAGGGATCCTAGCGGTGTTACTTGAAATAGTGCAGGTGAGTGCTGTAGCTCACAGAGGCCAATCAAGTTTTTCCCTGATAGAAGGTTCCCAGTTTCTGGGAGTTGAGGTAGCTCTTACACTGAGATTTTTCTGAAATAACTCGTTTTGTTGTTTGCTGATAACTTTGGATAAAGGTCACTTAAGAGAGTAAGTTTTTAAGGAGTTCCAAAGTAAGACTTAACCATTTTCAGGATTATGGATTGCCTATATTAGTTTATATCGTGTGTTAAATTCCTATGCCGTGTGCTATTTTAGTGTTTTGGGAACATGAAAAATAAAATTTGTTCTTTGCCATAAAAAAAAATAAACATGCTTACTTACATTGAGAGAATTTAAAAAATCTATACAATTCAAGCTAATGAAATATTTTATTGTACATAATAAAAGTGGTGTTTTTTAAAAAAACATTTCCAGGCCCAGACATCTGCAGGAGTATGTGAGGAAAGGATTCCACTGGAGTATATAATAAGTGATACTCAAATGAACAAAACCATAATCCACCCCACTCCCTATAGTAAATACTAACATTCACCACAGGCTTGAAATTCCTGTAGCATCAGTAAATGTATTTTTAAAAATATTACAAACATGCATATGATGCATAGGAAGATAGAAAAATTTAGACTGTAACTACACACCATATGTACTCCCAACTTTTCTAATTTTCAACCAGTTAAGAATCACAATAACCAAAGAAAGTATTTTAAAATAGTCTATGACTCACTGGTGATTTTCTACTCAAATAAATAGGAAAAATTTCATTTTAATGTCACACTGAATTTCAGTACTTTTCAATCCAAGAAAAAAGAAATAAACTGAGACATGGTCATGAGTTCAGGATTATATATATTACAATTTGCCTTGTTATAATACATTTGTGGCTTTATGATAAAAATAACTCAGGGACATATGGAATTCAAGCTAATTTGCGTAACTGTCACAAGAAAAAAGCATTAAATGCATTTCTGAAATAAGTATTCTCATTTAATTCCAGAATCTCAAAACAGCATTATATCTTGGCCTTGTTTAAAAAAAGTTTAGTTAAACACTAAGCTAGCTAAATAACCGTCTTGAAAGGTTTAAACACAATTGATTAGAAAATGCTTTCCCTCTAATCTCAGTCTTACATAAATGGGAGAGGTGAGAGGAAAGGTAGGCAATTTCTTTAGCAGCACATCTGGCTAAATCCATCGACCACCTTAAATTAGAATGTCCACTATGATTGACCCCCTTAAAAAGCCTGGGCAAACATCAAAAGTTACCCACTTAATAAGCCAAAAGACAGTAATTTTAGGGTTATGGTAAGTAAAATATTTTTGAAACACTTCAAAAATTTTAACATTAAACTAGAGGAATTATCTCTTCATTGTAAGCAAGAAAGACATATAACTGAAAGTGAAAGACATTTAAACTAAACTGATTTTCAATCTTCTTTGAACAAAAGAAATGAAAAGTAATGGCCGATTAGCTAAGCTTTGTGCTCTAACCAAACTAATTAATTACAGTGATTTTAAATGGCAACAGCCCATCTGACTGGGTAGCTTGACAGTTCGGAATACATTTGCAATGATTTTTTTAAAACGCAGACACTAACATGACC
>NW_017731580.1:2071453-2075984 GCF_001890085.2 Hipposideros armiger | reverse complement strand
CCAAGACACAGAAGTAATAGGATATAGACTAGAAACGAATATTGGAGTCAGATGACAGAGCAGCAGTGTCTGACATCTTTATTCCTTTTATGGCTCTTTGCACAATATCTTTCATGATAGATGATCAATAAATGTATTGAAAGAGTGAACCAAGACAGAAAGAGATTAGTATTTCCTATAACTTATTTAGTAATATCTAGATTGAAATACATAGTCTTAGTTATCAGATATTCTTCTAGATAAACATTTGAACTCACATTAAAAGTCAAAGAATTCAGTTCTAATGGGTTTCATTAAGAAGCCAAATATGAGTACAGGAAATACTTAAAAGACATGTACTATGTACATACATTAATATATACATATAATAAAGACATATGTTTACACATCTAAACACACATATATTAATACTATCCTTTGGCCAACTCCACCCAGTTAAGACAGAATGCACACCTCTGCCTCAGAAGACGCATACATGAGCAAACTGTATGAAGAGCAGACCAAATGGCAGCATCGAATTTTAGCTGTTTTTAGAATTTGTCAGCTATCCTCCCAGATTTCTGATGATAGAGAATGAACTACAAAGTTATTTAAAAGATGAAATCAGCACTACTAGCTGTTCCTATTACCTCAAAACAAAAATCTGAAAAGATATGGTTATTGTCTATTATGAAAATGTAAATTTAAGAATCAGCTATTTTTCTGTTCAAAATCACCTTGAATAAACAAATTCTTTTTCATTTCATACCTGAATTTTCAAGATGCCAACCACCTGAGTGGTTGAAGGAGTAATTGTAAACTTCCACTCTGATCTCCAACGACCATTCCTTAAAAATAAAAACAGCAGCTATAAATAAGGTAGGGAAAACAATTTGAATAAATTTTAAGTTCCAGATTTAAACTTAACGCTACAGTATGAGAGAATGTGGGGGATGGATGTTGGACGTTCATTTTTTAGTCACTGAAATATTCAAAAGAATCGAAAGATTAAGTTCAGTTATGAGCTACATTGAACTGAATCTTTATCCTACTGATAAAAAAGGACCTATATAATGGAGGCAACTTCAGAATTCTAAGCCTGAAGCTTAAAATACAGTTGAAAACTAAGTACCAAATAATTTAAAAAGAGTGGATAGTAATACATCATTCTTAAGGAGGTTTTGATATCTGGAAAGAGAAGGGCTATAAATATAAAGAGTTATAAGCATCAGATTTTTTTCTTTTCCAATTTTAGTTTTAAAGTTTTCATATTAAAGGCACATTCTCCTTCCACTTCCTGAAATGATTTTCAGTATACAAAGCAACACATATTCACCATGGTAGGAAATTGTGACATTACAAACAAGCAACAGGGTATGTTACTCATTTTTGTCTTCCAAATAACNACTTTTCTTAGATTATACCAAAACTAGGGATAAAAATGTTTTAGTATTATATTAGCTACATTCTACTTTTATAAGAGCACTTAACTTTATCCTTTGTGTTGGTTTTATACTGTGATATGTGTTTGAAACAACCAAGTCGGATTTAGTTTCAGCTGAATAATGCTATTTGACTATAGTGTATCTATCCGAAGGCACTACACTAGAAAAACTGGATGATTCATTGAGATATGAGAGAATTTACTGTCTACCGTTATATACATGCATACTTACAAAATATTAGTGTGCTGAAGCAGATAGAGTTCAACTTATCCTTTCTAGGAAGCCTTCCTTGACTCGACATCCCTTTAAAAGCTACCTTAGTTAGGTAAGTTATGCTTTAAGTTTACCTTGTAAACAATCTTAAAGTATTTTTATCCATGACACGTCTTCCTAAATAGGCTTGAGGTGTACCAAGATACTGATCCCCCGTTCTGTTCGGCGGTTGGCAAACAGCCTCATCCATTGCTCCCGGAGTGCCTTACGAGCATCATCTTTATGTGCTGTGATGTGAAAACGCTTGGGAAACACTGCTCTATGGTCGCATGACTACTTTGTAGACACCGTTAAGAAAGTTTTATATCTTCCTGACTCCACAATGCCTAGGATGCTCCTCTGAACGCAGTGCAATTAATCTCTAATGACCTGACATTTCTAATACCAATTAGACCTTAAAAGTTTAACTGGTTATTTTACTTTTAATTGGTGAATATTTTGCATATTCCCCAATAGCTATCACTACTGGCCAATTCTAGCTGTTGCATAATAGTAAGAATGTCGAATTTGAAAAAATGCCTTTACAAATTTCTGCTTTAAAAAGCTTCAGTTTCAAGGCCAAAAATACTATAATTTAGGAACAGCAAGTACACTGATTCTGCTTTTAGAGATTCTACAGTAGTGAACAGAAACCCACACTCTTCTTGGGACATTTCCTAACATGCACGCAGTTACAAAACACCTGTGTTGGCTGCTGGCAGCGACCCCAACTGGTCAGCAGCACGGAGGGTCTTTTCAAAGGCTCTTGCATTCTTCTAAAGCTCTGGGTATGATCATATTAAGTAAAAAAAATGATTTTAACTACAGAAAGGGCCACCCAAATACTACAGAATTACCGTATATACAGTTGTGCTTAATTACTGATCTAAGAATTTCACATTTCAAGAACGTTTGTAATGAGCCGGAATTTCTAGGGCATCTTTCTTTGAATACTCCTGTTCTCACTTCAGTTTCCAAAATCCTACATGAGGATGGGCCTCATGAGTACCTGTAGCACATTCATGTATATCCAGGTATAGTGTACACAAACAACACTCATGGCACGACACTTACCTCTGCTGTGATTCTCGGTTTCAACCCTCAGCAACTCCAGGCTTCACAGTTGTGTGAACTCCTCTTCAGAACTTGTCACTCCCTTGGCCACACGTGTCATCACTAGCAACTGTAACTCCTCAAATCTCATTTTTAAGCACACACTTTAGCCACCACTTCCTACATTTCTATGTTATTCCTTTCAGTATCCCAACTCTACATCCCTACAATCCTGTGGACGAGTAAAGGACTGTGCACACCTTTGAAATGCCATAAGTAATGGCCGCCCTCCAGACAGCATGTAATCTTAACCATCCTGCAAGCCAATCCCGCTTTTTCTCCTACCTCTATGTAATCTTCCTTAAATTTCCTCAATTCCAAATGCATAACAGAAACTGCAGGGGCCGGCCAAATGGTTCAGATGGTTAGAGCGCAAGCTCTAAACAACAGGGTTGCTGGTTCGATTCCCACTCGGGCCAGTGAGCTGCGTCCAGGTTGAGCTGCTGCTGAACTGGTGAGAGCGCGTGCTCTTAACAAGGTTGCTGGTTCGACTCCCACACATGATGGTGGGCTGTGCCCTCTGCAACTAAGATTGAACATGGCACCTTGAGCTGAACAGCTGTGAGCTGCTGACGGGCAGCCAGGTGGCTCAGTGTGTAACAAGGTTGCCAGTTTTAACTTCCCCATGGGATGGTGGACTACGCCCTCCTGAAACTAGATTGAAAGCAGCGATTGGATTTGGAGCTGATAGGTCCTGGAAAAACAACATGTTTCCCTTCCACAATAAAATCTTTTAAAAAACAAACAAACAAACAAATAAACAAACAAAAACAAACTGCAAAACTCATGCTCTGGAGCATTTGAGATCTTGCTTCCTGGCAAGTGTTGTCAGTTTGGGTCAAATAAAATTGTATGAAAGCCATTGCTCATTGGTCTCACTTTAAGCCCTCACCACCATGAGGATCCTTTGTCTTACCTGGCTTTCCAGCTGAGTTTCCCAGATCCGTTTACTCTGCCTTCTGCTAAACCAGAGCGCTCCTCTACCCCAAGTCTGCAGTATCTACTGCTACCTGACATCTCCCTTTGAAATCTAAAACCAAGCTCCTGGCCTATTAAAGCTATATCCCTGAACTTTAGGACACTCTGGATTTTCACTCTTCCACTTTGATAAAATGCTATCCTTATACCACAAAAGACTACTACTCCAATGCACAATCATTATTTCAAACTTTGTTCTGAATTATTTTGATATTACCTTTCATATGCACACCACCTTAAAAACAATTCCATGTTATTTTCAAGAAAGCATTCTAGGTCACAAAATAGAGCCAAAGCACCATGGCAGCCCAATTGATACAACTGAGCTAATCCTAATATTTGGTTCAGGATAATCATCAGACTTGAAAATATTTTAAATTTACCAATTCATTTTCTTTAGGAATCCCAATATGGCAAAACTTATATTTTAAAACTAGAGAAAATGATTTAGGCAAAAATGTCATAATTTCATATTATATTCTCAATGCTTTCAAAGCCCAAGAGTGATTTTTAAAAAGACATTAAACCCCCGCGCTGGCCTGCCCACCCCCTGGCCTCGTCGCCGGAGCGCAGGCCAGCAGCCCGGGCGGAGGCCCAGGGGACACGGCAGTGACTGTTAGAGCGCGCGGGAGGGCGGACAGGTGGTGTTTCGAGTGCCGGGCGGCTAGAGTCCGCAGCTGGTCGGTGGGCGGCAGGCTGGCAGCAGGCGCGGGTCTATATGGCAGCGGCTCTGTCGGGCCTGGCTGTCCGGCTCTCGCGCTCGG
>NW_017731580.1:2063695-2067728 GCF_001890085.2 Hipposideros armiger | reverse complement strand
GAAGTTAATGGAAATCTAGACTCATTTATAAAACAGTGTTAATGCAAAATTCTCAAATACTTTATATATATTATTTACAGTCAACCCTGAACGACAAGGGTTTGAACTGTGCGGGTCACACCCACGGATTTAAATGTATTTTTGAATTTAAATGTATTTTTCTCTCCCTTATGATTTTTAATGTTTTCTCTAATTTACTTTACTATAAGAATACAGTATAAAACACATACAACATACAAAACATGTGTTCATCAACTATTTATGTTATTGGCAAGCTTCCAGTTAACAGTAGGCTATTAGTGGTTACATTTTTGAGGATTCAAAAGGTATATACAGATATCTGACTGTGAGGAGGGTCAACCCCCTTAACCCTTGCTTGCATTGTTTAAGGGTCACATATATATATATATATATATATATATATATATATATATATATATATATGTTTACACATTTATTTCTAGTATATGTGCTGCCAAAGTGAGCACTATATATTTATATTTTTATATTGGGTGCATTTTTTCTGTTCAAAAACAATAGTTAGTGAAAAGCCTATAAAATAAAGTGAAAAATACATTCCTAAAAAACTCAGCACAAGCTGAGATATTAGTCAAGTTTAATTATTATGGCCATCTCTTACAACTACACAGTCTATAATTTTGCAGACATCTCTCTTAAGAAGAATCTTTGCTCAATATCAAACTCCCCAACGAATATAATACCTAATACCAAGTACCCTGTTATGCAAATACAATTACATGTATGCTCTTGATATAGAACTATACTGACTACAATGTCTCGTGGAAAACCAGACATTTGTAAATTTCTTTTATTGGCAAATTTTGTAAGAAGAGCAACACTTAGCAAAAAAGCAGAAATCAGCTAAGTGCTACAGAAAACTTCTTGAAAATACAGCTTTCTTTTCTTCTCAGGTAGCATCTGGCTTACCACATTCATACATGTTTTTTAATGTTAAATTAAACCTTTCTTAAATTAAAAATGAACTTTTCCTTAGTATTTGTAGGAATATTAGCAGTTGATGTTTAAAACACACTTGTACCTTTGGGTATATAACACAAATGTTTATGGGAAAATGTCACTGTTAATGTTATATTATTAATATCCTTGGGGCAAAAAGGACTGCACAAAGGAATAGCTGCATGTGCCATGGAAAGAATGTGTGAAAGAACTCTGCGGGGAAATAAAACCAAGTTCAAAGTTCCTTGAATTTGAAAGCTGAACTTCAGAAAAACTTCATTAAATCATAATCCAAACAGATAAAGGGAAAAAAAAGCATGTAATACAAACATGAAAGTTACGTACAGGATCACAGATGTAAATAAACCTAATAGCTAAAACTGTAATCTTTTTAGAAAAAAACACTGAAGATAAATCTTCACGACCGTGGGTTAGGCAGTGGTTTCTATTAAAATACCAAAAGTACATGTAGTAAAAGAAAAAACATAAACTGGACTACATCAAAACTAAACTCTTTTGTTCTACACGATACTATCAAGAAAGTGAAAAGATATACAGAATGAGAGAAAATATTTGCAAATCATGTAATATCTGAAACAGGACTTGTATCCAGAATATATAAGCAACAACTACAGCTCAACAATAAAAACACAACCAATTAAGAAACAGGCAAAGGACATTTTCAATACACAAATGACCAATAAATACATGAAAAGCAGCTCATTATCAAAACCCATCAAAACATGTCAATAAAACCCACAATGAGATACCATTTCATACTGACTAGGATGGCTATAACCAAAAGGACAGACATTAAGTTTTGGTGAGGTGGAGAAACTGATGGGAGTTTTTCCAAACTGGCAGTTCTTCAAAAGGTTAAACACGGAACTACGATATGACACAGCAATTCTACTGCCACACATATACCAAAAAGAAACTAAAACAAATGTCTACACAAATAATAGCACACTAAGTTCATAGAAGCAAAAAAGTAGAAAACAGGGCTGGCCGAGTGGCTCAGTTGGTTGACTTAAGAGCGCGAGCTCTGAGCAACAGGGCTGCCGGTTTGATTCCCACATGGGCCAGTGACGCTGTGCCCGAGCTGAGCTGCCAACAGGTGGAAGGATGGCTCAGCTGGTGAGAGCACATGCTCCTAACAACAAGGTTGCCTGTTCGATGGTGAGCTATGCCCACTCGCAACTAAGACCGAACTCGGCACCTTGAGCTGAGCTGCCGCCTGGATGGCTCAGTGGATAGAGCGTGCGCTCTTAACAATAAGGCTGCCGGTTGTACTTCTGCATGGGATGGTGGCTATGCCTGCCTGCAACTGAGATTGAACACAGCACCTTGAGCTTAGAGGCCACAAGCTGCTGACGGGCAGCCAGATGGCGAATGGTGCCCTCTACAACTAAGACTAAAGAACAACAACTTGGCTGGTTCCCCTCCCCCAATTCCTCAATTAAAAAAAAAAGTAGAAAACAACACGGGGATGTCCGGTTAGCTCAGGTGGTTAGAGCGCAGAGCACAGCGCTCATAACACCAAAGTTGCCAGTTTGATCCCCATATGGGCCACTGAGGTGCGCCCTCCACAACTAGATTGAAACAACTCTTGACTTGGAGCTGATGGGTCCTGGAGAAGCACACTGTTCCACAATGATCCCCAATAAAAAAATATTTAAAAAAAAAAGAAAGAAAACAACACAATGTTCACCAACTGATAAATGGATAAATAAAATGTAGTATATAGAATATTATTCAGCAATGACAAGGAATCAAATACTGACATACAAGTCTACTCCAACATGGATGAACCCTGAAAACATTATGCTAAGTGAAAGAAGCCAGTCACAGAAGACCATGTATGCAGGATTCCATTTATAGGATGTGCCCAATAGGCAAACCCAGTCAGCAAGTAGACTCACGGTTGCCTGAGGCTGACAGGGTTTGGGGGAAGGGCTGGTGGGGGAATGGGGAGTGACTGCTAATGGATACAGGATTTTTGGAGGACAAACATATTCTAAATTAGACTGGTGATTGTTGTACAATCCTGTTAATATACTAAAAAACACTTAATTTTACACTTTAACTGAGTGAACTGAATGGTATGTGAATTGTATCTCAATAAAGCTAAGAAAAAGTTAGGTACNCAGCAGTAAAAAGTTTAAAGAACTAAAAGAAACAGAACAATTTATAAAACACATAGATGTTTTAAGAAAAACCTATATTTAAGCACCCTGTTTCAGTCAAATAAAAACCCCAATATGGTTTCGAAAGCTGTTTAAAAGTAGCTAACAGAGAAAGCTTACAATCATTTTGAATAATTAAATCTGAGGAAATGAAATTGTTAAGTGAGAATTAGTATTTGTGATTCCTCATTTTAGATCTGTTTTACTATTTCACTCAGAACAATTTAATAAATTACTGTTTGCAAGAAGTGGAAACTTATCTAATCCACACATTAAATGCTTAAGCTCAAGAGTGAAGTTTAGAAACTGATAAATAATGTATAAAGCAGAGTACAAAATTAAGTATGATCTAAGATCACACATAATCCAAATGCTTTGGGAAACACCTCCTAAATGAACATTTCCAACCAGAAACAAAATAACCCAAATTTTGGCATATTTCAATAAATACTCTGAAATTACTGTGCAGTTTGCCTACACTTTCACAAGTTTGCTCTTGAACTAAAAACAAACAAACAAGCAAATAAAAAAACACAAAAAAGACTCCATTTATTATAGTGAAACAATGAAAAAATTCAGGTTATGACTGAAATTTAAATTTTAGTGCCATTATTGATAAGCAAATATAATTATACAATATTTTTGAAAATCATACCTGATATTCATTTTCGGCAGCTTCTACAATCTTTATAAATTCTTTCGCTGTTTGCACCTCATTCTGAATGAAAAACAAAACCGAAAGTAAATAAAATGGTATTTTAAAACTATACCACTGTTATTTTTAAATAGGCATGTCAATATATGTATGGGTAATAATTTCTAATTTAATAAGTAACAGATGGAAACTATAATAAGTAAAGGGAAAGTAC
>NW_017731580.1:2037535-2055809 GCF_001890085.2 Hipposideros armiger | reverse complement strand
CTCTACAGCTAAGATGGTGAGCAGCAGCTTGACCTGGAGCTGGGCTGCTGTGAGGCGCCGGCGTAGGCTGCAGTGAAGCTGCAGTGGGCTGTCATAAGCTACCGTGTGTGGCCGGCAGCCAGTGTGAGCGGCCAGCAGCCAGTGTGAACTGCCAAGAGCCGCTGCGAGCGGCCGTCCAGAGGCTGGCGACCAATCTGCCTCACCCGGGAAGAGCGCAATGATAATACCAACATGGGCTAGTGAAGCAACGTCCTCCACAACTAGACTGAAGAACAAAACGACAGCAACTTGTCTGTTCCCCTTCCCTGATTCCCCAGCACTGTTCCCCTCCCCCAACCCAATTAAAAAAAATACTATTATTAGAACAATGTATATGTTCTACAGAATAAAAGGTAATTTTATAACGTGCCTTGATTTTTAGTGACTCATTCAAAAATTATCCACAGAAGACTGGCTGGGAAGAATCCAGGTCTATTCATTTTATTTCATGATTCCAAAAGAAATTATTATTTTTATTTAGGTACTAGTATCAAGCATTAGTGAGTTCTAAGAATATAAATTTCTGATTTATTATGATAATATGCATATATCACAATTGATTATAAAAAGGGAAGAAAAAAAAAAGAAATTCCAAATCAAGTAATGGTGCCAATTTGAGAACTATTTCAAAAGACCTTCCAGGGCCGGCCAAGTGGCTCAGTTGGTTAGGAGCACGAGCTCTGAACAACAGGGTCGCTGGTTCGATTCCCACATGGGACAAGCTAAGCTGCCAACAGGTGGCAGGATGGCTCAACTGGTGAGAGCACGTCCTCCTAACAAGGTTGCCAGTTCAACTCCTATACCCACCTGCAACTAAGGTTGAACATGGCACCTTGAGCTGAGTGGCCGAGAGCTGCCGATGGGTGGCCAGACGGTGACTGGACTTGGAGCTGAGCTAGTGGCGCCCTCCACAACTAAGACAGAAGGACAACAACTTGGCTGTTCCCCTTCCCCAATTCTCCCCCCTCAAAAAAAAAATCTTAAAAAAAAAAAATCCTTCCAAAGATATTACTATAATTAACAGTAAATGACACTGAGTAGATAGTACCCTTTCATTAATGAGTGAACAGTCACGACGTCCTAACCTTTAATTATATTCTTCCTTTCTTTTCTAGTAATGCTGTAACTGCAAACATATGTTCATTCAACAAATACTTGTTAAGCCTCCAATCCTGCTAGACATTAGGGAAACAGCAGAGACCACAAAGAGAATGTCCCTAGTGAAGTCTATGGAACATCCATGACTAGTATCTTCTGATTTTTATTCTAGCTCTATTTAAGGTGTACTGAAGTATATTTCTTTGTCCCCAAATATTTAGATTTTACTTAAATTATTGTGATATGCGATGTTTAACACAAGACTATCATATAGATTTTGTCTTTTCCAACAAGTGGAAATCTTTTTAGCTTCAATGATATAATGTTCACAGTGGTAGTTTAGAAGAAAAATATTCAGATACGTAGAGTGAAATAGTGAGAACAGAATACTCATGAACAGACATCATCTTCATTTTACACATGCTAAAGCTCAAATAATTTGTGCTTTTGAAAACTAGTAAATTTACTAAATATCTCCAATATAAAGTAAAACTTAGTAACAAGAATTTTCCTTTAATAGTTCAATTCCAACCAGATTGATTTTGTTATACATATCATGGCACAAACAGCATAAACTGTGATTTTGTGCAGATTTATTTCTTTAGGACAATGGTAAATTAATGCTACAAGTTTTGGGGGCTAAAATGGAGAAACTACATTTATATTAAGTTCATGAAAGTACTCCAGAATCTTGAGGTGACTGTAGCCTGTCATTAAGGCATATGTTTACACAGGGAACAGATTTTCCTTCAGTGATAATGTGTCTGCATTCCTCCAAATGTTCTTGGTTAACCTGGTAACCTTGCATTTATTTCTGAGATGGTTAACTATGGGAGCAACGTTGGGCCACAGACCAAACTGGTTCACAGGGCTTTCTGATACCTGTTTACGTTACCCTTTGTTGCACCCCCAACCAACCTGGCTAGCAAGTCAAAGACTAATATACTTAAATGGTAATATTATGACCATACTTACGCTGATGACTTTAGCATGTATTAACTAAAAAGGTGATAAATGTAAAGATTTCATTTAATATCGAACTTATAAAGTCTTATCTAAGAATAAAAAGGTCTAACAACTTGTCAAAGTAGAATACGGCAAGTCAGTGCTTTGGGTGGCTAGACTTTTGTTTGTTTGTTTATTTATTTAGAGTGGCAACAAGCGTTTATTTAAGATCATAATAGCTTTTGGGGACACACTGATTCAGGCAGAAATCCACATTGTGTTGTGATTAGAGACGAAGGTAATGGCTATTTATGAGAAGGGAGGCATTTCTGTGGGTGCAGATAATGTAACATAGTGATATTAATTCTAAACAATGTTTTAAATCTTCAGTTCCATAGCCATCATAACTGCTTTCTTGTTATCTCTGCACACAGTTCTTCAGGAAACAAGGTTGCACTCATTTTGTTTGCTTAGTCTAACAGGACCCTGGCTACTGGAAAATCAGAATCTGCCTTCCTCTCCCCATTTCTGAGTGGATTCTACCTTGTGCAGTCCCTTCACTGTTATAATCCTATTTTATTTTATTTTTTTAAATTCTCTTTTTTTAAAAATTAGTTTCAGGTGTACAACACAGTGCAATACTTATACTTTTTACCCCTCAAAGTGACAAGCCCCTCCCCCAATCCACCGCCGATATTACACATATTACCATTCCATTGACTCCACTCCCACTTCACATCCCGTGACTATATATATATTCAATTATAGTTGACATACAATATTATACAACATCAGCTTTGGGTGGCTAGACTTTAATAAGGAATAATCAAATGATTTGCTCACAAAACTGTATGACATGGCTGTTGTTGGCCTCACTGTATAAAGCATGTCATTACTCCCTCACACTGGCCAACCACGCACAAGGCAATCCACATGAAAACATCTACTTCAGAGCCCCCAAAGTTCACAAAAAATCATAGTCTTCACTTTATAATCACCTGTGTCCTCCTCCCTCACGTGAGTCTCATTCAGACTCTCAGCAAAAGCACACGGCCGTCAACTGGCCAGCTCACAGGCACACGTGTTCCCATAGGATGCTGCTTACTAGTCTCTGGAAACACTTCCCATTCCCAGGTGCTTTTCACAGTGTCAATGGATTTCCTGCTACCTTTAACTGATTTGGCCGATGATGAAGCAGATACCTTTCTTATATCAAAAGGCTGAAGTTTTATATTATGTTTAGATTGCTCTTAGTCAATCATGTACAAACAAGGTATGGACCCAATCAATAAAGCAAGGACCTTTTTATACAGAATATAAACAATGTCAAAATGCCACAAAATTTTAACTTACCAAAAGTTTTTTGCTTGGAACTGATGGCTTTCTATGCATGCAATAATGGTTTGCTGTCCATCTATTTTTTTACCATACACCTTGATGGGAAAGAAAACAAACACAGGAGTGAATTGAGAGCGCAAAACATCCAGCCCTAAACATACATAAAATACTGAAAATTGTAGAGCATTTTGGCAGACTATGAAAAAAAATGCAAAGTAAGTCACCATTCTAACACAGGAGCTAGAAAACCAAGTGCTCATAGATGCACACCCAATCCAGATGCTTAGGGGATCATAAAAGAGCTCACAATTTAAGTAGAGTACAAGGTAGTGAGTAAAACTAACTGTACTCCAAAATATTCATAAAGATCCTAGACGTACCATATTTTTCATTCCAAATACAAGTATCATAAAAAGTGTAGATATTTTAAACACACAGATACCAATCTGGCTGTTTCCATGCAAATAAAAACTGGACCTAGATTATGATTATCATCTGTTTACTTCACAATCTTAAGGGCGGCCACTCCTCTAGTCACTTAAAAAGGATCTGGCTGGAGGTGAGAAAGTTAATTTCCTATAACTAAGAAAGGCTGCTAAGAGGATGCCTGTGACAGTACGATGATGTTATTTCATCTCTTGCCTATTGCTTTAAAAATAATGAGTACACTGTGCCTTTCAACCCCCAGGAACAGACGGGGACTCTAACTCAACCTAACCACCTTATTTTTGAGTTATTTTTCTGAAATAATCCTAGTCAACAAGGTTATAATTCATAGTACCTGTAAGGTATTTAAGTTATGCTATATTTCTCAAATAATTATTGAGAACTAGATACTTAAGGGGACCACATGAGTTTTTGTCCTAAGCAGGTTAACTTCAGAGAGTGAAGTGAGGTGCTACTGGTAATACTAATACTTCTGTTGGTACAGCAGGTATAAACCAGGATGTATGGTCACCTCAGGCTGGAGAGGTCCACAGGGCCTTGAAAGCGATGCTCAGAAGACTGGACGCTATCTAAGTGTAGTGGGGAATCTCTTAAGGACTGTAAGCAGGGGGTTTTCATAATCTGACTGGCACTTCAGAAGATCACTCTGGCTACAGAGGTCATAGAAGCACAGACAGACTGTGGGGGACTGAAAACCCTATTTGGGTACAAAGAATGTTACGAAAGAAAAAAAAAGCACTCCTACCTTCTAACATTTTATCCTGAAAATACAAAAATAGGTTAAACCTATGAAAGAACATTAAAAAAAATAAGAAATTTGATTGTAAAACACACAACGATATGATTCCGCTTCCAAATAATTTCATTTGTTCTAAGGTCTCATAACTTAATGAAATAAGCTTGATCTAAACTTACTGAGATGAGTCATGAACATGAGATGAAAGAATCTCATCATAATCATGCTCCTCTAATCAATGTATGAAAATTCCTACTCGAATTTAATTCAAGGTACAACCATTTTTTCCATTTTGGGCTATCAAAATATATTTACCATTTAGGTTTCTTGGAAAAAAAAACATTCTTAGAAATACTTCAAGAAAAAAATGAACGGCAAGTTATAAAATGTCAGTTCTATAAGTTACTATACATTTTGTAAAAACACTGTCATATTTACATAAGAGAAAAGACATGATGACTCACAGTGCAGACCCCATTTGGATAATGTTCTTTCACATAAGCTCGCAGAGCAGTTTCTACTGAAGTTCTCCACGATTCAATTGCATTGTCTGCTTCATACGGTCTTGGATCAGTTGCTTCCTTTCTTAAGTGATCAAATTTGAAACAGATTCTGTTTTTTGGATCCAAAAACTTGCCATTTCCCAAGTCGCCATGTTCTGTTATCAATACCTTCAATGATGCAATAAATTTGGGGAAAAAAGTATTTAAAGTAGCATTTCAGTACTGACATATTAATATACCTTCACTTAAGCCTTTTCCTTAAGACTATAAGTAATTCTACTCTAAACAACTGGTTTAACTACATGGCACAACTCGGATCCTTCACATGAGGAGACTATAAAGACAATGGGCTACTCTCACTCAGCTTAGATCAGTGGATCTGATCTAACAGAACTTCCAGCTACCCAGGAGGAAAATGCCATCTCCCAATACACTGCAGGAGTGTTTTTTTTGAGAACTATCAATAGTTACTTTTCCTGTTACTAGTCTCCAGTTCCTCAAATCTAAGGAACTGGCAATAGCCTTCGATGAGGAGATTGACAAGAATGGTTTTAATCCAGTGAGATTTCTCATCAGCATATCTACAGTGCTCCTGGGCTCACAATCGCAGCTTCCGTGAAGTGCCCCCTTCTTGTTTTTAACTAACCATTGACAGTTGTTTTCAACTGACTTCCAAATTTTTAAAAATGTAATTTACTCATTTATGTACATTTATGTTAATATTTATATTAATGCATAAATTTGACATTTTGTGCTTTATAATTTTTCCCTTTTCCTTCCCTTGCAACTCCCCCAGTTTTTGACTCATCTAGTGAGGACATCCCCATCCCTCTGATGTAAATCACGCAAACATAAGATGTATCCCCCTAAATTTTTTTCAGTCACATAATCGTACATAGATAAATATACATACACATCTATGTACATATATATACACGCATGCAGGGTTCTTGTTTGGGTCACTGTTTTATAACAACGAATAGAATACAAGTGCATGCACACACCTATTTTTCAGCATCTGGCTTTTTTCAACATCAATAACTTACAGAAATCCTTCAAAGTTAACTGGTATACTGCTCACCATTCTTTTCAATGGTTGCATAATATTCCATGATGTGGATATTAACATAATTTATTCTGCCATTCCACTACTGATGCACCATCTCTTTATTTCCCGGCTGTTTTCTTTTTGGGGGGAGGGATAGGTGCATTAAAAATGCTGAAATAAATATTATTGTACATATATTTTAACATGCTGGTGTTTGTATCGCCATTGGATGCTTCCATTTCTCTTGGATGGATTCCCAGCAGTGGGGACAGAGTTGAAGGGGCTTATATATTTAAATTTAATACATAATTAGATGGCTTTTCAAAAAATGGCTGTAACAAACTGCATTTCTATGAACAATATTAAGAGCTAATGTTTCCCTTCATACTATCACAATCAATAGGGATACAGTTCTTTTCTCATTCTGATGGGCATGAAATACATCCCATTACTTTATTTCTTTGACTCCTGACAGATCTAAATACCTTTCCATGTTTTGTAGACCATTTGCTCTTCTGTGAGCAAATATACTTGTCTTTTTTACCATTTCTTTTTAAAATTAATTTATAGAGTTCTTTGTTTAAGGCATCTGCTTCTTTCTACAGTTAAAATCATTATTATGTAGTAAAATGTCCAGCTTTTCTTTCATAGTTTCTGGGTTTCCAGTTTTACTTAAGATGATCTCCTGTGCCCTTATCTTGTACATGTATACTCTTTTCTTCTAAAATTTAGTCATTTTACAAATTTTTAATCCACCTGAAATTTCTGTATATTATATGAGATAGACGTCCAACTTTTTCTTGATAGAAACCAACTGTGCCAATATCTTTTATTATATGTCTATTTAAATTCCAACCTTGTCATGTATAAAAATTTTCATATTTTTGGGATTAAATCCTAAATCTATATGCTGATCTATTTGTCTATTCTATACAATACCACCCTGATTTGATTTTACATTGGTTGTAAAGATCTCTTGCTGTCTAGTAAGGCAATTCTCTCTCACTGTTCTTACTCTTCTTACATTTTCCTTGTTTTTTTTTTCAACCATGTATTTTTTAATATAAACTCTTTGAAAATTTGGACCACTTAAACTATCAGGATTCTAATCAAACTGCATTAAATTCATATTTTCATTTTTAAGTACTTAATTTAACTATCTCAAAATGAAATGTGACGTGCCTTTCCATTGTGCAGGTCCTTTTCTGTGTGTGTGTGTTTCAAGAAGACAACCACCATTTTCTTCATAACCCTGTTTCTTTCTTGTAAAGGTTATTCCTAGGTTAGTATATAGTTTTGCCACTATTTAAAATGAAAGTGCTCCCCCTCCAACCATTTTTAGTTTAAAGTACTTATTTGCCACAATAGAGGTAAGCTAATGAGTTTTGTATACTTACCTTAAATTCAGTCATCTCATGGAATTCTTATAAGTTTAGTAGTTTTTTATGGCTGGGAGGTTAATTTTATTAAAGTCTCTCAGTATGTCTAAATCAATCAATCAGTCAATCAATCATCATCTAACAGTGTTCTCTTCTTTTCCAAAGCTTTAAAAGTTGTCATTCTCTTGTCATATTTGCTACACCTCCATGATATTAGAATAATGGTGATAAGTAGATATACTTGGCTAATTTTCAATTTTAACTAAAATTATTTGTGTAGTTTATGATATTTACTATTGGTTTTGTTAAACAATCTATTATATTTAAGAGTTTTTTCTATTCATATTTTACTTAGGGTTTTTGTAATGAGGACTAGCTGCTGAATCTTCCAAATTCCTTTTCACTGTCTACTGATACATCATAAGGTTTTTCCCTTTGGATACATGCTAGTTAGTCTCGGTATATTATTTTTTTTTATATTTCCTGGATTCTGTTAATATCTATTTAAAGTTTTAAAATCTATAGTCATATGGGAGATTACTGTAGAGTTTCTTTTTGTTTTATCTTTATTAGATTTAAGTATTAAAATTATACTAGGTTTGTAAAACAAGTTTGGGAGCTATCCAACATTTTAAAAAGATACCTGAAACTAAAAGAAAGAGAAAGAAAGAAAGAAAGAAAGAAAGAAAGAAAGAAAGAAAGAAAGAAAGAAAGAAAGAAAGAAAAGATAGATGCATTCTCTAGACCCAGCAAATCTTCTTTTAGGAATTTATCTTAAGAAAACAACAGTGGATGTGCCTGGAGGTACAAAGATATTTAATAAGCATTATTCATAACGCTAAAAATAAATTAATCAAAATACCCAAAATCTCACAAGAGAGAAAGAAAATAAATTTAGGAGATTAATAAAATGAAACACTATATATCATTTTATATATGTGTATACACACATGTGTATCTCTATATATTTAAGCTTATGTTTTGCTTTCAGTTACAAGGCATCTTTTATCTAGTCTCTTTTCCCCCTGTAACTAAAAGGCTACATATTACATAAGGAATAATGCCAAATATAAGCTTTGATATAATTAGCCAGTAAGAACTAATGGTTACTACTCTTATGTTCTACCTACCAGTTCCTTCTTCATACTGTTTTACATAAATTGTGCTTCACACACGAAAATATGAATTAATACAATCACTATTCAATTACTAGGAACTCTAAATAAAAAAAAATAAGAATGCTAGTGACCTTTTGTGGCTTTTCTTAGCTTAGCAATTTTAACTCGCACTCTGGAAAGAAAAAATTTATTACTAAATGCTAAGTTACTCACATGAAGAATTGTAGAATTCCAGAGCAACCAAATTATGATATAAATCTTACTAATATATTGTCTAGATTTTGGGTTAATATAGGATTGATTTTTTTCCTATAGAAAACAAGAAAGTAGATTTAAAGCAATTATTTTCTAAAATCTTAAAAGAATTACATTTGAATATTTCTAAAAGGAACTTTCTGCTAATAGTATTGGTTTCAACATAAAAAACAAAATTTTCAATTACTTTGCCCATAAGTGGCTAATGATTAAAGTGAACATTTTTTTATGTTTTAAACACACCACTTCACAATTCTTGCAGGAAAATAATAACCATGATAAATGAAACAAAGAATAGCTACATCCTGTGTTTATTATGAAACATACCTGATCTTCATAACCTTCAATTTTTACTGGAGTAAACTGGTCCAAGTTATACTGTGCAAATGCACTAAAAAAGAAAAAGGCCAATTACTTAAAATTACTTACTTAATACCCTTTGAAAAATCATAGTCAAACAATTCATATGTCAATAAAAGTCACATGACAAGTTAAATAAAATTATAACTCTCCATTAGCGATCTTATATTAACTATAAATATTATACAGGTATGGCTATTTTCAAAAATGATGATATCCAGCTTTCAATATTTAGCAAAAGAAAATTAAATCAGTAAATATAATTAATGTTTCCATTCAAAACCCTGAAAGTAATAGCCATTTATAAGATACATATCCAATTATTCACATATTTAGTATACGACAGACCAGAAAACAAGGTAGTTGCTATGAGAGATGCAAAGAGTAACCAGACAGATCCTACGATCAAAGCGCTTACTGCTGAATAGGAAAGGTAATAAACATAAGACAAAAGTAGAAAGTACCATACAGAATGACCAATAAAGCACCATTCATAATACATCTATTGTTTAAATTACATTCTAAAAGAAAAGAGAATCAGATGTGATTTCATAATGGATGTGATACTGAGAAATGGCCTTAAAACAATGGGTATAAGCTCTCTGGTCTTGTAGAAATTGGAGGGATGTGAAGAAAAGAATATTTCAATTAGAGGAACCAAGATGGGCAAAGCACATGAGCAGACAGGTTAGGTCCACCATCCCAGAAAGACCAAGCTCAATGCCTGGCACTCAGCAGGCATTTTGTTATGTTTACTGAATTCAACAGCAATTGAAAGGTGGAATAATTACTTCATTTGAGAAGCAAAGCATAATCACTAAAACTTTCTGAGAAAGGAGAACATAGGACTACTTTAAAAAAGATTAATTTGGCAGTAGTGTGTATGACAATTTGGGAAGTGAAGCAACTACAGCCAGAAAAAGCTATTAGGTTATTGTTAGGCAAACATCCATATTAGAACTGCTGAGAGTCTGAACCAGGAAATGGTGATGAGAGGAATTCAAGAATAAAGCCTCACTCTATTCTTTACAAGTAAAAAATAATATTATGTAACTATATAATACACTTGTAGAAAAAACTCTCATCGTACAAATAATGATCTAAAAATATATGAAGATCATACTGTATTTTATGACATCTATAACCTGAGAAATTTCTTCCACTTAACAGAAAAGATGTTGAGAATTTTAAAATTTAGTAATATATCTCTCAATCAAATCTACTTGGGAACTTTACACATTACTCTGGATGGCAAGATGTCCACTGCATTTTCAGGTATTAGCTACCGAGTCTCTTCAGAAAGGAATATTTGGTTGACCAAAGCATTACTGAGATAATAAAAGACTAGCAAATGTAAAAATAGCAAAGTAGAATTAAGTTTCTAGCTGTTAAATTCTTGACATTGCATGTTCAAAAAAGATGGGAGTAAATATAGAAATGCTTAAAGGGGACGGAGAAAGAAGTATCTATCCACTTGTGATTTTCTTAATTCATTAAAACCACAATCTTCCTAGGAATAGCCTCAACATATAACAAGGCAGTCATTAACCCTTAAATGAGTCTACCTTGAAAGTATGTCTGAGATTAAAAGAAAAGTCATGCACTGCATAACCATTTCGGTCAATGATGAACCACATATATGATGGTGATCCGTAAGATTTTAACGGAGCTGAAAATTCCCGATCGCATAGTATGTCACAGCACAGTGCATGACTCACATGTTCGTGGTGATGCTGGTGCAAACAAACCTAATGCGCTGCTAGCCTTATAGAGAAGTATAGCACATCCAACTATGTACAGGACATAACACTTGATAATATATGATTATGTTACTGGTTTATGTATGTACAATACTATACTTTCAATTGTTACTTTAGAGTGTACTTTCTACTTATGTAAAAAAAGTTTGCTGTAGAACAGCATGCCGTTACGCCAGCAGCAGCCTCATACATCTCTCGTTTACTGTCTCTCGACTGCATCGTTTTCTCTTGTGCTTGACTGAATCTCATGTTGTTTTGTACAGTAACATGCTATATAGGCTTATAGCCTAGGAGCAATAGGCTATACCATCTAGGTTTGATTTTTGCACGAGGATGAAATTCCATTTCTCAGAACGGATCCTTATTGCTAAGTGGCTATATTCTAAATCACTTAGAATTTAGGACTCATTTTCCAGTAAAAGACACATTTAAATAACAAATATGGATAGTAATCTGGTCCTAGGCTTTTTATTGCCCATAATAACAAACTCCATCTATCTATAATTTGGGAGTGGGAGAGTAACAGGAAATCTAAAATGAAGACAATAAATATGAAATAGGTAAAATTTATTTATTTATTCATTTATTTGGGGGAACAGCCATGGTCATTGGTTACACATTGCTTTCATGCTACAATGGCATAGTTGACTCTTTTAGGGAGGGCACAGCTCACAGTGGCCCATGGGGGGATCGAACCGGCAACCTTGGTGTTACCAGCACCACGCTCTAACCAGCTGAGCTAACTGGTTACCCTGGTAAAATTTTATCTTAAATGCTCAAAGCAAGTTAAATAGGTCACAGTTACACAGTACAGTGGGAAAGGTACTTCTTAACCTAGAAGTCGGAATATAGAATATCTATGTTTTATTTAAACTCCGCATTAACTAGTGTGGGTACCATTTAGCTCATCTACAAAAAGAAGGCTTTGGGCTGGATTACTTCCCAAGTCCCTTCCAGCTCAGAAAACTTATTCCATCCACCCACTCACCACCCAACCCTCCATCTATACAAACATTTAAGTGTAAAGCACTGTACTAGATACAGTGAAACAGCAATTCCTCTGCTTGTAGAGTTCTATAGCCCAATTCATTTCTAAGTCACCTGGTTCCTATATTTAGATTTTTCACCCTTTACTATTAGTGATTCACGAATCACATCTTAAACTTTTCACCATGTGTTTCCCTCAGTTTGGCCACACAATTTCTATTATTTACTATTCAAATTCTATTCATTATTTAAACTTAACTCAAAAAGCACCTCTAAATAGAAATTTAAAATTTCTTCCTTTGGGGTCCAAAACCCTTTGATATACTTCTATTATGATAATATTTTATTTCATTTGGCCTCATATTAAATATGTCCGACTCTCAACTGGAAAATCCCTAAAAGGTTTATTGATCTCATCATCATAGTTAACTCTGGCATTCATTGAATAAAAGGCTATTTCTGGATATTTCAAAGTGTTCTAGAATTGAGAGTACCAATTCTTCTAATTTCATGATGAAACAGACTGAATAAAGATGTCCAATTAGAACCATGTGGAAGTCCTCTTTCATGAGTGACTTTAGTTGCGCTGTTGTGGCTGCCTCCATGTCCTGAATCATTTTGACTTTGGGGAAGACTCAGAAGTTGCACGGTGCCAGATCCGATGAATCAGGCAGATGAGGACACACTGTGATGTTTTTATTTGACAAAAACTGCCGCACCAGAAGCAATGTGTGACACAGAATTGTCATGATGGAGGGTGAAGTAAAGACACTCATGAAAGAGGACTTCCAGAACTGCTTCAGAAAACGGCAAGAACGATGGGATAAGTGTGTTTGAAGTAAGGGGGTTGTATTCTGGGGGGATTAATGGCAATGTGTCTTTTACTGTAATAAATTTAAAAAATTTAAACATTCACCGTATTTTGTGATCATAACTCATATGTAGATATTCCCCCCAATAAAAAATAATAAGTAAAAACTGCTATTAAAAAATATAGGAATTTAAATCAGAAGCAAAATCAGATATGCCTACAAGTCTTTTGAACCTCTATCTTCATTACCATTAATTGTAAAGAAATTTATTTGATGAAGCCTTCCAAATTGAATTAGAGCAAATTCCCCCCCCATTAGTTAGGATGTCACATGTTGGATAGCATACTAGGATGAGTAGGTGACTGGATGGATACTAAACACTCTGTAAGGCACTAAAAATCTGCTTAATTTCATCATTTTCAAATGAGTAATGGAGTTGGTTAGCCTAAAATATAGGTCCCCAGGCCTTATTTTGGGAGTTGGGGGTGGGGAAGAGAATTGACCATTTTTCTGAAATCCTACGATAGGTGTGGCAAAGCATGATTCTGGTCACCGGTCCAAAGATGATGTACTGGGATTTAGAAATTGCCTCGTTTCTTTCAATCACTTATAAATTTGGTAAATATTAGGTAAATATGTGTCAGGTACTACATTAGGTATTTATGGATGAGTAAAATAAACTCCTAACCCTCAAAAATCCATTAGGGTCAAACATATAAGAAAAAGTAAAACCTGAATAAAAATTAAAGCAATCATAATTTCAAAAACAAAAGTTTCTAAAATAATTTTACCTAACTTTGCAAAAGTCAAAATGTAGTACTGAGTGTGTAAGCCACTGCCAAACACACAACAAATAGAGAATTTCATGTTATAATTGTGTCCCTATGTCCCTCTGTGATAAAAAATATTTCTCTCCTAGTCTAGTACATATGTATATTTATATATTTGGACTTGATGTGCAAATATCTATTTCAGGGATTACTAATTAAAAACCACTTTTAAAACATTTTCCCATGACACTTTCGTTATGTTAAATAGAATACTTACTGGGCTGCTCCTTCCCTGAGAAGATTATCATTATTAAGCAGTAACCGAACATCTGCAAAACAAACATTATGTTTTCTATATTACTATTTTTATATGTTTGAAATTTCTGTGTAATGAATGCAGCTTATTTTGGTCATGTATTAATACCCCCCCAAACATGTATGGAAGAGCAAATGATCACTGATGGCTAAAATAAGAACAAAACACACCATGGTATTAATTTTAAAGCTGATTAGGAAATAAAAGAGGATATGAAATGGAAACACAAGTTATTTTATACCCTTCACAGTCAATGCAGACATACTGAAACGTTCGACTGAAACGTATCTCCAAAGAACTAAAGTGATACCAAAGGATGGTGTGCTGAGATCTGCAGAAGGCTTCACACTGGGCCTTAAATTTGACACTGCTGTCATGAGTTCAAGTGCATGTGCTCTATGGAGAAGGGATTAAACAAGAACCCGCTTGTGAACAGAGTGCAGATGTAGGCACTTCTGTCCTCAAGCAGCATGTGTTCAAACAGAAGATGAATGTATTTATTTCAATATGGTTGGTGGCTGCTTTATTTGATTTAATAATCTTGCTTTGGTTGATTCTTAACTCTGTCCTAATTTTAGATCAATTATTATGTAGACATTTGCCTATTAATCATTAAAACATAATTTTAAAAATATTTTTTATTGGAAAACCCAAGCACTCTGTAAAACATAAAGGAAAAAAAATTACATAATGTCACCCAAAAGAACCAAATTTCTACAGTAGTCTTGGTATATTTTATGTTATTTTTCCTATGCGTTTAGCTGTTTTTCCATAATTGTTACCATACAACTATTTTTTCATTAAATGAAAATAACACAAAGCATCTTTCATTAAGAAACTGATTTCATTAAGAAACATTAAGAAACAGTCTATAGTTCTCAGAAACAATGTAAACTTGGACAGCCATTAAAAATAATGCAAATACTTGTATGTATTTATCAATATAGAAATACATCCAGAATATAATAAACAGGAAGTGGGAACTGAGCATGTTTAGTATTATCCTATTTATATAATATTATGTATGTGTCTAAAGTGAGAGGTATTGAAAGTATTTCATTCAAACAGTGGATAACTGGAGGGCAGAATTTTGTGTGATTTTTAGGTTTTATGCATTTTGCATGACTGAATAATTTTTACAAAAACAATAGTTATCTCAAAAGAAAAAACATTGCTTATTCACATACCTATGTTTCAGTAGTAGGACCTGATTCAAAAAACAATCTCCTTTGCTAATGACTAAAATAATACTAATTTGATTTTTAAGTTAACTTATTTTAACAATGGAAGCTTCTGCCTAAAAAACATAGACATTAATATCTATAGTTATTCCTATCTCACAAAGCAAACTGGGAAGTTCTATTTAATATGATTCTTCCATCTGCAATATTTAAAACAATCATTAACAGTGATATTGCATGGTAATGTATCTTTTCCAGTTATAAAATGGGAAAACAATTCAAAAGCAGAATCTATTTGATTGAGTTAGCTTTATTCTGGAAAAAAAAGTCATGCTTCTATCATAAGAAAAGTGCACAGTGGGAGAAAACAGACAGAGAAGAATTTGAATAAAATAAAATACTCTTAAGAAAGGAATTAGGCTGTGGTTCCAAGCAGGGCTACACATCAGAACCGTAATAGGGTAGTGGGTGGGAGGCTTAAAAAATTTTTTTTGAAGTATATATTTCAGCGTCTCAGTGTAGATCTACCAAACCAGTTTCGGAGAATGAAGACCAGAAATCTATTTCAATAATTCTAATTATCTGGTTTTGGAAATAACATTTGGGAAGCACTGAAATGAAAAGTTTTTATGACCACAATTCTAAAATTGGTAGCTTCTCTAGGAATCATTCTGATACCAAAGTTATCAACAAAAACAGAATGAAAATAATCAAATTCACATGAGATTTTTCCCCTCAAATATTTAATTCCTTTTAAAATCTAAAATAACCCCCCTGTTGAAACTTACATAACATTCTATATTGCACTTGTATTCCACACTTCACTCTCCATCCCAGGCCTACTGAATGGCTCATTCTAAAAGCCCAAATTTACTGTAACTCAGTACAGAACATATCAATTCAACAGCAATTTCCAATGAGACTCAGAAAAGCAACTTCAAGGACTTCTACATTCTTTTAGGACCTTTCTGAGTAAAACATTTCTAGGACATTTAATTCAGGGTAAAACCAGTAAGTGAAAAGCTTTCTTATAATTTATTCTTGGCTCTGTGAACTGTACAGTAGTCTGGGGACCACTGACGTTAGTGCCATTTCACCATTATCCATTTAGGTATATGTCAGCTTTTGAACCTCAGGAGAGGAGACTGTATCTTCTTTAATGCCCAACTATCAAATGTATTAACGTATTTAGGTTATAAAGGCTTAATATTAACTGAAGTTAAACTCTACAAGAAGAAGAAATGCTTTGAATTCTCCCCAACTTCCCAATTCACTATAAGAGGTTTTATAATTATCTTAAAAGGTAGAATTATTACAATTCCCAAATTTTTTCCACAGTGTAAACTTGCTATTCTGCCTCTAAATGTAGCTCAGTGATTAAATTTTAAAATGTATAACAATTACCATATACAATTGCATTCACTAAATCATGTATTATAATAATTTGTGGGTGACTTGAGAGATTTTCAAGGGTAATTTTACATTTATACAACTTTTGTGTCATATTTTGACTTTCAAACCTAATCTTTTCTGAGGTGAGATTCCAATTATATCTTAGATTATGAATGAAAATGAGTGATTAAATTTCTTAATAAATACATTTATATAGTTTACTCTGGAGTAGAGTTTATAAAATGAAATTGAAAAACCCTATGTAAATTAATTTTAATTTAAGACACAGTGAAGGCCAAATATATATGAATTAGAAATGACACATTTAGGGCCGGCTGAGTGGCGCATTGGTTAAGAGATGGCTTGGGATGCCAGCTCTGAGCAGCAGGGCCTGGGTTCAGATCCCACATTACAGCCAGTGATGCTGCGCCCTCTACAGCTAAGATGGTGAACAACAGCTTGACCTGGAGCTGGGCTGCTGTGAGTTGCCGGCAACGGCGTAGGCTGCAGTGGGGCTGGCTGGCAGTTGGCGTGAGCTTTCGTGAGCCGCTGTGAGCAGCCATCTAATGGTCAGCGAGCAACTGCCTCACCTGGGAAGAGCGCAATGATAATACCAACTTGGGCAGGTGAAGCGACGTCCTCCACAACTAGACTGAAGAATAAAACGACAGCAACTTGTCTGTTCCCCTTCCCCAATGCTGTTCCCCTCCCACAATTCCCCAATAAAATCTTAAAAAAAAAACACAACACATTTAATGTACTTGTGGTAGCTTATTCTTAAAAGTCCTTAAGGAAAGTTTTATAAAAAGATCACTACTGGCCATATCCCTGGAAATTTCAACCATGTCATCACTGTTAACGTGAAGAAACTGTTACAGTTTTCACAGCAACCAGGAGACTATGCAACAGTTTAAATTTCTGATTATACGTGAATAATTATTAAAATGTTTGTCAGTGAGGTTTAAAGAAAGACATACTGTAAACTAAATTATAAGATATAATTTAAATAACAAATTGTTTTTACATGTGCTATTATCTCCTAAGCATGGTGAAACAATGTCTTTTCCCCCCCTTTTGGGGCTGTTCGTATTAACCCAGTATGTTTTTCTTTACAAGAAATACAAAATGCATTTCCCAATTCTAAGAAATAGTTAAAATTAAAGTTTTGTCTCTTTAAGTGATTTATTATCCTTTTAAGAGAATTAAGTTAGTCAAACATAATTATCATATATATCATAAGTACATTCATTATATTCTAGCCATTACAAAATCCAGACTTATTAAATTTTTCACTGTAATTCAGAAAATACAGATTTTTAAAAATATATTCCCCTTAACTTAGTTATTTTGGTTATGGAATTTATTCTTTAGAAAAAGAGTGTTTGACATATCCAGCCTTAGTGTTATGAATTAAACACTTACCATTAAACACCTCATTAAATTCTCCAGGAGGGGCATGAATGATGAACTTTGCTGCTATACGCACCTAAAATAGAAATGAAAATATAAATGCTCCATAGCATAGGCTTCTGCTAAAATAACAAAAAAAGTACAAAATTATGCTATTCTCAAGTTCTATTGAAAATGGCTTGAGAAAAATTTAAGGATAGTGACACTTCCTCACTGAAATACATTAAATTTATTACTTTTTAAAAATAGCTTGTTACTGGACCAGCAGAGTGGCGCGATGGTTAAGAGCTGGTTTGGGATGCCAGAGGGCCCGGTTCGGATCCCACATATGAGGGCCAGTGACACTGCCCTCTACAGCTAAGATGCTGAACAACAGCTCA
>NW_017731580.1:2021168-2031285 GCF_001890085.2 Hipposideros armiger | reverse complement strand
TTATACGGCGAGTATATAACAAACTCTGTATTTTGAGTGGAAATGTTAGGGGGTCGTCTTATACGCCCAGTCGTCTTATACGCCGGCAAATACGGTAAATCTAACGAAGTGCAGGGGCAGTATGCTGAAAACTACACTGATGAAAGAATTCAAAGGACTAAATGGGGAGACATGTTATATTTATGGGCTGGAAGATTTAGTATCATGAAGGTAATTTCCAACAAACTGTTCTAGAGTCAGTGGAAGCACAATCAAAATTCCAGCAGGATTTTTTGGATATATACCAACAAGCTGAGTCTAACATTGATGTGTTTTCATTATTTTTCCATGTTTGAAAAATGCAATGAATGTAGATTATTTTGGCCATGTATTAAGACCTCTTCCATTCAAATGCAAGCAAGACTGAAAAATCACTCTGATGCCCAAAATAACACACACACATAAATACACACCGTGTTATTAAAATAAAAATGAGATTTGGGCTAGGCCAGGGGTTGGCAAACTTTTGAGACAGAAGAGCCGCCAGGGGTCAGCAAACTGTGGCTCGCAAACTGTGACTCTGAAGTAAAACTGAAAATGAAAATATAACTATCATAGTTTCATTTATAAAATTTTTACAGGATATTATTCACATAATGGTGATTACGTAAAAATATATTTATGGCTTTCAAATTATTTTTAAATTGTTGTGAGGGGCAGGATTGACTCTTCCAGGGGTCGGCAAACTTTTGAGATGGAATGTGGCCGGCGAGTTGCACTTTGCTCACCCCTGGGCTAGGCTATAAACAGAAGAAATGAAATATGTTACTTTATACCCTTACTAGTATATACAGAGTAGTAAAGGCAAATGAACTAGAATAGCCAAAACAATTTCGAAATAGAACAAAGTTGAAGAATTCATACTACCTGATTTTAAGACTTACTATATAAATCTAGTCATTAAGACAGTACTACTGAAGGGATAGACAATGGAACACAACTGAGAGTCCAAAAACATACCCATGTATATATATGGCCAAATGATTTTTGACAAACATGCAAAGGCAATTCAAAGGAGAAAAGATATCTTTTCAACAAATGATATTCAAGGAATTAGATATCCATTAGCAAAAAAATGTACCTCAATCTAAACCTCACAAACACATTATTATAAAATTACTTCAAAATGGACCACAGCCATAAATGTAAAACAGAAAACTTAAAAAAAAATTAAAAGGAAACAAGAAAATCTTCATGACCTAGGGTTAGGCAAAAAATTCTTAGATATGATATTAAACTACAATCCTTGCTAATCCAGTATAAAACAGTCTTAAGAAGTTAAGCACGCAGAATATGTACAACCGCACTCCCAGGTATCTATCCTAGAAAAACGCAAATCTATGTTCAGTTGCTCAAAATTGAAGACAACTCACAACCCAAATGCCCATGAATTGGGTATATAAATAAATGATGGTGTTCTATACAATCGGATACTACGAGCTGTGGAAAGGAACAAATCAGGAATACCTGCAACAACTTCGATGACTAAAAAGCCTTATGCTGAATGAAAGAACCCAGTCTCAAAAGGATACACAGTAATAATGTATGTTCCCATTAATATGACATTCTCAAACAAACAATATTATAGCAATGGAAAACAGATCCATAGTTGCCAGGGACTGTGAGGAGGGGTGAGGAAGGGTGTGAATACATAGGAAGAAAAGAGGGAAAGAGAGAAAATGACGTTTTTTGAGGTGACAGACCACACTATATCTAGGTTTTGGTAGTGGTTACATGAATCTACACATAGTTGAAAGTCATCAGAAAAAGGGAGGTACTTTTACTATATGTTAATTAAAAATATATTTTATTTGTTTTCAAATTATTTTCTTCTAAAATATTTAAGAGAACTGTTAAAATAGAAGGCAAAATATAAAGAATAATTACTCTGAAGCAGGCAAGGGTGGAATAGGTTATGGAAAAGCAGTGCATGCTAAATACACTGGAATCTTATGTGAGAGTCTTAATTTCCTTCTCTCTCCCCCCTTCCTTCCTATTGAGGTAAGGAATTGTTAGAAAGCATTTAAAATAAAGTCTTAATCACTACCACAGGCAACAAATAAAATTGTGGTGGCCTGCTGATGAATTTATCAAAATTTCTTTTGAAAACTTGTAGAATTTTGAGGTAATTTTTTAACATTCCTAATGACTTACACACTACCTATAAAACTGGCAAAAATTAAAGTACTGATAGCAAGCAGTATATACATAGTATATTTAGTGATGTGATTAACTAGTTGTTGAGCTTTAAAAATATTAGTTGCTTCCAAAAAAGGCATATACCATTTAGAATTTGAGTGAGTTCTAAAACAAAAATGATCTACATTTTTATCCTACAGATAACTGTCAGTGCTCTTACACCAATGCATGCATTAAACAAAGGAGTTAACAGACTGCTCACAATATGCCAAGTGAATGGTGGGTCAAAAGTACCACTAGTGCGGGGAGGTCACGGGAGCAGGCTGGCTGAAAATCCAAACACCTTCTTATTATACCAGCTGTGCTTTGAGAATTTCCCCGGAGAAGAATCTGATTTTTGGACTTCTCAGGTGCTAGAGAAAAGAAAGCGTGTCCAGCACAGTCAAGGCTTACTTGTCTTCCTAAACACTGTTCAGTCATCGAAGTATTTTCTAAACACTGCTACAGACTCAACATTCCCCTACATCCATCCCTCCTAGCCAACTTTTTAATTTAATTTTATTTTATTTTATTTATTTTTTTTTTAAAGATTTTTATTGGGTAATGGGGGGGTTGGGAACAGTACTGGGGAATTAGGGGAAGGGGAACAGACAAGTTGCTGTTGTTTTGCTCTTCAGTCTAGTTGTGGAGGACGTTGCTTCACTGGCCCATGTTGGCACCATCATTGCGCTCTTCCCTGGCGAGGCAGATCAGTCGNGGGGAAGGGGAACAGCCAAGTTGTTGTCCTTCAATCTTAGTTGTGGAGGGTGCAGCTAGCTCAGCTCCAAGTCCAGTCACCATCTGGCTGCCCGTTGGCAGCTCAGCTCAAGGTGCCATGTTCAATCTTAGTTGCGGGTGAGCGTGTAGCCCACCATCCCATGCGGGAGGTAAACCAGTAACCTTGCTGTTAGGAGCACATGCTCTCACCAGCTGAGACATTCTGCCACCTGTTGGCAGCTCAGCAGCAGCTCAGCTCGGGTGCAGTTCACTGGCCCATGTGGGAATCAAACCGGCAACCTGTTGCTCAGAGCTCGCGCTCTTAACTAACTGAGCCACTCGGCCAGCCCCATACAATTTTAAGACAGTTTTCCTTTCTTAAAATGTGTATACATTTTTTTGGCACCCTCTGTATTTTGTGTGAGTGTGTGCGCGCGTGCATGTCTCTAAGTAAACATATGGCTTTCAGAAAGAGAGATGAAAAAGAGGTACATATGACTAGAACAAAGATGTTCCCAGGTAAAGGTCTCATATGTGACAAAGCCTTAAAAAGGTTAGAAAATATCAATTAAAAAAATAAGCCTTTATAGTCTAGAACACTAAAGTTTTAAGCAAAATCTAACTGTTGTTAGATAACACTGAGAAATAACAATTAAGATCATGAAAGTGGGATAATTGACAAGAGTGTTTACAAACACTCTACTTGGATCATGTCATTTAACTCTTCACAACAGCCCTATGAGGTGGTTACTATTATATCTGCATGTTTTTCAGATGAGGTAACTGAAGTAGAAATTAAGTAACTGTCAGTCTGATTCCTGAATTTATTTTATTCACTACATTATGCTGCTTCTCAGATTTAAAACAGTCTTGGTGGAATGGGTAAAATCCAGCTACCAAAAGATGAATCTGAGAAAGTGTTAACAGTGTAGCCAAGAAACAACTGTCTCAATATAAACATTTTTTGGTATTTAAAATGTCAGTAACAACTTAAGTGAAACAGACAAATTCCTTGAAAGATACAAAATCCAAAATTCACTCAAGAAGAAATAGAGACTCTGAACAGTCCTAGATCTATTATTTGTTAAAACCCTTCCAACAAATAAAACTCCAGGCTTTCTTAAACCCAATATTTAAGAAAGAAATAACACCAATTCTACACAAATTATTCCAGAAAACAGAAGTCAAGAGAACACCTTCCAACTCATTTTAAAAGAATAGCATTATCCTATACCAAAGACTAAAATGATCCAAGAAACACAACTGTAAAAAAATAGTATAGTGAGTTACTTTAAAATGAAGCAGGGACTGTCATTCCAGAGGAACTCCTTGGCACTTATTATGCCTCAAACCTTTGGAATGTTAAAACAGGGCAAAATAACCTTCAGACTAGGCCTACAGCAACACTGTAAGTCAAACAACTACTTGCAAAGATAACAAGAAAGCAGATGTTCTGACTATAGGACTGATCACCAGACTGAAAATTAAAAACATTGTTTAGAATTAGCCACTGTGTTAGCTTATGTGCACCAATAGAAATGCCTTCCATTGATGTAATTGTTCCCCTTTCCTTTCTCATAAATACCCCCCCCCTTTGTCTCCTAATTGGAACACTATTTGGGTTTTTGCCTGAATCAGTGCTTCCCAATAGCTATTCTTTTTTGATCTTAAATAAATGCTTGTTGCCTCTCACTTTGGCCTTTTATTTTTAGATTAGCACAATTCACAGACCAAAGTCTCTCATGAACATAGATGCAAAACTCAATAAAATATTAGCGAGTTGAATCTAGCAATACGATATAGAAAGGATAACACATCAAAACCAAACAGTTTGTCCTGGAAATGTAGGGCTGTTTCAATATTTAAAAAATGAGTGATAGCAATTCACAATTATCAACTGATTAAAGATGAAAAACCACAGATCATTTCAATAGAAGCAGAAAAATTATTTGATATTCAACATTTAATCATGATGAAAACTCTTCAGAAGAAGAGAATTTCCTTAATTTGATGAAAGGTATTTACAAAGAAACCAGTACTAACATCACCCTTGGCCCAGGACTGATGGCTTTACCCCTAAAATTAGGAATAAAACAAGAATGTCTGTTCTCACCACTTTTACTCAACACTCTACTAAGGTCTTAGTGCAATAAGATAAGAAAAAGAAATGAAAAGAATTTCACAAATAAAACTTTCTATTTGCAGACAACATGATTGTTTACAATAAAAAAATACCAAGGAATTGGGAAAAAAAAAAGACCTATAGGGCTGGCCGAGTGGCTCAGTTGGTTAAGAGTTAGCTTAAAAGCGCAAGCTCTGAGCAACAGGGCCACCGGTTCGATTCCCACATGGGCCAGTGATGCTGCGCCTGACCTGAGCTGCTGCTGAGCTGCTACAGGTGGCAGGATGGCTCAGCTGGTGAGAGTATGTGCTCCTAACAAGGCTGCTGGTTCGACTCCTGCATGGGATGGTGGCTATGCCCACCCACAACTAAGTGAACACAGCACCTTGAGCTGAGCTGCCGCCTGGATGGCTCAGTGGATAGAGCGTGCGCTCTTAACAACAAGGCTGCTGGTTCGACTCTCGCATGGGATGGTGGCTATGCCCACCCTCAACTAAGACTGAACACAGCACCTTGAGCTTAGAGGTCATGAGCTGCCAATGGGCAGCCAGATGGCGACTGGCGTCCTCCACAACTAAGACTGAAGAACAACAATTTTGCTGGTTCCCTTCCCCAATTCCCCAACTACCCAATTAAAAAAAAAACCAAGTCAGTATCTCCTGTGCCTGATTTAAAAACCAACCAAACAAACAAACAAAAACGATCTATAAAACTCTTAGGTATACCGTATTTGCCGGCGTATAAGACGATTTTTTGGCCCTGAAAAATATGCCTCCAAGTGGGGGGTTGTCTTATACGCCAGGTACACTTCAGATAGACTGCCCATAGTGCTTGCCCCGTGCCATAGTGGCCTCCCGATGCCCGCCCACTTCATNTGCCAGAGGGCCCGGTTCGGATCCCACATATGAGCCAGTGAAGCAATGTCCTCCACAACTAGACTGAGGAACAAAAGGACAGCAACTTGTCTGTTCCCCTTCCCCCAATTCCCCAGTGCTGTTCTCATCCCCACAATTCCCCAATAAAAATCTTAAAAAAAAAAAAAAGCTTGTTACTGTTTTAATCATTTAGTATAATCACAATGATAGGCTGAATGTTGATTAAAAAATACAAAATATATAAAAGTTTCAAATAACAATATAACTTTACAGCTTAAGGGATTAGAAAAAGAACAAATGAAGCCCAAAGTTAGCAGGAAGAAATAACAAAAATTAAAGCAGAAATAAATTATACAGAGACTAAAAAGACAATAGAGAGGAAACGAAGAGCTGGTTCTTTGAAATGATAAACAAAACTGACAAGCTTTTAGGTAGATTCAAGAAAAAAAGACTCAATATCAGAAATGAAAGAGGAACTGTTACAAATGATAATAAGAGACTACAATAAACAATTATAATACCTGCAAACAAATTGGACAACCTAGAAGAAAAGGGTAACTCCTAGAAACAAACAACCTGCCAAGAATGAAGCATGATGAAATGAAAAATCTGAACAGGCCAATTAATGAATCAGTAATCAAGAACCTCCTAATAAACAAAAGTTCAGGCTTCACTGGCAAATTCCACCAAATATTCAAAGAATAAATAATACAAATCCTTCTCAAACTCTTCCAAACTTTTATGAGGCTAGCGTTAGTTACCCTAATACCAAAACCAGGCAAAACCAGACAAAACCACAAGAAAATTATAGTTCAACATCCATAATGACAGACGCAAAAATCCTCAACAAAATATTAGCAAACTGAATTCAGCAATACATTAAAAGGACCATATACCACGACCAAGTGGAATTTATGCCAGAATGCAAGGATGGTTCAACATCTATTAAATCCATCAATCTGATACACCATATTAACAACATGAAGGATAAACATATGATCATCTCAATAGATGCAGAAGAGTACTTGACAAAATTTAACATCTATTTATGCTAAAAACTTTCAACAAAGCAGATATAAAGAAAATGTACCTAAACAAAATAAAGGTAATATATGACAAACCCACAGCTACTTGAAGGTGAAAAGCTGAAAGATTTTCCTCAAAGATCAGGAACAAAACAAGAATACCCACACTCACTAATTTTATTTGACATAGTTTTGGAAGTACTAGCCACAGCAATTAGATAAAAACAAACAATAAAATAAAAGGCATCCAAATTCGAAAGGAAGAAGTAAAACTGTCACTATTTGTAGGTGACATATTATATATAGAAAACTCTAAAGACTCCATCAAAAAACTGTTAAAACTAATAAATGAATTCTGTAGTTACAGATATAAAAATCAATACTCAAAAATCATTTCTAAACACTAATAATGAACTAGCAGAATGAGAAATTAAGAAACATCCCCATTTATAATTACACTAAAAAGAATCAAATACTTAGGAATAAATTTAACCAAGGAGGTAAAAGACCTGTGTGTTGAAAATTACAAGCCATGAATGAAAGAAATTAAAAAATAAATAAGTGAAAGGATATTCTGTGCTCATGGGATAGGAAAAATCAATATTGTTAAAATATCCATATCAACCAAAGCAATCTACAGATTCAATGCAATCCCTATCCTACCAACATTCTAATGACATTTTTCACTGAAACAGGATAAATAATTCTAAAATCTGTAAGGAAGACCCCAAATAGCCAAACAATCTTGAGTAAGAACAAAGCTGAAGGCATCATGCTCCCTGATTTCAAACTATATTACAAAAAACTACAGTAATTAAGGTAGTATGGTACTGGCATAAAAACAGACACATAGATCAATTAATGGAACGGAATACAGATCCCAGAAATAAACCCACAGGTGTATGGTCAATTAATTTATGACAAAAGAGCCAAGAATATACACTGGGGAAAGGGCAGTCATTTCAATAAATGGTGTTTGAAAAACTGGACAGCCACATGCAAAAGAATGAAACTTGATCACTATCTTACACCATACATAAAAATTACCTCAAAATGGATTAAAGACTTAAATGTAAAACCTGAAATCATATAACTCTTAGAGGAAAAGATAGGTGGTAAGCTCCTTGACATAGGTCTTGGCAATGATTTTTTATAACAGATTCCAAAAGCAAAAGCAAAAGCAAAAATAAACAAATGGGACTACATCAAACTAAAAGCTTCCACACAAGAAAGGAAATGATCAACAAAGTGAAAAGGCAGCCTACTGAATGGGAAAAAATATTTCCAAATCTATAGCTGATAGAGGACTAATATCCAAAATATATTAAGAACTCATACACTCAACAGCAAAAAACCCCCAACAATCTGATTAAAAATGGGCAGAACATCTGAATAGACATTTTCCCGAAGATATACAGATGGCCAACAAGTATATGAAAAGATGCTCTCCATCATTAATCTTCAGGGATGCAAATCAAAAATACGATGAACATCACCTCACACCTGTTAGAATGGCTATTATAAAAAAAGACAAGAAATAACTGTTGGCGAGGATGTGGAGAAAAGGGAACCCTTGTGCACTGTTGGTGGGAATGTAAATTGGTGCAGCCACTGTGGAAAACAGTATGGAGGGGCCTCACAAAGTTAAAAATGGAACAACCATATGATTCAGCAATTCCACTTCTGGGTATTTATCTGAAGAAAATGAAAATGCTAATTCAAAAAGATATCTGCACCCCCACATTAACTGCAGCATTATTTACAACAGCCAAGGTATGGAAACAACCTAGGTGTCCAACAATGGATGAATAAATAAAGAAACTGTGGTGTATATACATACAATCGAATATTATTCAGCCATCAAACAGATGAAATCTTGTCATCTGTGACAACATGGACTTTGAGGACATTATGCTAAGTGAAATAAGTCTGAGAAAGACAAATGCCTTATGATCTTTTATATGTGGTGCCTAAACCAACCAACCAAAAAACCCAAGCTGCCAAGCTCATAGATATAGAGAACAGATGGGTGGTTGCCAGAAGTTGGGGGTGACGGGGAGGTGGGAGGAAAAGAAAAAAGAAAAACATACATAAAAATTTAATGCATTTTTAAGAATCCAAAGTGCCCCCCCCAACATATATCCTAATAAGCAAATTTTTCCTTTAAACTAAAATGGAAAAAAATTATCAAGAAAATTTGTACGTGTGAATAAGTAGGATGCATTTAGGTATAATGAAGAAAACATATATTTATGTGTCTATAAAGTCACAAATTAGTGAAAAATATAGAAAGGAAGAAGGGAAGACTGGCCTTCCCCTCTTCCTCTTAGGAAATTTTAGTTCAAAGATAAGAGATAAATTATCAACAGGTGTACTGAGAAATATATTTAAGAGAATAAAGGCTATATTTGCTAAAGAGATTAATAACTAATGAAATTACAGCTGAGAAGTTAAATGGCATGCCTAATATTATAGTTTAGTGATAAAGTCTTGGGTATGGATGACAGTTTTGTAACTACTACACAGTAACTGCTGAATAAGTTCAGACCGTGTTCCTGAAAATGTAGTCCTTGAACAAGCAGTTTCAGTGATTTTGTCTGAAATGCCCACTCATGGGCCCCACCCCGAATGACTGAGTTAGACTCTGGAAATGAGGCTCAGAAAAAAACACTATTTATACAAGCTTTCCAGGTGATTTTTAAATGTATATTCAAGTATTTGCTGAATTAAGAGACTATCCGTGGCAAAAACAAAGGCCTTGACTTATTTTCATCTTTCACATTTTACTAGTATTGTCAATTCTCTGACATGGAAACTAAAAATAATAGAAATAAAAGGAAATAGTTATACTCATATATGTTTCTCTATATACTGAGGGTGCTAAAAAATGTGTACAAGTGGACACTTTGGTCAACGTTGCTCAAGCAGTAGTTCGCCATAATCAGAAGTGTCTGGACGCTGACAGTAACCACTTTGAGCACCTCTTGTAATTGCAGAAGTCAAACATGACTTGTATTCATCTTTTGTTATCGGTATATACTATTACAACTTTTTTTTAAAGATTTCATTGGGGAATTGGGGAAGGGGAACAGCCAAGTTGTTGTCCTTCAATCTTAGTTGTGGAGGGTGCAGCTAGCTCAGCTCCAAGTCCAGTCACCATC
>NW_017731580.1:1964530-2015673 GCF_001890085.2 Hipposideros armiger | reverse complement strand
GTGTCACTGGCCCTCATATGTGGGATCCGAACCGGGGCCCTCTGGCATCCCAAGCGAGTTCTTAACCATCGCGCCACTCGGCCGGCCCCCAACTTTTTAATTTTAAATGCAAGAAAAAGAGTTAACAAGAAGAGGTCCCAAGAGTAAATGAATTTCTGAAAATAACTAAAAACATATTTCCTCCAAGTTTCTCTGGCACACATGGAGCTATACTCTACTTACCCCTGGGAATATTCTAGTTTTTTTTCTGCTAGAGCCCAGTGACTTATTAGATCCATTCCTAGGCCCACAGATAAATATACCGCATTACCTACCATCTTCCTCCACATGATACTCGAAATCAAGTCCTTCTAAATCTGAGTCAGGTTCAGGTAAGAGCTATTACTGTATTTCTAAACTGCCATTCTAGATTGGAGCGGGGCTTGGACTGGTTTTGTTGGGAAAGAGTAGCTAGCTGGGAGATTAACTCCTTCTTATCTGTTAATCACTGGCAGCTAATAGGCACCCCTCATAACAATCGCACCAAGAAGTATAGTTTTAAAAAGTTAACCTTTTTAATGTTGGCCTTAATGTATTAATCTGGGCTAAAAGCTGAAAGCACTGTATTTCTTTTCTTCTGCTTGGATCCAAACATTATTTTGTATAAGATATATAAAAGATAAATATAGCATAAAAAGTATGTTCCATTCTGTTGTGCTTCTTGTAAAACAGCAGATAACACAAGTGACTATAAAGTTACTTATACATAAGTTAAAATAGTGTATTCCAAACAATATCCAAAATGTTAGTATACATTAGCCCTGAGGAAAAAGAAATTTCTTCCTATCAACTGCCTGAGACAAAAGTATTTACCGTATTTCCCCATGTATAAGATGCACCGTTTTTTGAAAAATTTGGGGTCTAAAAACTGGGTGCGTCTTATACAGTGGTTGTAGATTTCAAATGCCAAAGATGGAACTGAGGACGCGGCAATATATGAAGACAGTGATTCGTCATCAGACACAGATGAGGACAAGCTACTGGTTGGGAGTTTTGACAGTGATGAGGAGTTGTATGAATTTTATGATGAATAAAACTTGAGTTCAATAACTTTACGTAATACATTTTTTTTCAAATTTCAGGCCCCAAAATTAAGGTGCATCTTATACATAGGAGTGTCCTATACATGGGGAAACACAGTACTCACTGTTGAACTTTATTTTTTTACTTTGTTTTTCTTATGTGCTTAAAAAAAAAAAGCATTCTACAATTCAAAAAACAGGTTAAATAATGATAGTAATGGATAGTAACCCTTAAAATAAAATAAAAATCCAGAGTCCATATTAATGTAAGTGAACAAATGGGAGAAACAGGGCAAGTATTTTATCATAGAATTTCAACTAATAAATAGAAGGAATGACTGAATTAGAAAATCACCTATGGATGCTAAAATTAGTGGGTAAAAGTTATGAGAAAACAACAGGATACTCACATGGTCTGAAAGTATCTTTCCACAAGCCACTTAATTACAAAGGGATACATGGTAAATTTACCTTGAGGAAACCTGCCACACACCACCGTTACTAAATGATGGGTTATCCTAAGTGACAGGAAGCACTGACATGCGCCTCCTGATAGGCTATACCTGAGGACACAAGCCCACTTCTGGGATACTCCTGCCAAAAATTCAGAGGCTGAATGTAATCATGAGGAAATGTTACACAAACTGAAATTAAGAGGCAGTTTACAAAATGACTAGTCTGTACTTTTCAAAGTGTTAAGGTCTGGAAAGACAAACAATGCTGAGCAATCGTTCCAGATTAAAGAAGACCAAAGAGACACAGCAATACACACAATTCAGTATGGTCCCGGCTGGATCCTGCACCGCAGTTGATGAAATGTGAACAGGGACTGCAGGTTAGATAATAGCGTTTAATAAATGTTTAATTTGCTGATTTTAATAATTGTGCTGTGGTTACGTAAGGGAAATCCCTAAACACAGTCAAGAGGTTAGAGGGTGGAAAAAAATTCCTTATTCACTGAGTTTGTGGAGATTGTCTCTAAATTTTTTCTAACTTTAAAGCTTTGCTGTTTGCATTTAGGTCTTTAATCCCCCTGGGATTGATTTTTGTGTATGATGTGGGATGGAGACATAATTTTTATTACATTTTCCTATGGATAAACAAAACATTCTAATACTTTTTGTTAAAATGTACTTTTCCCCACTGGACCAATAATAATAATAATAATAATAATAATAGTATCTTATATATTCAGCACTACTTTTTAAATGTGAGTTACTTCTTGATTTCAGTCAGGGGTATGAAGAACACACGTCATACATACATTTTAATAAATTCCAAAAATCCCTGTGAAAAGTTATCTAAAGAATTTAGCAGTCATCATTCTGATAGTAATCACAAGAACATAACTTGCTAAAGGAACTTCTCAATATTCAATAATAACAGTAGGCAGAAAGAAGAGATAACTATCCTGTTATTACAGAAGCACTAACACTAAGAAAATATCAATGTTAAGTAATGTGACATTAAATTAATATTTAATTTCTTCTCACAAACAGCTTAATTTGTTTAAAGACTTCCAATGGCTATCCACAGAAGTAATGCATAATTCATTTTTTGTACACAAAAATTCTAGCAGGGTTATTTAGGCATGGTTGCAGTTCACCATTAACCATTGTCTCCTTAAAATTAAGTTAAGCAATTTTGGATTGAATAGAGGATTCTAATTACTTGCGTTCTAATTAAGATATGATCATACTTTTGTTCGTTTACAATTGTTTGAACCAACTCATGATTTTTGAGACTGGACAAATTGTTCTAGTTCAGACTTCATAAAAACAAAGTGAATGGGTACTTTTTTGATGTTTCACCTATTGCTAAACATATTTAACTTCATTTTAAATTATCATTAAACATCTATACAGATTGTGTTTGAGGAGGGCTGTTAACTACTTAATACAAATTTTCAAATAACAAAAAACTTATCTTTATTTAACCTACCAAAATAATTTACCTCAAAAGTTCTTTTATGACCCAGCAATTTCATATCTAGGTATTTGCCTAAGATAAATGAATGCATATGTCCACAAAAAAGATGGCACAAGGATGTTCACAGCAGCCTTGTTCATAAAGCCCCAAATGTCCATCAAGAGGAAACTGCTAAATAAAGTGGGGCACTGGTACGGGCAACACCATGAATGAATCTGAAAACCAGCTGAGTGGAAAGAAGCCAGACGCACACCCAAAACACATACTGTGTGACTCCACTTATACGACATTCAAAACCATGGAATATTAATCTATGGTGATAAAACTTGGGAGTATGGTTGAGAAAAGGGTGCAGGGATTGATCAGAAAGAGGCATGAGGGAACTTTCTGAGAGGCTAGAAAACATTCTTTATCTTATTTTGAGTGAATGAATGATTGCACGGGTGTATATAATTGTGAAAATCTATTGAAATGAAGGCTTAAGACTTGTGCACTGCATGGCAGATAAATTAGATCATAACTAAAAAAATGCAAAACAGTCTCATATATATGATAGCATATATTATGATTTTTCCTTTATGTATAAATGTTAATTTAAAAACATAGTAACCATGACAATTAAGGAATGAAATACTAATTATTTTCCAACTAAGTCATAAACTTTTTAATTTTTACTGCTGAAAATCCACAAAAACATATTTATCCAACCTACTGCTTTTCTAAAGAAAAAAATACAGTACAAAATTTAAAGGTAAAATTTTAAGGAAACAAAAATTAAGGACCTTAGGTTTTCACTCTGAATTACAGAAATATGTTGGCATGAATCTATATACTATGTAGGGCATTTGCCTCAGTATCCTTTAAAAATATTGGAACATTCTTGCTTAAATTGAGGGCTCTGATCAGATGTTTTCACTCTACTCACCATGTCCTTTATTGTTGTACAATTTGTAAGAAGGAAATCTCAGTGCTCAGACTGAATAAACTCAAGCTGACCATTCCAAAGTCATCTTTTTAAGAAATCCCACAGCAATGAAATGTTTACATTTTGAATTCCATAGTTTCATCATAGGTTTCACCTGATTTTCAAGGAATATGATATCAAAAAGGGTCACTGTCTTAGTGATGGGTAGTAAAGTTAAAAAGAGCTATTATGCATTTTTCCACTTCAACTGTAAATAGTATTTGATATCATTTCCCATTACTCTAAAAATTGCCTATGCCTTTTTGAGAATTACAAGTAAAATAAGAAGAGAAAAACACTTTAAAAACTATCATATTTAAATAGCTTATGATCAAGTGATCACTACTGCATGTCTGTGTTACAGACAACTTTCCTTAAGGATCTTTTCCTTTGTAATTATCATTTTGAGTAGTAATTAAAAACAGGGCCCACATCACTTAATCTAAAACTAGATCACCTACTAAATTCAACATCAATTTTTCTCTAAATGTTTTTATCATTTATTTAAAATATTAAGAAACCCACAAATCCAAAGTAGACATCAGTAACTGAAAAAGTTATATAAGCTCTTATTTATCTTACATTTTCTAATTTCTTCCTCTTCTCTGAATCATTCCGCTCAGCCCACAAACACTCCTAAATATTTTCTATCTTAAAAAAAGTATCCCTTGGGGCGCTGAGTGGAGCGTTGGTTAAGAGTTGGCTTGGGATGCCAGCTCTGATCAGCAGGACCCCGGTTCAAATCCCACATTAGGGCCAGTGATGCTACCCCTTCTACAGCTAGGATGGTGAACAATCTCGACCTGGAGCTGGGCTGCTGTGAGTCGCCGGTGACGGTGTAGGCTGCAGCCCCTGCTGCAGTGGGCTGCTGATAAGCTACCATGAGTGGCTGGCAGCCGGTGTGAGCGGCTGGCAGCTGGTGTGAGCTGCCAAGAGCCGCCGTGAGCAGCCGTCCAATGGCCGGCAAGTGACTGCCTCACCCGGGAAGAGCGCAATGATAATACCAACATGGGCCAGTGAAGCGATGTCCTCCACAACTAGACTGAGAACAAAAGGACAGCAACTTGTCTGTTCCCCTTCCCCGATTCCCCAACGATGTTCCCCTCCCTCAATTCCCCAATTATTAAAAAAAAAAAAGGTATCCTTAAAATGAAATGTAGTAAAAAATAAAATTGTAATAACATAGTCTTTCTCTTTTGCTTCACTACCAATTTTTTTCAAGAATAAGTTACACTTTCTGTCACCATTTCTTATCCTTTCGTCAACATTTACTAAGCACCACAGTTCAGTAAGATTCAACCCTGGCAGCACATTCACGCCATCTAGGAAGCTTTTTTTTAAAATTAAAGATGTACAGAGGCTCTAGGCCTCTCCCATGAGTGAAGCCTGTGCACCATGTTTGTTTATTAACTCTCCAGTTGATTCTAAGGTGCAGCTAGAGCTGAAATATATGGATGTAATAATATATACTAGGCACTAGTGAAATTTCAAAGATGAATAAAACCCAGGACCTGCCCTGAAGAACACAGGAAACAAGAACATCAGGTAAACCTATTACAATTGGTAAATGTTACAGCAAAGGTATGTATAGATTGCTGAGGGAGCAGATAGGCCAGCATACAAAAGATGATGATGTCTCAGGGTCTGGTCATTGAAGGATGAGTAGTTTACAATGGAGACGAGTGAAAGGCCATTTCTGGAAGAGGGAAAACATATATACACTTTCTAGACCCTGGTAATCTGGATTTTCTCTCTGCTCCCTGCTCCAAACTCTAGAAAAACTGCTGTCTTAACAACCACACATGACTTCTAGTCCACTATTTAAATAGTTGGCCTCATCTAGATCAGCTTTCCAATCTATAAAATGGGAATAACAAGGTTACTCTGACAATTGAGAGATTAGTATAGTAGATATTGGATATACAGTAGTAGATACAATTTGTTTCTCATTCCTTTCTCTTATTCGAAGGCTTTTCTCAATCCTATATTCCTTCTTAGTAATCTCTGCAACACTGGCTCTGCCCCTTCTGGAAATTCTCTTCAAGTTCCATAACATGAGTACTGACTGTGTGCTAGGTACTCACTTCTAGTTAAGGGGTCACTCAACTTCTTCTCTTACTCTTTAAGTGAAAGTATATCCAAAAGTGTATGCTCTCTTCCCTCTCCTCTTTGCTATGTCTAAACTTTCTCCTAAAAAAGCTTATCCTATCTCATGGCTTTAACCTGCAAAGAGAGGATCTCCAAATCTGTAGGAAATCTCGGTGCCTGAGCTCTTTCCCAAGCTCCATTCCTACATTTCCACGTGCCAGACTGTTCATATAGACATTCTGCTAGGATCCCAAACACAATAGAACCTGAATCAAATTCACCATTCCTCCTCCCAGCTGTGCATCCTTTCCTGTGTTCTCTAGTTGTTAGTGGTGGTACCACTTCCCAGTCATCCAGACTTTCACATTCAGTTATCTCTGGTTCTTCCCTTACCCCCCTACATTTACTTACCGAGTCCAGTGGATTCCAACTCTGAAATCTGTTAGCAATCGTTTTTTCCTTCATGTCTTGTGAAACTGCTTTAATTTGGGTCCTAACACTTAACCCAGGTTCCCAACTGTTCTTACTAGCTCCAATCTCTCCTGACCTGTGGTTTTCAATCAGGAGCGATTTGGTCCCACAGGAGGCATTTTTGATCAGCATGACTGCAGGGGTGCTACCGGCATCATGTGGACCAAGGATGCTATTAAACATCCTACAACAAACGCACGCGTAGGGCAGCTCCCACAACAATAAGTTATCCCGCCCAAAATGTCAACAATGCTAAGGCTGAGAATCCCTGTGCTGTTTTTAATCTCTGCATTTCTTACTTGCAAAGTACCTGAGATGTAACTCATACCCACTGCTTCTTCCCACTTTCCTGATTTTTCTTCCTATGTTGTGTACTCTGGTATGACGTTATAGCCCAACTGAAGTCTATCCTCCTAGGCAGAAGTAATTTTTCTGTCTTCTGAATTTCCATGAAATTATTACTTTTTGATCCTGTACAGTATGTATGTTATATATGTCTGATTCATCTGTGAATCTATGGTCTTGCATTGTGTCTACCAAACAGGTGATCAAATCACAAACTTTCAGTTCTAAAACTTAACCTATGGTATCATTACTTCTATTCACAAATACAATTCTCCTTTTCTTCCCTGACCAGTCTGAAATTAGGTTTTTAGATATAACTTGTTTTAGTTAATTGAAATCTGAGCAGAAGTGCAGTGACTCTGTGTGTGTGTGTGTGTGTGTGTGTTGGGGGGGAGGGGGGGAGCTTTAAAAACCAATGTGCTGTTCACTGCATTTCCTTCCCACTGCTATGGGGACTGTGGAAAAAAGGGCTAAGTTTAGACTGAAGTCCTCCAACAGCCTGGAACTACATGACTTCTGCTGCTGACCCACATTAAGATATACACACAATGGCTGAGGAGATGTCATACAAAGCCCCCACCAGCAACCCCACCCCCCACATGCTAAGATGATTCATAATCAATGGAAGATGCATAATTTTATGTACCACTAAAAAAAGGGGAAAATGCTACCAGTTAAATATCATAAGCCACTGATTGTATACGCAGCCTGATGCCAGAGATTTTAAAATATTGAAAATTATGAGCACTGAAATCAATGAAACATGGTATATTTGGTAAAAATAAGGTAGTTTTCAAAAATTATTTCCATTCATTGTCAACAGAAAGTATAGAACTAAAATATGCAAGTTCTCAACCATTAGATTTACAATGAAACATGTAAATAAAAGCAGTTAAGTGAAAGAACGTAGAAATTGTACATCCAACCTTAAAATAAAATTTGTGAAATTCTCCTTTTTTGACAACTGTAGGTGTTTCTATGGAGCCCTTTTTTCTTTGATATGCATGAATCTCTTATAATAAATTACTGCTTTGGGCAATTAGGCTTTGGGGGTCAGAGAATAGTCCTGTAAGTCAATTTTTCCCATCATGCTTTCCACTTAAAATTCACTTTGTACTCTGCTCTAAGTGTTCTTATATCTCATGTTATTACACTAAAATGCAATGCTCTATGTCTATAACTATCTTTATTTTATGCAGAAATAGCTCCCAAATGCACTGAAAACATACTACAAATTTATTTTAATGGCAAAGTCTGCAAATCCCCACTGATACAACAGCTACCAAGTTTCTGCTTGCTGTAGGAATTTTTGCATTTTATTGGTGCAATGATGGAATTCATTCACCTACAGAATATAATTAGGAATGAATATTTTCTACATTAATAGCTCAATGGTTGAGTTTATTTTTTGGTTAATAAGAACACTACTGAGTTTACATTCATTATGATGGAATATAACAACGACCTATGTTGTTTTTATATACAATCAAAATTTCTGAGCCAAATTATGATTTTGTAGTGAGGGCAAAGTGTATACATTGCTATAAAGAATATTTAGAATGTGTAAGTGATTTGAAACTCAGAAAGCACCAGGCATTCCATTTGACTGTCTGAATCTTTAAAATCTATAGCACTATTTTGAAATAAAAAAATTTAGGCACAACAAATTTACCCTAAAAAATTTGGCTTTATATGCTACTTCTACTTTTCATAAAACTCTGATGTTTTCTTTGATTTTCTGAATTCATGGTTCTTTGTTCATTCACTCACTGAACCATTCTATGCATCATGTGCAACATGACAGATACTATAGATGACATTATTTTTGCACTTAGTAACCCCAATAAAATAGGGGGGAAATGACAAGTAAACAAGTAACTATTATTGAAAACTGTGTTTAATGCTAATGATATGTTATAGTATTCAGGAGAGATTAAACTTGCCACGTGATCTGAGCTAAGTCTTGACGGATGAGTACAACTTTCATCTTTCAAAAAAGGGGACAGGCCAGGGAGCAGTATCAACAGTCAAAGTGGTTAAGTCATGAGCAGAGAAAAATGACTACAGCTTACTGTGTTTACTACATGCCAGGCACCATTTATATTTATAACAACTTAATGGACAAGATACTTCCTGTTATATCCCCACGTGTCAGAGGAAACTGAGGCTGAGAGATTAAATAATTTACCCGAGGTGCTAGACATGGACTAGCACGCCCGTCTCTGAATTCACAGCACGATTAAATAAATAACAGTATATCCTGGAAATGCCAGTACTATTTAGGTTACAGTGGAATACAAGACCATGAATACCATTTTCAGGAGCTGGGCAATGGAGGACCCAGCAACTAAAGGTTTGGGAATAGAAAAACAGCAGATTAAAACATGGCTTAGATACAGGAAACTAGAGGGATGAGTCTAGAAAGTATAATAAAAACCTAGCAGTGGAAAAAAGAACAGAAGGGAAAGACCAATATGAGACATTCTTCCAACCCTACTTTTCCTCGAGGCCTTGGCTTTATTTCTTCCTCAGCAAAACAGGTACAATCAATTTGAACTGTTTGTACAGTAAAATTTTATTACTAAACAACAGTAGTTAATTACATAGTAATAGTTAATTTAATAGTCTTGTTAACTGAGAGGTAATAAACCAATTATTAATTAATATAAGTGCATTAACTTTTCAAGCAAGAAATAAATTATTTGTAAAGATACATTTCGATGATGGATGTGACAAGATTTAGAAACTGACTGCAAGGTACAGAGCACAAGGAAAAAAGTTAAAATAAAGCTGAAGTTAAAAACTTGGATGACTAGGGGCGGCCTGTTGGCTCAAGTGGTTAGAGTGCAGGCTCATGGCACCAAGGTTGCCGGTTGGATTCCCAGCCCTCCACAACTATATTGAAACAACTACTTGACTTAAAAACAAACAACAAAAAACCTTGGATGACTGGAATAATGGGAATAGAGAAATATGAGCAGGAGGAGATAGACTTCTGTCCCCCTTTGCGTAGGGGGAAGGAGAGGAGAATTTATGAATTTACTTTTAGGCAGGATCTCTTTGAAGATACCTCACTGTGACAGGACCAGCAGAAAAAAATGTGTGACGGGTATTCAGGAGAGAAGTTAGGGCTGAACTATGTATTTGAGACACATCAACAGAGACACAGTTGAAGCTATTGGATGGATCACTAATCAATGGGGAAAGGTGGGAGGGTCTAGAGCAGCGGTTCTCAACCTTCCTAATGCTGCGACCCCTTAATACAGTTCCTCATGTTGTGGTGACCCCCAACCATAAAATTATTTTCGTTGCTATTCTATAACTGTAATTTTGCTACTGTTATGAATCGTAATGTAAATATCTTTGTTTTCCGATGGTCTTAGGCGACCCCTGTGAAAGGGTCGTTTGACTCCCAAAGGGGTCGCGATCCACAGGTTGAGAACCGCTGGCAGGAAAAAAAAAAAAGATCTCTTCTAACCAGTAATTGTCTTCCTTCTGGAGCTTGGACTGACTTCCTAGATTCTTCTCACCTAGAGAGGGATTGGGGAATGGTTCTTCTCGAGCCTTATGCCACAATTTCATATAATTTCAAATTCACAAAAATGCATTACTGTACAATACAGCTAACCCAGGAATGGAAAACATGACTTTTTTGGCCTAGTTTCTCTATATTAACAAATTTACAATAACGAATGTATTGTCTAACTGAGCCAGACATATGCAAAGTATGGTACCAGATAAGTCTTAACACCTTCCCTTCCTTAGATCTGCAATCAATAATAGAAATTCCAAGAGCTTAAAAGTCTTAAAAGCATATTTTTGAAAATTACAAACAAGGTGACAGAAAGAGTAACACGATTTAAACATTAGTTTAAAAATATCACCATTAAATCCTCTCTGATTCCATATCAAACATCTTCCTCCCGAAAAATTAAAAGAACGTTTCTAACATGACAACGATGTTAGAATTTCACTTAACCAGTTACTTGAATTTAACTCAAAAGTTTGGTCAATATTTTCCTAAGATTAGTATATATAGCAATGAAATCTATATGTAAAACATCTATAGACTAGTCTTACAAAACTCGAAAGAAAAACAAAAACAAATTCCTTCAAATTAGAATTTTCATTTACTCTCAGAACATTGCATTGGGCAAGCTTAGAGAATTAGACACACCCCACCCCTTTTATGGAGCTCAGTGCACTGAGGGTGGGGTAATAAGGAATCTTGTCATCTCATTATTTTAGGCCTTTTCAACACCTGGCTGGTCTGTATTAACTCCCACACTGAGTACTTTCCTCGGCCAGATTTCTAGCGACTTGAGCTACTAACCACCACTTAAGAGTGCTAGAATAAAAACATGACAATCGCTTTAACAAACTTTTCAGCACAACTTAATTTTAAATGTGTGTGTGTGTGTGTGTACAAGAGTATACATTTTCAGTTACCAACGTATAGTGATTTACCAATAATACACATATGAAAACTGCACAGCAACTTTGTGTATACTGGGATCTCTCTGCCGACCAGGTCTCTGGGTTATGAAGAGTCGTGTTGCTGTCCTCATTTTGTTGTTTTATTATAACTTTCACCAAAAAGCACAGAGAAAAAAAAGATTTCCAACACTGAAGATGAGGCTGACTTCAGCACTGACATAGGAAGGAGATGGAACATTATATTTCGGTGCAAGAACACAGGATATAACAACACTTGGAGTGGAGCGTTCCAAATTAAAGTATCCTTAGGCTTACATTAGGATTTCTTAAAACACCATGAGGAGTTTGTGTTTCCTACATGGCAGTACTGCTTTGGGACATAAAAAAAATAAACAATGTTAAATTAAGAGTGGACACTTCAAAAACTGCAATAACCATCTTATTCAAGTTATGTCAATTACTTCTGAGTTTGAGAAAAGTCAAGGTCCTCTCCAGGAAATTTTCAAAATCAGTAGGGTCCCCACCCCACCTCACTGGGGAATGGGGCCTCACAGCAGCCAAAGGAAACGGCAAATAAGAGAGAGCTAGTTCAATGATCAGATTTCTTATTTCAAATGCCTGAGAACTTAAGTCGTTCATCTGGCTCCAATGCTGTCGCACCATTTAAGATACAGTAAAAGGAGTTGCACAATCGCCCCTCTTCGACAGAATTCCTAGCAGGACGCAGAGGCGCTACCAAACCAGCCCCCGGGGGGCTGCTGCCAACCTGGGCAGGAAACAACCACTGGGGAGGGGTCTTTTTTGCCCAAGTCCCCTGCCTCCTAGGGAACACGGAAGCTGAAAGCCTACAGCTAAAGACGAAAAAAGAAAAGGAAAAAAAATAGAAGACAGGCAGAGTTCGACTGGGAAAGGAAAAAAAGCATAGAGAACCAGGAAAGGAAGCATTCTGCTAGTGGGAGGAGGGATTAGAAGGGGGAAGTCAAGGTCTGCTTCCTAAACGGTTTTTTCCTTTTACCCTTCACCCCGGCTACACTCCTCAGCATGGCCGTTGGGCCGGGCAGAGCCCTTGGGCCGCTCGCAGGCCGGGCCGCAGACCCCTTTTACAGTGACTCCCCCAGCCTGGCGCAGGGCCCGCGCGGCCCAGACCCGGGGCGAAGGTCCCCGCGCCGCTGCCCAGCGCGCGCCAGCCCGCCCGTCGCGCCCAGCGCCGCCGCCCCGCTCCCGCTTCCTATTTTCAGAGCACACACCCTACAAGGAGCGGGGCGAGCAGGCCAGGCGGAGACCTGCCCCCGCGCGGGGCCTCGGGTGACTGACAGGGGCAGGCACTTGGGCGCAGCGAGGAGAGGGGGGCAAGGGCAGCCGAGGGCACGGACCAATGCCCTTCGCCGGCCGCCAGCCTCCGGGCTCATACGCCAGGGCTCCGCTGGCTCCCGGGCCGACCGGCTCCGCCGCCCCCGCAGCTCTTACCTTCTCCTCATCAGACAACTGCTCCTCCAAATCCGCCATTTTCCTTCTGGCGACAAACCGCGGCGGCGGCGGCCACCTGACTTCCCCCTTTCCGTGCGGTCCTCCGCGCCGCGCGCCCCAGCCACCAAGGGAGGGGCTCGGAGGCCAGACTGCCGCGCACGCGCCCAGGGAGCCCCGCCTCCTCGCCTCGGCCCTCGAGGCCGAAGTTCGGCGCGCGTGCGCAAAGCCTCGAGGGGCCTGAAGGGGGACAAGTCGCCAACTGCTGCGTGCTGCCGTCTTGTTAGCATCCTGAATATAGGATTCTTTCCCACCAGTGACCATATGGACCTAGTCTGCGACAAGTACATCCTGAGCCCTTGATTATGTTCCCATTAAGGCCTGAACTCTGCCAGCTAAAATGTGAAAAGTGTACGAATAGAAGCTTTTTAAACATTCTGTTTCTTAAAAAATTACTAGAAAAATATTCAGCTTTCATTAAAATATGCACAGAAAACCCAGTCCATAATTGGAAGATTGCTCTTGATGTATTCATTTACTCATTAAAGATGTATTTATTGGTCCTTTATGATGTGCCAGGTACAGTATTAGTCTCTAGGCATATACACTCGCACAATGGTAAGCAAAAACCTGTTTTCAAACCTACACTGAACAGTTGGGGAAGGCGCTGTACTACTGCGGGGGAAGACAAAGTTATGTTAGACATGGATCCCACTCTTGAGAATAGGGTTGCCAGATAGAATAGAGAAAACCCAGTAAAATTTGAATTTCAGATAAGCAATGAATATATATTTTAAGTATAACTATGTCCTATGAAGTATTTGAGATGTACTAAAAAGATGTTTTCAAATTTTACTGGACATCAGTATTTATTTTTGCTAAATCTGGCAACCCTCCTTCTGAAGCCTACATTTGAGCCAGAGAGCCATGATGTAGTCAAAGCTGTATACAGGAACTGGCTAGGAACCTTGTTAAGATGCAGTTGCTGATTCAGTAGGTCTAGGATGGGGCTGGAGAATCTGCATTTCTAACAAGCTTCCTGGTGGCACCAGTGCTGTTGGTCTGGACACCACACTTTGAGTAGCAAGACCTTAAAGTTTAGACAGGAGTTAAGACTAGTCATTATGTTCTACACCTAAAACTAATGCAAAGTTATATATTGATAAAAATATATATTAAAAAGGCTTGATTCAGTAGAAAATTGACAACTTTTGCAGTGATGTAACATTATCAGAAATACCTCTAGAAAGATGAAATCTGACAGCTGTATGTAAACGACATGTGAGAGTACCTTAGAGAGTTCACATGCAAAACACTGTTATTAAGTAATTTACTAAAGGTTCATACTGTGCAAATCATTGTTTCTTATGAATGGAAAGTGAACAGAAACCATGCTATTGAAAAGTTCATAGTCCATTTAGGGAGAGAACAAGTGGGGAACTTACTGAAACATTCAGAAAAAAGCGAGTGTTATATTGAGGATAAATCCTGCAGAGGAGACATGCTAGAGAATAAACCACACGGTTTGGTGAAGGACCTCACTGGATGTAAATCAATAGCATTTTTATTCTTTTACAGTTTACAGGTCATTGTTTCATTGATTTCTCACTGTAAGTCAGTTATGAAGTAAAGTATTTAATCAGCATTACTATACCCATTTTACAGGAGACAAAACTAAGGCTAAATATTTATCCAAGGTTGCACAGCTCCAAAATGTCTGAGTTGGGATTGGAACCCAGGCATCTTATTCTATATCCCATGTTCTTTCTCCTTTGAGATCTTTCTCTCTAAATTCCAGGCGCTCTCCACCAAATAACTTAATAAAAGTGCTTACTCTTCCATCCCATCAATACTATTCACCACCAAATATTGCATCAACAGTACTTCCTTTTTTCTTCTTCTCCTTCTGCTTTTTGGTTTCTGTTTACTCAGCAATACCTAATTTCAATAATTAGTATGCAGTGGGTACTCAGTAACTGTTGTTGCTTGACTAATGGGCTGCCCTCTTCCTCTAAAAACACAACTGGTAATGTTTTGCAATAATTTGAATCAGGCTATGTTTGTACTCATAAACTTAGTGATACTTTACATTCCCATGTGACACAATCAGCAATTATGTATAATTTCTGATAATCCTTTCAAAAATTTCCCAATACCACCCTTTCGATACATTTACAAGGAATAACAGAAATCATGTAAAACTATGAATTCTGGGAAGATTTCAAGCCACCACACAAAATATGTATAAATATGGAATGACCATTATATGAATGAAAGTAAAAATGCGGTACTGTTATTCTTGATAATCAATTATTTTATAACCAAAAGAAACAAAATATTCCTCCCATACACACTTCTTCCTACTGTGTGAGGATTTCTACTACTTTCTCATTTAATTTCTAAACTCACTTTTCTTCTACTTATTAATGCTGTGATCTTGGCTTTCTCAATTAACTGCACCAGAACCTATTTTTTTTAAGTTTTTCCTTTTGTAGTGTTAGTTTTTAAGTTATTTGTATGCTTTTAAATCTACTTTCCTTTGGATGTGTGGATGTGCTATACGTCCTCAATTAGATTTTAAGCTTGTCAAGGTCAAAGGTTACCTAATTTCACAGAATTACAATCTTGGAGTCAATCTAGTGCAAGACTCTCATTTGACAGGTAAGTTGAGCTTTAGATAAATTAAATGACTTGATAAAAATTGCGCCTCTTCCTGATATTATCTGAGAAACGAATGTCCTGATGGTCAGGTTCATGCTCTATCCTTTATATGACATATTATATACGCACATACATATGATATAACATACATGTCTCAATCACATGTTGTATAACGAGATGATAAACATTCAAATTACTGACTGACCACTAAATGGCTGTACCAAATGTAGACTTCATAATAACATATTATTTCATCTCTGTACTGGAAAACTAGCATCTGTAGTTTAAAACTTTGGCTTACCTCACTTCTGAGAAAAACTACCAGTGTTAGACAACTAATATTTTGTTGTTTGTTACTGTCGCATGTTCAATGAACAGGTCTCAAGTAATGTTCTTTATGGCAGTAGAAAAGTATCAAAAATTATGTATATTCTAAAAAGTAATTGTCTTTCTAAATCAAATAATTGCCTAAACTATTGGTTACTTATAGTTAAGTGTGTCTTACCGATAGTCTGTTTCCTTAGCTAGATTTGAAAAGGTCCACACAAATGCTACCCCTGGAAGCCTGACATGGATCACTCTAGAGCTACCAAGGAATTATTGACGAAGCTCGTTCTCAATTCCTCCCCACTTCTGAACATGCTATCCTTCATAACTTGGTTCTTCCCAACGTCACTAAACCCACCTCTGCCACAGCTTGAAATGCACATGTCGTGGAAACACACAAAGCTACTTACTCAGGCATCACACTTTCTTGTGCTTCTGATGAAGCCCTATCTGAAACGTTCTTTGCTACGTATCCTTTAAAATTCCCTTCAGTTATTCCTTTGCCTGTGAAATCTGCATTGACTCCTCTAGCTGAAGCTAGTCATTTCTTCTAGATTCCCACAGAAAGTTTTCTGTGGATTTTTGGTGTGTACTCAAATGGTGAGGTGTACAAGTTTTATAATCAGTAAGTCCTGGTTTCTGGTCTTGGTTCCAGCTCCAGTTAGCTTGGACAACTTGCTCTGGACACCTCAGTTTCTTCATCTATATATTGGAGATAATAATGATACCTCCCTCATATGGTTGTTGTGTGGAATTAATGAGATAGCTTAAGTGCTTAGCACCCACCGCCAGCCATAGCAAAGGCCTCAATAAATGTTAGCTATTGTCGTCGTGTTGTAACACCAGTCTGCTCCTTCACAACATGGCTATGTCTTAATTAGCTGTTTGATAAGTGCAGAGTCGGGCTCATAAGTGCTTTGAAAAGCTTTGTTGGAATGCATACTGATTGAATGACTTTTCCATTTTACATCCCCAAATCGGAGCTGAAACACTGGGCTAGCCACCCACCCACGTGGTGTGTAGAGACTGCCCTAAAATGTGGCTCTGGGTGTTCATAACAGGAAAACAAACACTTTCCCCAGAAAACCCCAAATCATACAAATACTCCTGCTCTTTTCTATTCCACATTCAGTCACCACTTACACATCTCTCTAATTGATTTCCGGCTCCTTAATGTCTCTGTAAAATGTAAGTTCAAGCCTTCAGCATTGTCACACCATGTCCCAAATGAATTATGGGACATGGTGAGCGCTCATGGGGAGTGCCCAAGGGAAGCCTTTAGAGTGAGGCAAGGAAATTCTAAAGCTTCTACTTATTTCAATGAGCTTATCTGAACTATTATTACATCATATACCAGATATACCAAAAAACCCCCCCGAAAAACAAACAAACAAAAACTTGCTTTACCCCTTCTAGCTCCTATTCACTTTCCTTCTTCCCACAGGTAACCACTAACCTGAATCATCATTCACATCCATATTGGTTCTTTTTCAACACAAAACTGTTTGTTTTTCATCTTTTTTATCCACTTAATATGGTATCTAATTCAAAAAGTATTTATGGAATGAATTTATTATGATTTCTTGGCAAAGTCTTAAAAAACAACATGAAGAAAGAATATTAGATTCTTTTCTCACTTTAAAAAACCTCCTTATAGAGCAACATAAATTATGGGGCATGAATGAAAATTAAGTCCAACTCTTTGCCTGGAAAGTTGAAGCAACACAATGAACAGATTTGCTGGTAGAAAGTGAAAAGATAAATTCAACATCTTTAATTTCTTTTTAACCTTAGTGTCTGGTAATACTTTGAATTCTTATTTGGACTCAGTAATAGCCATATAGCAGAAAAAGAAGTTTGTCATTTGTGTTTTTCCCCAGCCACACCAACCTATAATAACACTGTGTTTCTCTAACTCAGTTCTAATCCAGCAAATTGCAGGAGGACTTCCCCATTCCTTCCTCTTGGTTTTTTGGGGGTGCCACAGCGATTCACGTGCACGTATTTGCCTGCCATCCTCCTTTGTCAGTTTACAAAGGCCTTTAGCATCTCTGCTGCTCCCTTGCTCATCAGGCCTCTCCCAGGGTTGTAGCTTTAACATCTTTCCTGATGCACCCTTCATGGGACATATGGCTCAGTGCTCACATCACCTCACCTTCTTCTGTGACTTTAGCTACATCCATCGCAGGGAAGTGCTGGGTGATCCTTGGCCATTGTCCCAGCCTGGGTGGTGGGGTACTCAATTTTCTTCAGTTTGCTCCTGCAAGCGGCTTCTGATGAAGACACTGTAGCAGACACTGAATGCTCTGACCGGATCCCCTTGGATCACTTGGACCCTTTCTGTGCTTCAGGGCTTTTTGCCTCTGCTTCATAGAACCTACAATTATTCTTGGAAGGACTGGCTGCTCTTGGCCACTGGAGCAGCTTTGTCAGCAAGCACAGACCGGGAGTTTAGGTCTGGTGGAATAGTTCTTAACCAAGGCTGTTGGGGTACAAAGCCCCAGCCACCTAGCCTCAGGTCAGAACAACTATGAGGTGTAATTTACATTCCAGATTTCCCCTGAGGGAGAAGGCCAATCTCAGCTTGCCTTTTCCGCCTTTCCTGGGAGTTACTGAGGCATGGAAAGTTGAGAGCGTAGAAGCATGAGAACAGCAATAGGACAGAAGGTGGATTTTGCACATGAGGGCATCCTGGTGCTTCAGACTGGGAGTAGGGAACCAGCTATCAAACTGGGAGGATGGGCCGGCCCAGTGGCGCGATGGTTAAGAACTGGCTTGGGGCGCCAGAGGGCCCCGGTTTGGATCCCACGTATGAGGGCCAGTGACACTGCCCTCTACAGCTAAGATGCTGAACAACAGCTCAACCTGGAACTGGGCTGCCATGAGTCGCCGGCTACTACGGAGTAGGCTGCAGCCCCTGCTGCAGTGGGTTGCCATGGGCTACCATGTGTGGCCAGCAGCCAGCGTGAGAGGCCAGCAGCTGCTGGAAGCGGCGTCCAGAAGCCGGCGACTGATCTGCCTCCCCCGGGAAGAGTGCAATGATGGTGCCAACTTGGGCCAGTGAAGCAACGTCCTCCACAACTAGACTGAAGAACAAGACGACAGCAACTTGTCTGTTCCCCTTCCCCCAATTCCCCAGCACTGTTCCCATCCCCACAATTCCCCAATTAAAAAAAAAAAAACTGGGAGGAACCCCCCCCCAGGGTTGAAGGAGCCTTCAGGATAAGCCTCCGAATGTTGATTTGGAGGGACATTAACCTACTCTTCCTTCAGTAGGATTAGCCCTGGGAATAGAGTGGGGGCTAATTTGGCAGGTGCCTTTAAATGTGGAGGTGAATAGAGAGAGCAAAGCCAGGAACACACCCAGATTGTACTTGACACTGTGCAAAGCAGAAGTGGAAGACAGAGAATCTCAGACTGCAGGACATCATCTGTGTCCTAAGGTCACTTACATTCTGGTTGTGAAAGGCTACAATTCAATACATAAAAAGGTACCCGCAAAAAGCAATATATAAGTGGAAAATCAATGGCACGAATGAGAAATGTTTTCATTATACATATGAGATAGGATGTGTCAAAAATTCAGAAATAATAGAAGTAAAACCAATGAATTACCGAAGTAGTAATTAATAAAAGTTTATTGTACGCACATCAAAAAGACAGTTTGCAAACAGGGAGCTCTCAATCCAAATATGAAATGGGGCTTAGGGGTATATAGTTATAAAGCAGCTTACATAGTGAGAAGACAATGACTTTATTCTTCACAGAGATTGGTTATAATATTAGAGTTTTCTTAAGTGATATCAATTTGGGGAAACATTTCAAGTTTTGCTTCTGATTTCCAAAGGCATAAGCAAGAAATGACCCAGGACAAGTTAGCCTTTCAAAATAAACTAAATGAAGCTTTGCTTGTATGACTAAACTGATTTTGTCTCCTCAGGGAATTTTCAACTTTGCTCTCCATTTGTTTTTTATTTTAACAGATGTAAATCATATTGAAACAATGGATGAAAGGAGGAAATATTCTAAAATTCTATTCTTCTTATGTATTTCTTAATCTGCTATGCTGCCTATCTCATGACTGAAGTGTGAATTTAAAGCATATTACACAATAAATCAACAAACAACAAATGCTGGTGAGGCTGTGGAGAAAAGGGAACCCTGGTGCACTTTTGGTGGGACTGCAGACTGGTGTAGCCACTATGGAAATCAGTATGGAGGTGTCTCAAAAAACTGGAAATGGAACTACCTTATGACCCAGCAGTTCCACTCTTAGGTATTTATCCAAAAAAACCCAATCCAATAAAATATATGCACCCCTATGCTCATTGCAGCGCTATTCACAATAGCTAAGACTTGGAAACAACCGAAATGCCCATCGGTAGATAACTGGATTAAGAAACTATGGTACATTTACACAATGGAGTATTACTCAGCTATAAAGAAGAAGGAAATAGTACCATTTGGGACGATATGGATGGAACTAGAGAACATTATGCTAAGTGAAATAAGTCAGTCAGAGAAAGACAAATACCATATGATCTCACTTATACGTGGATTCTAAAAAACTGAATAAATGAGAAATGTAAACAGAAATAGTCTCAGAGACAGAGGAAAAACTGAGGGTTGCTAGTTGGGAGGGGGTGGGGAGGAAGGAGAAGGGGAAGGGACGAGACAATACAAATTGGTAACTACAATATGGCCTCAGGGATAGAAAAGACAGTCTGGGGAATATAATCAATAATGTTGTAAATATTTTTTAGGGGGCCAGATGGACTCATGTCTTATTAGGGAGACCACTTCATAGGTGGTGTAGAGGCCTGACTACTGCACTGTATTTCTGAAGCCGATGTTGAATAATAATGTATGTCAAGTATAATTATATACACATATAGTCATGGGACATGGAGTAGAGAGTGGGAATGGATTCAATGGAATTGTAATAGACAAGCATGATATCGGGGGTGGGAGGGCAGTAGATGGGGGAGGGGATTTGTTTCTGTGCGAAGGGTGAAAAGGATAACCATTGCATTGTTCTGTACACCTGAAACTAACAATAAAAAATAAAAAAATTTAAAAATGAAGCATATTACAAAGTTAAATTATTATTTATTTTTAATCTTAATACTTCCAAAGAAAATCTGGATTCTAAAGATAAGTGTACATGTGATGGCTTCTTTGGGTTCATATACTAACCACTTCTTAGATGAATTGGATTATTTTAGGAAACAGTTTCCTAATTTCACAATTTAGCATAACAGGACAGAGTAAGAGTTCAACACAGAACATATTATAACAGACTGCTTTGAATGGCATTGAGGAAAGGGATGTCTGCATCTGGGGGAAGTAATTTCCTTTTGTGAGAAGGCATAGTATCTTCAGTTTAACATTTTTGTATTTTACCTTTTGGGAGAATTAGCTGTATGGTTTCTGCTAATTAGCGCAATTATTCTGAGCCTCAATTTCATCATTCATCAAAGGAGAAACAAAGGTAATATTTACCTTATATATTTTGTGAGGATAAAATGATGTATAAATGTATAAAGTATGTAATACTTTACAACTACATAAAAGCAGTGCTATTGAAGTCTATTCATTCACCTTCACTGTGATAACTATAATGAATATATCAAATATTTCCATGAATGTTTAACTTTTTATTTAAGTGAAACATTACAAAGATATTTCCCTCAGTTTGCTTTGACATTGTCCTACCTTGCAATTGTTGTGGATAAAAAAAGCCTTCTCAAATGTAGGAAAGAGTATTCGTTTAGAATGCACAGATTTCAGGCCTCTTTTTTTCACTTAGAAAGTCCAATGATCTCTTCACCTCCCCATCTAATTCAAAGATTTATTGTGAAGCTTGCATAAAATAACATATGAAAGGTGCTTTCTAAAATAAAAAGTGCTGGGTGCATGTAAAGCAGTATCATTAAAGTACATTATATCTTGTAACATCAGTAACCTCATTCATATTTCTTCTGGTTATGTCTCTGAAGTACTCAAGTCTAATAACCCCTGAGCAGTTCTCCAAAAACATTTTTGTGCTTCTGTTATGTATCAGCTGTCTACTAATCATTTAAGATGTAGCAATTAACAAAACAGCCATGGTCCCTGCCTTCATAGAGCATATTATTTAGAGGAGAAACATATAGTAAACAAATAACAATGTAATTACAATTGTGATAAGTGCAATGATAAGCTATATAATATTATTTGAGTATACAGGTTGGGAGATAATTCTCAATGGGTCTTTCACATTTCTTCACATTTTGCAAGCTGACTGACTACCCTTTGTTCTGGAAGATTTTTTGAAAAAGAGTTTGCATAGCAAACAGCCTTGGAAGATAGCATCTCCCTCCAGAGCCAAGCGGAGGCATGCTTACTGCCCATTAGAAAATATTCTGGTTTCTTAAACTCAAGGTTCCACTTCCATAATGCACCCCATTTCAGGCGCAGGCTTCCATCTGAATCCATCTGTGTTGCCATATGAGACGGGGACAAGAGAAGCTAATGCAAATACGCCGATGCTTTTGTTGATGTGTCATGAGTAATAAAGTCCTTTGTCTCTTAGCCAGGGACCTTGTGTTTTCTGCCAGCATCCATGAAACCGGCAGGCTAACTTGTTAGCTTGCAAACAGAATAGAATCACAGACCTGTTATAAAAGGGGATCAATTTTAGGAAGTGACATTTGAGCCTCTTGTCTAGCCTCCCTTTATTTCATTCTTCAAATAAATCTTATTTTACTATAAAATGCTTGAAATATGCATATAAGAATAGCGATTAATATATAAACATCTACATATCCACAGCCAAGCTTTATCAAACACTAATTGGCATTGTGATGTATTTGCTTGAGACCTGATGTTTGTGAATACAGTGTTACATATATAGTTGAGGTTCCCTGAGTCTTCCTCTCTCCTTTCATTCTCTTCTGTCTATCCTTCCTTCCCTAAAGGTAAACACTATCACAAATTCATTCTATGCTGCTTATTTATTCAATAAAATATTTTATTATTTTACCAACAAGAGTTTACATGTAAATGGACGTACAACGTGATCAAGAACGTGGCACTCAAGCACGTATTTCACTGTGTAAAGACAGGACAGTATTGCCACTAATAATGAAGGCTTCCGGAGATTAACTCAACCGCCTCTGGTTTATAATCTGGCTTCAGCATTTCTGTGAATTTACAAGTGCTCTGTCAGAGGAAAAATTAGTGAGTCCTGGGAAACACTGGACCACCATAGTAGGTATTAGAATGTGGGCTGGGGTTGAGACATCTGACAGGAACGAGTTAAGGAGGCAGTGGGCTTCTTTGTGTGTTCTCATCCTAGGTTCTCAATGGCCAATTTCCCAATCTCAGAATTAGGCTGAAGCAGTGTGCTTCTGTGGAGTGAGATGGACATCTTCCAGTGGTTGAAGCAGATGGTCCTTGTCCCCTGGGCATGGAGCAGAAAGCAGGAATTTCATCCATATATGGACAGAACAAGCCAAGTATAGACACAGATCTGAGCCAGGCTCACCTTGGTGGTTAGCCCTCAGATTACAAAGACCATATAAGGGCAGTAGGCTTTTTATCTTGATGGCCCTCAAAATGTCTTATTTCTTGATGCACACTATGCTCCAATCTGGACACGTCCCCTCTGTACCAGGTGCATAGATTTCATGTCATCCTTTCTCATTCTCTTGGAGATTCATTTTACACTCTGTGTTGAATCTGAGATCTCCTATTTGGTGACCGATCCCCTATTCTCTGTATCCAATGACTTCTTTTTTTTTTTTTATTCTTGTATTTGTAGAACATATTGTCCAGAAGCTTCCTGAGAAAAGGTGTCTAAGAAGTAAAATTTTGCAACTGTACATATCTGAAAACATCTATTTGACCCCCATGCTTGATTGATACTTTGGATGTGTATAGAATTAGAGATTGGAATTAGTTTTCATTCAGAATTTTGAAGGCATTGTTCCACTGTCTCAGGTTTTTTTTTTTTTTATTTAACTTTATTGGGGAACAGTGTGTTTCTCCCAGGACCCAACATCTCCAGGTCAAGTTGTCCTTCAATCTTAGTTGTGGAGGGCACAGCTCAGCTACAAGTCCAGTTGCCTTTCTCAATCTAGTTGCGGGGGGCGCAGCCCACCATTCCATGCGGGTATCAAACCCACAACCTTGTTGAGAGCACGTGCTCTCACCAACTGAGCCACCCGGCCGCCCTAGATTTTTTTTTTTTTGTATGTGACTTTCTCTTTGTCCTCAAGTGTTCTAAAATGTCACAATAAAGTTACTTTTGTGGGCCTATTTTCACCTATTTTATTGGGCCCTATGGGCCATTCCAATCTGGAAAATCATGTCCTTCAGTTCTGAGAAAGTTTCTTATGTGGTTCATTGATGATTTTCCTTTTTCCTCTCTCTGTACTTTCCTTCTGTAACTCCAGGTATTTGTGTGTTCTACCTCCTGGGTTGGTGCTCTATTTTTTTATTTTTAATCTTTTATTTCTTATAATTACATATTTCCTTTTTTGTCCTACTTTTACAGTAACAGCCCTGACTCACCTGACTACTGCGTTTTTTCTATTATTTGTTATCTGATCATACTTATGAATGTTTGACTAACCAGTTAAGCTTTACTTTAGGAATATCTAATCGGGCCATTTTATGACTCTCATTTTATTTTGGTCAGAATTCTCAGAGCACACTGTACCAATTGCTTGCCAGAAGAGGAAAGGCCTGGCTAAGAGTGTTTTAGAAGTCAAGTAGAGCAAGAAGGCTGGATGCCTCAGCGTTCACCATCCGGATATTCCTTTAATTCCTACTTTTGCATGATTTCTTTCTCCTCCACTGTTTTTGGTATCCTCCAGGCCTGAATCCCTTTATTTTATTCTCCCCCGAGAATAAATGTCTAGACTTCTGCCAGGGTGGGGACGGGACCGGGGTTCGGCAGCCGCAGCCGCAGAAGGGGCCAAGGGTCTACCTGCTTTTCGGTCTTCATCTGGTCCTTCTGAGTTGGGGCCCCGCCCCACCCCGCCCCACCCTCACGTCCAGAGCTACTTGGTGCTGTTAAATCACGGACCCTGAGGATTCTCTGGTTACGCACGAGGCTGATTCTTGGATTATGCCATCACCAGTTTATGATTTGGCTTCCTGGGGTCCTCAAATCTGTTGCAATGCTGCATCTGCTTTCCAGCCTCAAAGTTTCTGCTGCTGTTGTCTCCTTTCCTTTTTGCCACAGTGTTTGTGTTTATTAATTTAACAAAATTCCTTCCAGTGGGGTTTCATGAGCAAGGAAAAATCAGATAAATGCGTTCCTTTCACCAACTTTACCTAGCACCTCCAATGCACTTACTATGTTGTAGCTGGAAGGAGACCCTGTTTTGGTTTCACAGATACAGTCTGTCATCACGTGAAGATATTATTCATAGTTTTGTCTTCCTTTTTTGTTTTTCAAAAACACTATAGTTTGTAAAATACAAATCTGTTAGTGTCACTGTCCTCATACAACTCCTATTTCAGCAGCTTCCTACATGTTTTTAGATAAAGACAAAATTCTTAGTGTGATTATTAAGATCAACTACATCAGGGGCACAACCTGCTGGTGAAATATACATATTTTTGCAGCACAGTGTTGTCTTGCCTCAAACTCAAATAAAAATCGAATGCCTGTTTGTATACACTCTCCATAGGTTCTGCCATTCACTCTTGTCGTTTCACACATTGTCTTCCCTGTCCCTACTGTGTTAGAGTCATTTACCTCAGCCGGCATATTCGAGCACCTGCTGCTAATGTCTTACACACTTCCCTTATTCTCTCTTAGTGACACTCAGCTTCACCAGCTGGCTTTCTTTTGGTTCTTTGTAAGCCCCAAGATCATGCTTCCATTGGGCCTATGCACGTGCAAATTACCCTGCTTGTAACCCCCTTTTTTCCCTTTAATTCTGCTTCCTTCAGATTTCTACTCAATTGTTTCTTCTGTCTTCTGACTTCCCTGACCAGGCCAAATCCCCATCATAGGCTCATTTGGCACCTGGAGCTATTTTATTTATATTTCTTTGTATATTATTTGGTTGGTGTCCACTTTCCTCAATTAAATTATAAGCTTCATGGGGCAGGCAGGACTCAGGTGTGTTTTGCCTCCCATTGCACTCACAGTGCCTAGCACAGAATTTGGCTCAAAGTAGGTTCTTAATAGCTATTTATTAAATGAATAAATAAAGCTGGTACCTAAAGGGTAAATGGCGATTATAAGGTGACGACTGAGGAAAGTCTCCAGGCCAAGGAAACATGTGAGAATAAGCTTGGTGTATTTGAAGAACAGAAAGACAAGGGCTGTGGCTATAGTCGTGTACTAAGGAAGCTGCAGGGATCAATAGGGGTCAGATCACTCAGGGCCTTTCAAACCCTGATAAAGTGTGTGAAGGTTTCTTAAGGGCGGTTTTAGTAAGGGAGTTATATACCCAAGATAGTATCTGGAAAATGGAATGGAAATGGCAAAAGTGGATGAGAGGAAGCCAGTTAAAAGGTTATTGCCCTAGACTAGGCAAGGCCTGTTGGCTTACATAGGGGAAAAGGTAGTAAAGATGGAGAGAAGCATCAAAAGTATATTTCAGAGGGCACAAAACTTGGTGATGGATTAGAGATGGGGAGTGAAGAAAAGAGAATTGTCAACAGTGACACTCAGGTTTCTGGATTGACTAGGTGAATACAGGTACCATTTACTAAGGTGGGAAACATTAGAGAGGGAGCAGATTTGGGGGGGGGGAAAGAAAAGAATATTAATTTTGAATGCTTTGTTTGAGATACCTGTGAGCTATCTGAGAGGATGTCTTAAGAAGACTGTTGAACATATAAGTCTGGAGCTCAGAAGAGAGGTCTGGGTTGGAGATTTAAATTTGTGAGTTGTTGGCATATAGTTGTATTTAACCCATTTTGGTAGATGAACTTATCCAGATAGAGGGTGGGGTGAGAAGGACAGAGGCCTGAAGATGACCAACCTAAAGAGGAAACTAAAGTAGTGATGTTGTGGTCCCACACTGATGTCCAGAGTAGTGATTTTGATGTGGGAGCAGGAGTGGGGACAGGAGCAGACAAAATCTGAGGTGGATGTGACTTTAGTGTAAGGGTGACTGATCTGGGCTGGAAAAGGTCACATGGGGGACTTGCGGTGAGGTTAGTTAGGTGAGAGGGCAAGATAGTGAGTGCTCATCAAGTGAGTGCTGATGGAGGTTGGCTTAGTGACAAGAGTTGGGGGGAGATTGAGAGTCAGGTGCTACAGACTTCAGGGAATGGAAAGCAATGACCATGTCAGTGGGGATGGGGAGGGGGAATATAACTGGACGACATAAGTCAGGTTAAGGTACTTTGTGCTTTTTCAGGCAGCAATAAGGTATTTGTACAAATAAAAGCCACCCCCCTACAAAAAAACCCAACTAAACTAAGATAAAAACAAAAGTTTATTGCAATGATTTACCTGGTTCCTTATTTAAACATTCAGGCTTTTTGTTAGAGGATAGCAACAGCAAACAACAAATGCTCCTAAAAAGTAATATAATAAAATACAATAATATAAGTGTGAAGATATCTTCTCCTTAAACACTTGGACATTTCGACACACTACACCTGAAAACTCTGAAAAATAAAAATAGAAAGTACAACTGTTGGAGGCATATATAAACAGAAGTTCCATTTGGGATGATTAGTTTATTTCTTTTGGGTGATAAATATTTAACACATTATAACATTGTTATTAAGTGTATAGTGTCCTTTTAAATTAGATACCATAAATTTATAGATCACATATACAATTGTCAAACATGAAAGTAAATATTCACTTGCTCAAGGTAATTAATCATTAGGGAAATGCAAATTAAAACCATAATGAGATATCATGTGTCATAATGGCTATTATCATTAAATCAATAAAGAACAAGTGTTGGCAAGGATGTGGAGAAAAGGGAACCCTTGTGCACTGTTGGTAGGATTGCAAATTGGTGCAGCCACTATGGGAAACAGTATGGAAGTTCCTCAAAAAATTAAAAATAGAATTACCATATGATTCAGCAATTCCAATCTGGGTATTTTTTATCTGAAGAAATCCAAAACACAAATTTGAAACAATATATGGATCTATATGTTCACTGCAGCATTATTTACAATAGCCAAGATATGGAAGCAACCTAAGTGTCTATCAATAGACAAATGGATACAGTGGAATAGTATTAGGCCAAAGAAGAATAAAATCTTGCCATTTGTGACAACATTAATGGATCTAGAGGTCTAGAAGGTGTTTCTCCAAGTAAAATAAGTCAGAGAAAGACAAAGGCCATATAATTTCACATATATGTAGAATCTAAAAAACAAAATAAATGAACAAACAAAACAGAAACAAACGCATGGATACAGAGAACAAATTGACAGTTGCCAGGTGGGAGGGGGTATTGGAAGGCTGGTGAAAAAGGTGAAAGGGATGAAGTACAAATTGCCAGTTATAAAAATAGTCACAGAGATATAAAGTACAGCATAGGGAATATAGTCAATATAGGGAATATTGTAATAACTATGTATTAGATGGGTACTAGTCTTATCCAGGTGATCACTTCATAAGTTATATAAATGTCTAATCACTGTATTGGAAACCTGAAGCTAATATAATATTGTAGGTCAACTATAATTGAAAAATAAAAAATACAAAAAAGTTAGATACTTCTTCAAGCCAAATCAAAAGCACAGTAATTAGTAGTAGGAAAACATATGAAAATATAAATCTAACAGGTAAATGTAAAAATACAGTTATTCAGAATACTCTAATGTTTAATGGTGGTGATTAAATCACTTATAAATCTAGCATGAAGGTTAAAAGACAAAAATATTAGAAATAACTATAACTACAATAATGTAAGCTATACACAAGGTAAAAAAATGTAAACTGTGACATCGAAAACATAAAATGGTGCAGAGGGAGTAAAAATGTAGAGCTAGTATGAGTTCACAGTTAAGTTGTTATCAGCTTAAAATAGGTTGTTATAAATATAAAATGTTTTATGTAAGCCTCATGATAACCACAAAGCAAAGCCCTATGGTAGATACACAAAAGACAAAGAGAAAGAAATCGAAGCATACCACTACAGAAAATCATCAATCACAAAGGAAGAGAGCAAAAGAAGAATAAAGAAAAAAAGGAGTTACAAAATAGTCAGAAAACAATAAAATGGCAATAAGTACATACCTATCAATAGGGAACCCTTGTGCACTGTTGGTGGGAATGCAAATTGGTGCAGCCACTTTGAAAAACAGTCTGGAGGTTCCTCAAAAAAAAAAAAGGAACTACCATGTGATTCAGCAGTTCCACTTGGGTACTTATTTGAAGAAAATGAAAACACTACATTGAAAAGAAATCTGCACCCCCATGGTTAATGCACCATTATTTATAATAGCCAAGCTACTGAAATAACACAAGTGTCCATCTACAGACAAATGGATAAAGAAGCGGTGGTACATATATATACAATGGAATATTATTCAACCATAAAAAAGAAGTAAATCTTGCCATTTGCAACAACATGGATGGACCTTGAGGTTATTATGCCCTGTGAAGTAAGCCAGACAGAGAAAGACAAATACTGTATGATATCACTTATATATATAAAATCTAAAGCAAAACCAAAAACAAAAATACACTCCAACTCATAGATACAGAAAACAGATTGATTGATGGTTGGCAGGGCAGGGGTGAGCGGTGGGTGAAAATGGGGGAAGGGGGTCAAAAGGTACAAGCTTGCAGTTATAAAGTAAATGAGTCCTGAGGATGGAATGTACAACAAGCTGACTATAGTTAATAATACTCTATTGTATATTTGAATGTTGCTAAGAAAGTCGTAAAAGCTCTCAGCACAAGAAAAAAATTTGTTAATTATGTGTGCTAATGGATGTTAACTAGACTTATATCTAGTGATCATTTTGCAATATATACAAATATTGAATCGTTATGTTGTACACCTGAAACTAATGTTTTATGTTAATTATATCTCAATTGAAAACATAAAATAAAATAACATTGCAATTTTTGTATCTATAAAAGAAAAAAAATAAGCCAGAGGGGATGTGGTTGGAAGAAGGTAAGGGCCACTCAACTGGTCTCCTTCGTTTCCCTGAGAAGTTATTCAAGAATTCTGCTCCTTCACGGTCTCATTGGCTAACTATTCTCTGTCTCTAGTTCAAGCTTAGAAGAAGGAAAATCTGATTGGTAGTTCCTGTCATCTCTTCCTGGGGAAAGATCTGATTCCAGATGGCCTCATTGTCTACTCTTACATGCCTTTCTCTAGCCAGATAGCTGGCATAATATTACTTCTGGGTGTGTCTATTAGGTTTCTCTGGACAAGAACTAAGATGAATAGACATGGCCTATTCTTCAAAGTGTAAGTCTAATAATTCTGTTGTTTTCTGGTCCAATTCTGTTAAAGTAATTCATAGGATGATGAGCCTTCTGATTAAATCCAGTGCTCCCGGAAGGGAAAGATAGTCCCCCACAGGGTATGAAACTGCAAAGCACATTTCAATCAAGTTGCCCCAGCCATCCTTTCCTAGAGCTAAAAAGAATTCTTGGGTTTCATGTCTACTTCTCTTAAAGGGGTGGTAATGAGTGCAAAAGAAAGAGGAAAAGTACTTTAAAAACTTACAAAATTTAAGATGTGCAAACCCTGGAATATTCCAGTCTTCTAGTTAAGCAAAATGCTAAATGTGTTTTTGTTCATTCTAGTGAGGAAATAAGAAAGACTATATTAAAGGGTTATGAGATGCATAGTGATGCCACACTAAACACTGTACACCAAGGCATTGGCTTCATTGAGGCAAAGCGTCTTGCAGGTTGGGTGTGTGATGGGGCTGGTCTGGGGACCAGGGCAGTAGCTGGCCTGGACCAGCTCAGAAGAATGTATTGTAACTCAAATTTGCATGCGAACCAAATAGGCAACTCCTGCTGGTCTGAGATGGGAACAAAAGATCGTGTTCCACCCTTACAAACCACAGAGGAAGTTCCATGTCATAAAAGTTATACTGCATTTTACTGTGCTTATCTTTACATATGAAATCCTGTTGTGAGGTCAACAGAGTTTTGAGGAAGCTGAGATTCTATGCAATTAGGACTTACATTCGTCCTTTTTGACTGAAAATTCAGAATTGTTTCACTACAGTCCAGAGCCTCCTGGGAGACAAGAGAAAAAAAAAGAAAGCTCCTTGTGGAGCTTTCTCTGGCTGGGCAGGAGGAGGCTGGGGCCTGGGGTCTGGACACTGGGGGAAAAGAGGAGCAGAAAGAGAAAAGGGCAGTTTTTCTCCCCTCTGTGGCTCACAGAAAAGAGAAACTGGGCTTCCCTTGCAGAGTGAGTGAAACAGCAGGGGGAACAGACTTTCAGTGGTTAGAGCAAACCCTGGGCCAGGGCAGACAGAAGAGCCAGGGGCCTGAAAGTCTTTAACCTAATTTAGCACAAAGCCTAGAGACCTGGAAATCCATGCTGAACCCTGGGGGAGGGTCTATATGTAAAATCCAAGATGCAGAGTGAAGGGCGGTGGAGCTTTGGAGGCAAGATGATGACTAAAATGAAGAGTTGGTCAAACATTTGAGAGATACCCAGTTGTATTTTAGAGATTATCTTAAAAAGGTTTTTTTGTTTTGTTTTGTTTTATTTTTCTTCTAAAAGTGTTATAAAAGGAAATAAACCAGAGAATAAGATGGTAGTTAAGGGAGGCCATTGGGGTGGCCAGAGAAGGCTTCTCTGCAGAATGGCATTTGAACTGAGGCCTGATGGGTGAAATGAGCTGAGTGATGCGCTGGGAGCAGGAAGAGGGAAAGGAATTGAGTGGGAAGAAATGGGTCTAGTTCCTGTGTACACTCCAACAGTACTATGTAACGTTCCCTCATAGTTTACGTGTAAGTGGAAGGGTGAACAGCTGTAAAGGAATGTTATGTGTTAAAGAAATGGGTAGAATTCAATTTCTATGGACCAAAACATGCAATGAAGTCACTTGTGACCTTGTCTTATAAATTTAGTGACATTTCCTTTTGCCTTATTTGCTTGATTTCTTCCAAACACATTCCTTTTTTTGGGGGGGGGAATTGGGGGAAGGGAACAGTGTTGGGGAATTGGGGAGGGGGACCAGCCAAGTTGTTGTTCTTTAATCTTAGTTGTGGAGCGCGCCAGTCGCCATCTGGCTGCCCATCTGCACCTTGTGGCCTCTAAGCTCAATGTGCTGTGTTCAATCTTAGTTGCTGGTGTGCATAGCCACCATCCCATGTGGGAGCCCAACCCGCAGCCTTGCTGTTAAGAGTGCACACTCTATCCACTGAGCCATCCAGGTGGCAGCTCAGCTCAAGGTGCCGAGTTCAGTCTTAGTTGTGGGCGAACGTAGCCCACCATCAAATAGGCAATCTTGTTGTTAGGAGCACGTGCTCTCACCAGCTGAGCCATCCTGCTATTTGTTGGCAGCTCAGCTTGGGTGCGGCTCACTGGCCCATGTGGGAATCAAACTGGCAGCTCTGTTGCTCAGAGCTTGTGCTCTTAAGCTAACTCTTAACCAACTGAGCCACTTGGCAAGCCCCCAAATACATTTCTGACGTCTTCCTTTCTTCTTCCAAATTCTCCTTTGCCAAACATTTTGTTTTCTCTTATAAGGGGTCTTAGCAATGATCTAGACAAGCGTTTTCCAAATCTGACTGCAATTCAGAATGACCTTTTTGAATTATCTTAGAAAAGGGTTCTTCAGGATGTGAGTGGAGTGCAGGCCCCTACATTTGAAGCACTCATGGGTTTCTGTTGCTGCAGGTTTAGTACCTTCATCCTGATTAGTAATTTCCAGACTATTCAACAAAATGTTTGCTCCAGGAGATGTTATCAGTGCTCCAATAATACAGGATTCTCTTGTCAAATAAGCTTGAGAGGACATTATAGATTCTCTTAGCATTTCACAAGCCAATCTAGGATAAAGGCTGAGACATGCTAATGCTTCTAACAGCTAAATAGTAGAATCGTATTAGCTATTTTCTCTTAACTTTATCCAGAATAGTTTACCCTAAACAATAGTATGGAAAACATTGATCTACAAAAGTCTCACTTAGTTTCTACAAATGTATATGTACAAGTGCATTTTTTTATTGTTACATCATAAATTCTAGTAAGTGTAACTGGGCAAGATGCTCCTTCTTTTTTTTTTTTTTAAAGATTTTTATTGGGTAATTGGGGGGATGGGAACAGTACTGGGGAATTAGGGGAAGGGGAACAGACAAGTTGCTGTCGTTTTGTTCTTCAATCTAGTTGTGGAGGACACTGCTTCACTGGCCCAAGTTGGCACCATCATTGCGCTCTTCCCTGGCGAGGCAGATCAGTTGCCGGCTTCTGGACGGCCGCTCACTGCGGCTGCTGGCCGCTCACGCTGGCTGCTGGCTACACACGGTAGCCCATGGCAACCCACTGCAGCAGAGGCTGCGCGGCCTACGCCGTCGCCAGCGGAATCACGGCAGCCCAGCTCCAGGTTGAGCTGCTGTTTAGCATCTTAGCTGTAGAGTGCAGTGTCACTGGCCCTCATATGTGGGATCTGAACCGGGGCCCTCTGGCATCCCAAGCGAGTTCTTAACCATCGCGCCACTCGGCCGGCCCAGATGCTCCTTCTTAAGAAAGCGGTCACAAAGCGGGCATCTAGAACCAGGTGCAGCTGAAGCTCTGACCAGTCCCGCCGCTGGTCCCAAATGTCTTCCCTGTGTTTCTGCTCTTGTCCTCTTTCCAGGCTCCTTCTAGAACCTCTGTGCTATCTCTCACATTTACATCTCTAGGATTGGCCTGTCCCACATTTCTACCTATTTACAAAACATCTCCACCTGGATGTCCCAGGCTCATTCTCTATGATTCTGACACCAATTCCAATATGGGGTTGTTTTCCCCACACCACCAAGCCATTCTCCGATACCTAGCTGGGTGTACAATAGGTCAACTCGGTTCTAACACTATCCACTCAGAGATGCCACAGGTTAATGGCTCAGTCCCTCCCTCCAGACTAACCCCGCCTTCCCCATTGCAGAAGCCAATCACAAATCTAAGTTGTTACCTGTACTCCTTTGGTTTTTTTTTTTTTAAACTTTATTGGGGAACAGTGTGTTTTTTCCAGGACCCACCAGCTCCAAGTCAAGTCATTGTTTTCAATCTAGTTGTGGAGGGTGCAGCTCACTGGCCCATGTGGGGATCGAACCGGCAACCTTGGTGTTAGGAGCACCACGATCTAACCAACAGAGCCAACCAGCAGCCCTGTTACCTGTACTTCTGATCGACTGGCTGTAAATCAGAGGTTCCCCCAACTCCGTCTTTGGGTTTGATTCATTTGCTAGAGCAATTCATGGAACTCAGGAAACCGGTTTACTCACCAGATTACTGGTTTCACGCGAAGCATATTAAGAATGTGAATCAAAGGCCAGATGAAGAGATTATATGTGGTGAAGTCCAGAATAACCGAGCTTCTGTCTCCGTAGTTTGGGGCCCAGCACAGTGGCTTGTGGTTCTGCTCTGTTTTACCAACCTGGAAGCTCTCTGAACCCTGTCCTTTTGGGATTTTATGGAGGCTTTGATATCTAGCCATGATTAGTTAAATCATGATTGTCTCAAAAAGTAACTAACAAGCTTGGTGAGAAGGACAGTGTCCAGTGGACATTCCACTCGGGAGACAGCAGGTCAGTGATGTTTGGGGTTCCTCTCCTTCTCTCTCTTCCCCTCGCTGCTGCATGTGTCATTAGTAAGAGAATGCCAGCACTTTCTGGGGCCTCTTTCTCTGTGTGTTAGTCAACTACTCCATCTGCAACCGGTTGGGGACATTATATTCATAGCGATCCCTAGGTTCAGGGTGTCACAGGGTGATGTGACCCCCACTCAATATTTGAAATAAAATCGCAACTCTTAATTGATTGCTAACCATAGTAAGGGAGGCACAGTCTCTCTGAGCAGGCTGCCCATGAAACTGCTGATAGGATTTAAAGGGGAAGCGTGGCAGATTTGCAGCAGCTGAGAGGTGAAGACATCCTTTGTAGCAACCGTTGTTATTGTCACTGTGGTGTATTTAATGGGGTGAGTCTATGATTGGCTGACTTTGAGTAAGGGACTGACACTGATTGTTTGGCTTGTAAAAGCCATTCACTCAGGTGAGCTGGTGGTGGCTTGAACAGGTGACAAGCAGGCCCTGAGTGCTACTTCTTGCCGTGATATAAGACAGTCAGGCCTTTCCTGGTGGTGTGGGAATCTGTGTTTATTTTTCCATTCAGTTTCCCCAGTACTACAGTGGGTACTGGCCTTTTATCATCTGCAGGCTTCTTGTGTGCATTTTTCACCTGCTTAGAAGCTGGAGAGAGGAAGTCGGGGAGAGGTGCCCCTAAACCCTCCCGGACAGGGAGGACTAACGCTAACAGAGGCCGCCTTACAGCTGGAAGGAACTTGGGAGTTCCTTCAGTTTAGAGTTTTTGAACATTTTAAAGCAATGCAACTGCCCCTTTAAGAAGAAAACTCAGACGGAACTTCACCTAAGAACTAGCGTCCGCCTCTCTTTCATCCAGGACACGTTGGAAAAACAGGCATTTTGGTCTTACATCCTTATTCAGATGTCTGTGAGGAAACTGCTCTTGGGTGTCTCCTCATCTGTTGCTTCTGGGTCCCTTTGCCGCTTGTCAGCTCCTCGAAGCTCTGGGCACAGGCCCTTGAGGGTGCAGTGCCCTCGCCGGGGCCCAGGGCAGGAGCAGACTGTCCTGCTAGTAACAGCTGGTCCTACTGTGCTGTCCCTTCAGCCTCTGAAGCACCATCGTGCAGCCTGGTCAGGTGTTCAGACTTGGAACAGAGGCAGAAGTTAAAGAGCCTTTTCTGGAGTCCAATGGCAGAAGCACCATAGAAGCCACACCTCTCTGACCAGTTCCCTTGAATTCCATCCCCCGCCTTTCCTAGCTCCCCTCCCCTAGCCCAGTATTACCTCCCTCTACCTGTGCTGCTACCCTCCTTTTAAGGAGGACCCCAGTTACTCTCAGGCATTGGTCTTGCCCAAGATCAGCCTTTTCTCTCTACAGCCCTGTTCTCCCCATCTGAATCATTTGGCCTCATCCAACCCTTCACAAGTTTTAACATGTTTATAAATCATTCAGAATCTTATGAAAACACAGATTCTAATTCATGAGTCTTGTATGGGCCTTGAGCGGTAGCATTTAGAACTAGTGATGCCCATCCTGTGGGTCTGCCACCACACTTGGAAGAGGAAGGTTCTAGCGTGCTAGGCAAGGAATTCATCAGGACAAACAGGTAAGGCTGACGACATGATGAGGTCCACAAGACATCGTGGGGATTTGGCACTCAAAGTGGGGCCTGGGCTGGGCTGGGGCTTTCTGCACATCACGCACCCTTTGTGACCTTTCACTGTTGTGAACTGGTGCCTGAATTCATTATCATATATAAAAAATATATACGAGGTTTGATAAAAAAATACTGTGAATGTTTAAATTAAAAAAAAATCATTACGGTAAAAGACACATTGCCATTAATCCCGCTTAAAATACTCCCCCTTGCTTTGAACACACTTATCCCCTTGTTCTTGTCACTTTCTGAAGCAGTTCTGGAAGTCCTCTTTCCAGAGTGCCTTTAGTTGAGCTGTCATGGCTGCCTCAATGTCCTGAATCATTTTGACTTTGGGAAGAGCCAGAAGTGGCATGGTGCCAGATCTGGTGACTACGGTGGATGAGGGCACACCTGGATATTTTTACTTGACAGAAGTTGTCATATACCAGAAGTGATGTGTGACACAGAGCATTGTCATAATGGAGGATGATTTATGGCACACTTTAAAACAAACCTCTCAACTGTAGCTCACACCTGACTGACTGCACCAAACAAGTTGAAACTTGTCACACTCAGTTACTAAGGTTCAACGCGCCACTTCCCATATTGAAGATCCCTGCCTTTCTGCTGGATGACACCCAGCAGCAGCATTCACCATATCTTTTGATCACACCTCATACATATATATTTTCTTCTGATTTTAAAAGAAACAAAAATTAAAACATTTCCGGGCTGGCCATATGGAGTGTTGGTTAAGAGTTGGCTTGGGATGCCAGCTCTGAGCAGCAGGGCCCCAGTTTGGATCCCACATTAGGGTCAGTGATGCTGTGCCCTCTACAGCTAAGATGGTGAACAACAGCTCGACCTGGCACTAGGCTGCAGTGAGTTGCTGGCGACAGCGTAGGTTGCAGTGGGACTGCAGTGGGCTGCTGTAAACAACCGTGAGTGGCAGGCAGCCAGCGTGAGCAGCTGGCAGCTGGTGTGAGGTGCCGTGACCACAGTGAGCAGCCATTTAATGGTGGGTGAGTGACTGCCTCACCCAGGAATAGCGCAATACCAACATGTTGGTGATAATACCAACATGGGCCAATGAAGCAACGTCCTCTACAACTAGACTGAAGAACAAAAGGACAGCAATTTATTTGTTCTTCTTCCCCGAATCCCCAACAATGTTCCCCTCCTCCAATTCCCCAATAAAATCTTAAAAAAAAATTAAAATATTTCCATGGAGCCCTAAAAGTATCATGGACCCTATGCACTGTGTCCAATGAATAAGTCTCAACCCTGGTGGGCCTATTATTGCACCGAAGTCTGTGTGACTGATGCTTGGAGAGGCCAACACTCAAAACATCAGGATTTGAAGTAAGGAAAGATTCATTGCTTGAAAAGACGCCACCAAGAAGGTGGGAGACCTGGTGGTGTCTCAGATCCATCGTGCTCTCCGGGCAAGGTTAAGGGTTTTCAAGGGTATGTGGAAGCGCTGGTGGGGCAAGTTTTAATTGGAGAAACTTGGAACTTGGCTGTTTATGGTAAAGGGGTGTCAACACTGGATCTTCCTGGACAATGGACTCTTGGCTTCTGAAGGGTTCTTGTGTTCAAGTTCAAGTTCCTGGTCCTTTCGCTCCGTATGTTTCGAGGGGTGGGGGTGGTGGGAGTTTGGTACCAGCATAGTTGGAGGCCACAGTTCTCTCCTCTGTGCATGATTCTTCAGCTGCATGATCCGAGATCCTAATGTGCCATCCCTGAAAAACAACTCAGCACCTCGTCAAAGAGAACAGGACCATTTTGAGCTGGCTCTGCGGTTACAGGCCTGCCTGTTGGACCAAATACACACACCTGTCACGAGAAAAGTACTTGGAGACAGAGCTATCTGCTATCTAAGTTCCTAAGAAGAATAAAAATATTTTCTAACTGCCTTAAATCTGCAAAGCATTACACTTTCCTGTGACACTACGTCAATATTCAGCCTAGGAATTAATTCAATTTGTTTATTCCCCTTCCTGCTGCTTTCCAAATTGTGTTCATTGGGATTTGTCATGAATTAAAGAAAAGGGTACAATATTTTAATGGCTGTGCCTTTAACTACAAAAAACGGAGCTTTGAGATTCTTACTGTAGGAAGAACTTTATTACATTTTTAGTCGGGGGCCTGTAGTTCTGCCTGTAGCTTCTATCTGCAGTTATCTTGTTTTTACAGTTACAATAATATATAAAACAGATGTAAGTGGGGCCCCTCTGGTTGAAGGGGACAGGGTCCTGCCTGCTCAGCTTTTCTTCCATCCTCCCAAGAGGCCTATGACACTGCTAGGAATATCAGGGTTCTGTGGGACCCAGTTGGAGCCACCAGCTGACTCCACAACTCCCACCACATTTTGCATATGAGGAACCAGAGGGCCAGAGAGTATGGTTATGTCTTCTGGTCTTTAAATCATAAATTTTGATATATTTCCAGACATTACAACTAGCCTGCTTATTCTAGAATTAGAATAGAATTAACCAGCCTTCCTACCAGACAGAATGGTTAGTCACTTTGTTACTCTGAATGCTTTTGATCCCAGAACCACACCCTGATTTCCTGGGAAAAAAAGGAAAGGCCAAAATGGAATTGTCAAGATGAACAATGGTTTGCTACCCAGGAAGAGATAATAATAGTACATAGGTGTTTAGAACAACTCAGGGCAGGTCTGGTTCTAAACATTTGATGCGGGTTAACTTTATACACTTTTCATGGAAGTGCTATGAGGTGAGGTCATCATTTTTTTTTTTGAGCTTAAGTAACAAATTTTATTTCTCACAGTTCTGGAAGCTAGAAGTCTAAGGCCAGGATGCCTTCATAATCACGTTCTTAGTAAGAGCCCTTTTCCTGGTTTACAGAGGTCTGTCTTGCTGCATCCTCCAATGGTAGGAAAAAAGAGGTGGATGCCATCTTATCTGTCCTTAAAGCCAGTTTCAATACCTTGTCAAGGGTCCTTGGCTATTGGTTGAGGAGTTAGGCTATGGACCCAGCCAGTCTGCCTCAGGGATCAGGCTCTTAATCCCCTAAAAGCTCCCATTCCAGTATTGATCTTTCCGTTTATTTATCACTTATCTTCGGCTGCCTCTCCAAGGAACTGAGAAAAATGTCAAAATCCTTCCTTGTCTAGTGATACTGTTCATCTTACTCTCTCAAAATCCTTCTGCAGACAAGAACTTCAGGTCAGGATCCTAACTGTTCCCTGTTTTTGTGCTCATGGGAACTATTGAGATATACGAGTAGAAACGTCTTAGGGGCTCAGGGTAGAGCTCAGGGGGCCGTTCTGGAGTCAGAGCCAAGCCAGGGTAGGGTTGTCTCTGGTCCTCAGAGCCCTTGTTGTCTGCTAATCCACCCTTTATGCCTGGATGCTATGTGTGCATCTCAGCGCTGAGCCCTTCCAACTTGGCCAGTAAATCAAGCTGCAACCCTGCCCAGATAACTGGGAATATCTGTCACCTCTGAGGTTGATGCTTTCCCATCTCTGGGAAGTGGCCAAGTGTTCAGACAGAAGATAGTCTCAGGAGCCAAGCTGCTTAGATTCAGTGCTGGTCCTATTACCGGGTTTCCCCCAAAATAAGACCTAACCAGAAAATAAGCCCTAGCATGATTTTTCAGGATGCTCGTAATATAAGCCCTACCCCAAACATAAACCCCAGTTAAGATCATCAGCCAGACAAGGCTGTTTGAATAAATGTAGATTTTTGTATATGAATAAATGAATAAATGTAGATTGTTGGAGCAAAAATTAATATAAGAACCAGTCTTATTTTGGGGGAAACACAGTACTTACTTGCTTGGAGATGCTGAGTAAGTGATTTAATTCACCTGTGCCTCTGGTTTTTGGTCAATAAAATGGAAATAATTACAGTACCCACCTCATTTAGCTGCTGTTAAGAATGAATGAGATAATACTTGTAAGGCACTTAAATCAGTGCCTGGTTCATAGTGAAGAGTTAGTAAACTGTGGCATTTATTATGATGAGATGGTCGAGAGCAAGAGAGAAGACAAAGTGACCTCCTGTTATTGTTTGAGCATATTTCAAGACGAGAACTCTCAAGGTATCCTCCACCACCCTGGTAGACCCCCTTCCACTGTATAATCAGAAGAATATATATCTCTCAAACTGAGACTAAGTCCTTGCCCACACATGTCCCTCACAGTCAGGTGGGGACAAAGCAGAGTCTTAATTTGAAACATTAGCTTCCTGGGAGTTCTCAGACTACCTCACCTGATTAAGCGGACTCTCTTGCCTGTTAATTACTGTAGTAGGGGTTCTACCACCAGACCATGCCTGATTCACTGGTGTCACCTCCACCAGTGGAAAACCCACCTATTACTCAACGGACAGACACTCCCAACTCTGCTCAATTTTCTTTCTCATCCTACCTCATCACACCAGGCTTCTGACTTTGTCCTGTCTTGTCTGATATTCTTACCACGCCTGTACAACTCCCTTTTATTTCTTGGCTTTCCTGCCTTGCCCACTTTATTCTCTTTTAAACAAATTGTATTGTGAAAAATGCTAAACATAAGCCTGTGTCGTGGTGGACGCTGTGATGTGTTGCCCAATCCTTTTCCGAAATGAAGAACTTAGTCCCAGTGGCTGGGAGCACAGCCAGCAAAAAGCCCCCAGTTGGGAGCCTCCTGTGTGGATGGCCTCAGCTGAAGAGACCTGCTTTGCTCAAGGTCAAGACCTCCTTCCAAGTCTGGCTTGAATCCAGTGGCTGTTCAGCATGGGTGTATAAAGACCAGTCTCCATCACCAAATCAGGACCACTCTGAAGAGCATCCCAGCTTCAAAGCTCTCTATGTGGTTGGCTGAAACTTCCACTGAGACCCGACTTCTAAGTCTCTCCATTGCATTTTAACTTCTTCCCCTGCCCTTTCCTGCCTCCTTCAATTCTTACCACAGTTGTCGATTCCAAGAACACTCCCAAACAAATCTCTTGCATGATAGTCTCCATCTCAGGGGCTGCTTCCCAGAGATCTCAACTTGTGACAGGGATATAAAGCATTTACGTGCTTTAAAGAATAATAAAATAAGCATTCAGGTACCCTGTATTCCACTAAAGATGTAGAATAATTTACCAGCACTGTAAAGCCCACTCTGTTCCCCCGCATCATATCCCTTTCCCTACCTGCACCCTCACCTCAGGTAACTACGATGTTGAATATTGTGTTAATCATTGTTTTACTTTTCTTTATGTTAAAATTAAAAATATATATATTTACACAATATATTTTTCCTGTTTTTGAGCTTTATGTAAATAAGTGGAACTTCATGCCATTACCTATTCTTTCAATACTCAGGCCTTTCCTTCAACATTATGTTGAGATTTACCCAAAACTCAAAAATCTGTACAGCTGTAGTTCATGTCACTCACTTAACTATTTTTTAAAATAGCATTCCATTTTGTGAATGAATTACCACTCATTCATTCATTCTGTTGTTGATAGACATTTGGAGTGTTTCCAGGGTTTTTTCGGTTTTTTTTGTGGGGTTTTGTTTTGTTTTGTTTGCCATTATGAACAATACTGCTAGGAATATTCTCGAACCAGAGAATAGAATTCTTGGGTCATAGGGTATGTACATCCTAAGCCTTACTAGAGAATGCTAACAAACAATGCAAAGTGATTGTACAAGTTTATACTCCTACCAGGAATGTTTGTGAATTCCCATTGTTCCACATTCCACACTCTTGCCAACAAGAGTCTTGCCAACTCTTGTTATAATCCATCATTTTTTTGTTTTTTGCCAACGGTGGGTATGAAATGGTATCTCTTTGTTTTCATTTGCATTTTTCTAGTTACTAACAAAGATAAGCATATTTTCATAAGTTTATGGAACATTCATGCTTCCTTTTCTGTGAAATGCCAGGATTTTTGTCCTCCCAACCTCATTCTTTCAAATCAGGCAGACATTTGACAATGACCTCCATTTATCTTCTCCAGCCATATAATAATCTGTTCATCAGCAATTCCTAACTACTGATAGTTTGACTGCCCCAGCTCTAGTTCAACAAGATGGCCCTCATTTGGCCAATTTCTCAAAAACCAAGTTTCCTAGAGGTGAGTCTCAGAAAATCAATGTGCTCAGTAGCTCCCCTCTTCCTTCTGTATGTTCTATGGGCCCAACCATGAACGAAAAGCAGTATTGGCAGGTTTGCGATAGATCAACAACTTTTCAAAATAAACCTATATTAAAGTTGGGAAAATTAAGTGCTTATTCAGATTTTCAGTTGCTGGGGGGAAACTTTAAGAAGAGCAGCAACATGATCCCCTTGATAAGTCCAGTGCCCATCTGGCACCTTACATAAACTTTGCCACATTGTTGATTATATTTCCCATTCTGTATTTCACATCCCCATGGCTATATTGTGTCTACTAATTTGCTCTTTATAATCCCTTCACCTTCTCCTCCATCCTCTCTCCCACCTAGCAAACAACAGGTTTTTTGTTCTTCTATATCTCTGAGTCTATTTCTGTTTTGTTTGCTCATTTATTGTCCTTTAGAGTCCACATATAAGTGGGATCAAATGGTTTTTGTCTTTCTCAGTCTGGCTTATTGTATTACAACTGAAACTAAAGTAGAGTAATATTGTAGGTCAACTATAAGTAAATATAGATATATAGAATCACGGGAGGTGGAGTATAGCATAAGGAAGATAGTCAATGGTATTATAACAGTTATATAAGATGTCAGAAGGGTAGTAGCTTGGGGGAGGAGGGTTACCACTTTGTGAGGGGTGTAAATGTCTAACTATTATGTTGCTTTGTACATCTGAAGCTAGTAATAAAGAAGAAGAAGAAGAAGAAGAAGAAGAAGAAGAAGAAGAAGAAGAAGAAGAAGAAGAAGAAGAAGAAGAAGGCAGCAAATACCTGAAATGAAAGAGTTCTGATAGCAGAGCCAGACTGGGATGAGTTGTGAAAGGCCAGTGCCATTGAAGTTGCTAATTCCAAACAGGTGGGGTTGGGAAGCATGGCTGTTGTACAGATGCTGGGGCAACAGGAGTTGACAGGTGACTTCACACTTGGATGGAAGGAACTCAGTTGAGAGTAGCTGGAGGTCAGAGCCAGGAGACCTGAGGCAAGGTGTTGAGGGTGGTACTTCGAACTGAGACAGTAAATTGGATATCTTCTACATTAAGCCTTCCTCTCTAATCCATGTGAATGTGTTTTATTAATCACAGAAGCATATCTACATGCTCTTGAAAAACAGTAATATAAATAACATAAAAATAAAATTTTAGTGTACATCATATATTCAATCTATAAACAATATTTGGTTTGCACATGTCAATACCTCTCAAACTTTTATGCAGAAGTATTCTGGCAAAAGGAGTGTAAGCAGAAGACTCAAAGTGTACATTACTTTGAAATTTAAATTATATTTTTTACACCCCCAACTAGTCTCCCAGTAAAATTGCTATGTGGCTTCATTAATCTGACTGTACATTGCTACTGACGCTAAGGGTGATATACACCCTGGGTGAGAACAGGCATGTGGATTAGGAGAGCCCTTATCACTACTTAGGGCCATCTGAGGGGGCTACAGACCAAAAAGTGGGACAATTGGGGTAATCAGATTAGGAAAATAGTATATAAAATGAAACTATGCTAATGTGTTACTTTTCTCAGCTTATATTAACTTTCCAACTAATATTTCTGAGTGATAAAATGGCCAGGGCAAATTAGCAAGGGAGATATTTAGGCAGATAGAGTTTTTAAAGAATAGATTTTTTTATTTTAGAACAGTTTTAGATATACAGCAAAATTACCAAAGATAGTACAGAGAGTTTGCATATGCCCCATACCAACTCTCCATATTATTAACGTCTTACCATCTTATGGTGTATTTGTGAAAGTAATAAATCAATATTGATTTATTATTATTAAGTAAAGTCCATATTTATTTGGATTTCCTCAATTTTTATCTAATCTTCTTTTTCTTTTCCAAGAGCTCACCTTTGTATTTTGATTTACTTAATTCCCATCCTCCTACAAGTCAAACAACCCAGCAAACTGCACAGACCAACTGGATGAACCCTTTCTAGGTGGCAGAGTCCTATGAAGACCTCAGAGTCATTGTGATAAAGGCCAGAGAGGTGGCTAATGGTTAATTACCAGGAGAGTAGAACCTTTGGGGGAGTGATGGACGATTTCATTATAGTGATGTTTCCTTTGAAGTTTTTGGCTCTCTATTAAGTATTTGGCTTCAAAAGAAAAAGCATTACTAATTCAAGAAGAGAAACTGTCCTTGATCAAGATTATGAAAAACAAACAACACTTTTTGGAGACTTTCTATGTGTGTAAAAGTCTGTGCATCTGTCCTAACACACTCTGTCATTACTATGTCACTCAGGTACCTCTAAGACTGCGGGCTTTGAAATTGCACTGGCTGGATTCAGGTATTTGGTCGCATCAATTATTTCAGGCAAATTCCTTAATTTTTATGAGCTTCAGTTTACTCATCTGCAAACTAGGGTAACAGGCTGAAATATGAAATATCACTTTTATAGGTTATAAACAGTCAAATATCAGCAACTTCCTACTTTCAACCTGACTTCTACTTCACAAGTTTTTTGAGGGGATTAGTTGAGATAATGACAGTCAGTTTCTTGGAACATTCTGGGAGCTGAGTAAGTAAGTACTCAACATGTACCGGCCATAATTATATACTGTTTTCTTCTCTGCATGTTTTCAGTTTGTAACACAACAATTTAGAGAAACTACTGTTATCATAATGAGACCCTTGGATGGCGGGTCCACTTCCTGCTGGTCATACTTACTATGAATTCATCTTGTCCGGCCTGAAATCAGGGGACAGATTAAATCAATGCCGATGTGCAGAGCAACAGAAGATCTCACCACCAAAATCATTTCCCTGCATGTCCTGACCATCTCAACATCCTCAACATTTATTATTTTAGGTTTAGCATGGCATCTACTAGAGTCTGCTTAAATGATTCAAATATCTTAATTACATAAACATATACACATAACAAGAAATTGGGGGATTCATCATAAACAAATCAGACCATGAGAAATAGGAAGAACCAAAGTCAAACTTGTCACTTGTTAATATTGCATCACGCCAGCTCTTGGCGGGGACAGTCTCAAGAACTCCACCATCACACAATACTTTGAATTAATCATGTAAATACATTTCTTGGAAAAGGAAGGAAGAAAGAAAGGACAAACAAAAACCAAAGCAAAAAATCGCATTGGAAATTAAATTTTGTAAGGGTTACAGAGTGGGATTTGATTCCATCCTCTTCACTTTATGTAGCAGATAGTATTTTAAACATTATCTCATATGATTATAGAGTGATTTTGAAAATAAAACCATATATCAGTAAACTATATATTTTTTCTACTCAAACAGAAAGGAAAAGCTGTTCTGTTCAGTTCTGTTACTGAAGAGAACAAGGGCCAATTCACACATGCTTTAAATAACATACAAAAATCACCATCAGAATTAGCTATGTCCTAGACTTCTGGTAAGATGGCGGAATAGACAGACGCTGTGCCAACTGCCTCCCATGATGACACCAAAATTACAAATAATTTATACAACAATTCAATGTCGGAAGTACCGTGAACACTAGATGAGCAGAACCTCTAAATGAAAGACTTAAAGAGGAGACCATGGAGAGTCTGGTAGGAGGGGTGGAGACAAGAGAGGGTGAACCCCGTGAGGGACACCTCAGGCTTCTCCGGTTGGGGGAGAGACCCTCCGGCCCCACACCGAGCTCACCAGCCCAGAGTTACTTTGCCAGGAAGAGGAGTTCTACGATAGCTGGAAGTAGAACATAGTGAGGACTCTCTTTGCTCAACTCAGTGAGGCTGAGGGTGGCTGGAGAACCAGTGGAGCCGGCAAACCGACTCCCTCACTGGTGAGCACTCACCCGGTTCCTGGTGGAGGGAGTAGCTTTGTGAATGGGGCCCAGGAGCCTCTGGGAAGGACTGAACTGAGTGCCTTTGGCACGGGAGCTGGAGGTTTTTGGGACCATTACTCCCCTGGTGTGGAGCTTGCACACGAGTAGTGCACAGGAGTGCACCATTTTTTCAGGGCTGGGCCCTCCCACAGAGGCTCAGGTCTGGGACCGCACTGGTCTGGTGGAATTAGCACAGGAGTGTGTGTGTGTGTGTGTGTGTGTGTGTGTGTGTGTGTGTCCACGCACATGAGGCCTTGGATCCCCACCCTCCGCACTGCTTGTGCTGCGTAGCCAGGGAAACGCTTGGCGGGCGCTGTCCAGCTCCAACAGGCTGCTCATTGAGACGAGGGAGTGCGCAAGCCGCCTTGGGTCCCTGCTCTCCGCAATGCATGTGCAGAGTTGCCAGGATGGCGATTGGCTGTCGGGCTGCTCGGCCTGATCTGCCAGCAACTCATAGGGACAGGCTGAGACTGGGAGTTTTCCTGGGAGTGTTGGGCTATGAGCTGTGCGCCTGTGTGATCTGGTCAGGGCTTTCCTGGTGAGTTTGTGTGAGCTGGTTGCCAGTGCAGGAGTGCATGCTGCTCTGATTTGGTGGGGGCCACTGACCACATCCTGTGGTGCCTTGGGGGCCTGCCCCGCCCACCTAGAGCTGTGTTGGGGGGGCACCCTGAGCCCCTGATGCCTGGCCCCTACCTCCGTGGGCCACAGAGGGTTTTTGCAGCAGCAGACAGTCCACAACAACCTGTGAGGATTTTAGGTGGTGAGCACTGTTCCAGAGTACACAGCAGCTAATTGCGGGAAGCTCACTGCAAACCTGACAAGGAGGCGTATGATGCATTGAGCCCTTCCCTGCAACATAGCTGGTGCTGAGTCACCCAGAGACTTTCTATTGCTGAGCAAGTGGTCTACGGATTAAAGCAGGCAGAGGGCCTTTTTAAAATAAAAATTATTCTTTTCTTTTCTTCTTTTTTCTTCCCCCTTTTTTCTTTATTATTATTTTTTTCTTTTTTTTCTCTTTCATCTTTTTGTTCCTTTTCCTCCTTTTCTTTCATCTGTTTTGTTTCTGTCGTTTCTCAGACTTGTTTATCTAGATATTGCTTTGGTCACTGTTTTTCTGTCTTGTTCTCCTGTTTTTGTGTTTGTGTTTATGTCTCTTTCATATACTTTTTTTTCTCCTGTCTGATCATTGCATAATGTATGTGGTAATGTATTTGTTTTTTGTTGTTGTTGGGTTGCCTTGCTTTTTTTTTTTTTTAATGAAGTGGACATGGACCTAGCACTGGTCCAGGAGCTGAGAGTACACTGAGTTTGTAGAAACTACTGACCACAGCTTATATGCACCTGTAACACCACCTTGCCCACCTACAGCTGCATTACCAGAGGCAATCGGGGTGCTGGGGTGACTGGCCCCACCCCCACAAACTGTGGAAAAGGTTTTTTACAACATAAGGTGGTTTGCAGAGCACTGGGGTCATCTTCGTTGAGTGACCACAGACCTGCAACACAGCCATTCAGAGCAGCTTTCGTGAATGTGAGCATGAGGTGGAGGCTGGCTGTAGTGCCCTTGGGATGCAATACAAGGGGGTACCAGGACATGTATTGGTATAAGACCTGAATCTGCATTAACGTCTTAAAAACTACCAATCACGTCACATAACTCACTTGAACTCCATCCTGCCAAGCTAGTGCCACATTGCAGAAGCACTCTCAACACCGGGTCACATAGCCAGACACATGTCCATAAAGAGCCTCTTTCAATTGGTGGGCCTTACCAGCATCTGACAGGTGGCAACAGGCCTAGGGGGCCCTGGGCCTTTTCCTAAACTGCCTCAATTCACAGACAGTCCATCCCCACATGACCCCAGGTCCAGCACAGGCAGCAGCCAACTGCATACAGCATTGAGGCACCTACCAGGTAGCTACAGACCGGGAATAGGCAGGTCTGAAATGGCTCTAAGTGGGAGCCCCACCCAAAAGACACCAGAACCAATACACCCAGAGGTCAGTGTTAGACAAAACCAGAGTACTACCTGATTGAACCTACAAGTGGCACTCTCAAAGGAAATTTTCCACAGGCACAAGAACCAACAGTGGCCAAGCCTCCTCTGAGGCAATCAACCTCCACACAGCATCTCATACACTGTTGATAGAGCTAATTCTCCTAGCTAATCAGTCTGAGGGGCAATCCCACTCTCTGACAAGCCAAAAGCAATTAAAGAGCAACTTCAACAGCTACAGCTCTGGAACACACAGGACAGGAGAATACAGAGGCTGTGCAATCCGAATATAAAGGACACATACTACAAGAGCAACCAGCAACAACTGAGAGGCATAGGTGATCTATCTAATACATCGAAGCAATCACAGAGTGACAGCCAGAATGAAGAAACCAAGTAAAAGATCAGAAGAAATCTCTAGAAATGGAACTAAATGAAACAGAGGTATCCAACCTTTCACAGACAGAGTTTAGAACACTGATGACAAGAATGTTTAGGGCCAGCTGAGTGGCTCAGTTGGTTGAGTTGGCTTAAGAGTGCAGGCTCTGAGCAATGGGGCCACTGGTTAGATTTCCACATGGGCCAGTGACACTATGCCTGAGCTGAGCTGTCACTGAACTGCCAACACGTGGCAGGAAGGCTCAGCTGGTGTAACAACAAGATTGCCTGTTCGATGGTGGGCTATGCCCACCCCAACTAAGACTGAACTTAGCACCTTGAGCTGAGCTGCCGCCTGGATGGCTCAGTGGATAGAGCATGCACTCTTAACAACAAAGCTGCTGGTTTGACTCCCACATGGGATGGTAGCTCCGCCAACCTGCAACTAAGACTGAACACAGCACCTTGAGCTTAGAGGCCATGAGCTGCCAATGGGCAGCCAGATGGCGACTGGCATCCTCCACAACTAAGATTGAAGAACAATAACTTGGCTGGTCCCCTTCCCCAATTCCCCATCACTGTTCCCCTCCCCTAATTTCTCAATAAAATCTTTAAAAAATGTTTAAAGAACTTAGTGAGGACATAAAGAAGGATAGAGAAATCATAAAAAACAAGCAGTTAGAACTAAAGAATACAATAACTGAAATGAAGAACACACTCGAAGGAATCACCAGTAGATTAGATGAAGCAGAGGATCGGATCAGCGATTTAGAAGACAAAATAGCAAAAAATCACCCACTTAGAACAACAAAAAGAAAAAAGAATAAAACACAATGAACATAGTTCAAGAGGCCTTTGGGACAACATCAAATGCAACAGCATACACATCATAGGAATACCAGAAGGAGAAGAGAAGAAGCAAGGGATCAAGAATGTATTTGAAGAAATAATGACTGAAAGCTTCCCTACCCTGGTGAAGGAAATCGACATACAAGCCCAGGAAGTGCAGAGAGTTCCAAACAACCTGAACCCAAACAGGTCCACACCAAGACACATCATAGTAAAAATGGCAAAGGTTAAAGACAAAGACAGAATCCTAAAAGCGGCAAGAGAAAGACAGCAGGTTACATACAAAGGATGTTACATAAGACTAACAACTGACTTTTCTACAGAAACTCTGCAGGCAAGAAGGGAGTGGCAGGAAATATTCAAAGTGACGCAAAATAAAGGCCTACAACCAAGATTGCTCTACCCAGCATGGCTGTCACTTAAAATTGAAGGACAGATAAAGTGCTTCTCAAAAAGAATAAGCTTAAGGAATTCATTACCACCAAGCCAGCATTGAAAGAAATGTTAAAAGGGCTGTTTTAAACAGAAGAAAGGGGAAAACAAACTAACCAAGGAAGACCAGAAATACAAATAACTAAATGGCACTAAATATGCGCCTATCAATAATCACTTTAAATGTGAATGGCTGAATGCGCCAATCAAAAGACATAGAGTGGCTGAGTGGATAAGAAAACAGGACCCATGAATATGCTGTTTACAAGAGACTCATCTCAGATCAAAAGACACACACAGACTGAAAGTAAAGGGATGGAATAAGATATTTCACACAAACGGAAATGAGAAAAAACTGGAGTAGCGATACTTATTTCGGACAAAATAGACTTTAAAATGAAGATTACAATAAAGACAAAGTAGGGCACTACATAATAATAAAGAGGACATAACCCTAGTAAACATCTATGCACCCAATATAGGAGCTCCTAAATATATAAAACAGTTTATGACTGACATACAGTTGGAGATCAACAGTAGCACTATTGTAATAGGGGACTTCAACACCCCGTTGTCACCAATGGACAGATCCTCCAGACAGAAAATCAACATGGAAACAGTGACATGACACTTTAGACCAGCTGGATTTAATTGATATTTTTAGAGCATTTCACCCCAAAGCAACAGATACATTCTCCTCAAGTGCACATGGAACATTTTCCAAGATAGGCGACATGTTAGGCCACAAAACAAGTCTCAATAAATTTAAGAGATTGAAATCTTATCAAGCATCTTCTCCGACTACAATGCTATCAAACGAGAACTCAATTATAGGAACAAATCCGGAAAGCACAGAAATACATGGAGGCTCAATAACATGTTACTAAATAATGAGTGGGTCAAAAATGAGATCAAGGAAGAAATCAAAAGCTATCTAGAGACAAATGAAAATGAAGACAGAACAACCCAAAATCTATGGGATGCAGCAAAAGCAGTCCTAAGAGGGAAATGCACAGCAATGCAGGCCTATCTAAAGAAACAAGAACAATCTCAAATCAACAGACCATCTTTACACCTAAGGGAACTGAAAAAGAAGAGCAAAACAAGCCCAAAGGCAGTACAAGGAAGGAAATAATGAAGACCAGAGCAGAAATAAATAAAATAGAGATGAAAAAAAGAATACAAAACATCAATGAAGCCAAGAGCTGGTTTCTTTGAAAAGATAAACAAAGTCAGCAAACCCTTAGCCAGACTCACCAAGAAAAAGTGAGGACCCAAATTAATAAAATTAGAAATGAAAGAGGAGAAGTAAAAACAGATATCACAGAAATACAGAAAATTGTAAGAAAATACTATGAGCAACTATATGCCAATAAATTTGACAATCTGGTAGAAATTGATATATTCCTATAAGCATACAATCTATCAAGTCTGAACCAAGAAGACAGAAA